>NC_085067.1:4769647-5088397 GCF_963662255.1 Cinclus cinclus
ATCACCATGGAAACCCACAGCCCTGTGCCTGCCGCCCGGCAATCGGAGGGGGGACACTTTTAGGAATATTATTTTTACTGATGACAAATGGTGAAGGCTCGGTGCTGACAAAGGAGATGAGCCCAGTGCTGGGCATCGCCTGTTTTCCCAATGGCCGGTCTTTCTCCTGCCTTTCCTGCTGAGGACACGTGCTGATGGGGCAGCCGTGGCTCTGCCCGGGTGTTAAATGCGGGCAGGGCGAGCGGCAGATGCAGGACGGGAAGATGCGGGGGGCAATCTTCTTTGTGCAGATTAGGATTGGGGGTTATTAAGCGGAAAATACTCCATTTGGTGTAGAAAGCTCCTTTTCCTTTTTAACAGCATATGTGCCCGCTGTCTTCTTGCTTCCCGGTGGTGTTGGCACAGCGGCTCGGAGCCGGCACGGCAGCTTGGAGCCGGCCCAGCTTTGGTGAGCAGCTTTTAGCGATGCTCCTGCCTGGGCTGGGAGAGCCGTGACCGCTCTGGTGGCTCACGGTGCCAAAAGCTGGTTCTTATCCCGGCTGCATTTCTCCTGGCCAGCGGGATGGGGTGGCAGCGGGCTTTGGCCCTGGAGAGGTGATGGCACAGCAGGTCCATGGTGGTCCGGCGCATCCAAACAGATCCCGTGTGTGGGGAGAGCGCGGTGCTGGAGCCGGAGGGTGTCAGAGGTGCTCCACGTGCTCCCTAAGTCCCGGCATCACCATCACACAGTGATGCAGCCGCTGTTTACTGGGGAGCAGCGGCGGGAGGGAATTTGGCTGCTGCTGCTCTGGCGGGGCTCCTTACGGAGCAGCCCTGCAAGCGGAGGGGAGGTGCCAGCGGCTCCGCCAGCCCCGTGTGCCGCACTTGGGAACCGCTTTCTATTTTTTCCAGCTGCATTTGCACCAGCGTTTGCATTGGCTTGCTTGGGGAAACCCCATCCCCGTGACCACGGCACCCCCATGGTTCCACCCGAGGGGTGCGAAGCCTGTCCTTGGGCACGGAGAATGTCACGGGGAGTTTTTTGGCCCGAGGTGATCTGGCCGATGAGATCTTGTCCATGAGACCTTCACCCAGCTGGGTATCCATGTGCATTTGGTATGTGTTTGCACCGGGCAGAGCTCTTCTGATCCCGGCGCGGTGAAGGCAGAGTGGGACAAAGGCTGCCGGCTGTATCCGCTGCCAGCTCCTGCCTCCCTAAACCTCTCTCCTTCCCTCCCTGCTGCCTGCAAATTCGGCATCCCATCGGGTGCTGGATACAGCCGCCCTGCGGGAAGCACACCAGAGCCAGCAGAGGGGCTGAGATGATCCCCCCTCGGCAGGGATATGCCGGGGTGTTTGTGCTAACAAGCCCAGCGTATTATAATTTCAATGGAATTTAAAAAACAAAATAGTCCTCAGACAAACGACTCTGCAGTGCCTCTGCCAGGGCCTAAGATCTGCTGCTATCTATTTTTTAATAATTGAGGGTAATAAATATGTATTTCTTTCTCCTTTCTCTCCGTACGCCGCAGCTTGTCAGCTCCCTGCGTCTCTCCTCTGATCAGACCCCATCTTTGCCGCGTGGAAAGGAAAAGAAAGGGAAAAAAAAAGAAATAGAGGGGGGAGAGAAAAAAAAAATCTTTAAGCAAAAAGGATTAAAGCCTTGAAAGTAGGTCTTCCCGAGCCACTCAGCTCTTCCTGCTCCCTGCCAGCCGCAGACAGAGCCAGGGACAAGAAAAGCATTCCCAGGTGGTGGAATCCGTCCCCGCGGGGTGTTTTTTTGGGTGCAGAGCCCGGCTGGGCAGCGGCAAATCCCCCGGGGACAGGGGCTGTGGCTGGGCAGAGCCGCCGGGTAACTTGGCAAACCGCTGCTCGGAGCCAGTTCTGCTTCGGCGGCAGATATTCCCCGGCTTATTATTCCCTCTGGTTTTCAGATGGAGATGTTGGCTCGAAGATGTGGAGGGGGTTTGGCGGTGGGGCTGAGCCCGGGCCAGGCTGCGGGACCCCCCCGGCCTCGGGATGCTGGGGCGGAGGAGGCGCTGGTGTGAAGGAGGCGGCTATTTATAGCTTCCCTCGGCTTTTGTTCCTTTTCCAGTAGAGCTCCTCTCGAAATAGAAACAGTGCCGACTGCGCGGCCGCTCCCGGGGCCCAGCCTGGATGCGGGGGGCACCTCCCGGCTCGGGGCGGGGGGATACCCCAAGCTATGAGGTGCTTTCGCCTTGGGCATCCCCCCGTCCTGCATCCCTCGAGACGGGGCTGGTGTGGGATGGGGAGTGGGAGCTGCCCCACTGCACCCCCTGTGTGCTGGTGATGCTCGTCCCGATCCCGAAGGGGGGATGAATGGCTCGGAGGGGAGCACCTCTGTAGGGTGACATCACTGGGACAGCAGGTGAATCCCTCGGGAACGTCCTGACAGGTCTGTCCCCGTTTTCCAGCTCAGTTGTTTCCTCTGCTTTTCCCTCCCAGCATCCAACAACACCCCCTTCCTTCACCCCCCCCCCCCCCAACTCCATCTCTGATCAATATAGCTGGGAAAAACAAAACAAAACAAAGTAAATATTTAATACGATCCAGGGAGCCACAGCGAGTGCTCCCCCCGTCTGTCTCCTCCAGCAGCCGCTCGCAGCAGCTCCCCGGCCCTAATGAGCCTGAGTGCAACAGGGATCGATGGCAAAGGCAACCTCCGCAGAGGGGTCGGCTCTGCCACATCCCCTGTGCTGCTCTGGAGCTCAGGCTTGGCCCCCTGCATCCCCAGGGCTGCCTGCCCTCCTCATCCTCTTCCTTGTGCTCCGTTTTTCCTCTCCTGTGTCCTCTTTGTCATTTGCAGTTCCTGGGAGGGATGAAAGTTCTGCTGCTCCATCATGGCCACACGGGATATGAGCTGTGTCAGGCATCAGCTCCAGGCTGGGATTTCCTTGGGGTGTGGGATAGGTTGTGTGTAGGGCTGGATCCAACATAGGATGAGTGTGTCTTCCCCCACATTCATGGAGCAGATCCCATATGGGTAGAGGTGGGAGCCTTTGGGAGACCCCAAATACTTTTAGAGCTGGTGCTGACCGGTATATATTTAACTCGGATAATTTTGGCTCTGGTATTTTTAACTAGAGCCAAGACAGTGTCTATGTTTGTGGTGTGACCAGGTGTGTCTCCTTCACCTCCTCCTCAGCCTCTCACCCCCTCAGATACATTCCCTCAGCTGCATCCCCCATCTCTGTGTGTCCTCCTTAGACCCCAAGTGCTGACAGAGTTTGGGAAGTGCCAGTGCCAGGTAACTGGTAATGCCAGTGCAGAACCTGCCTCATTGCACTCTAGTTCCACATGTTTGCCTGCCGAGTTTGGATGGTCCCTGTAACTCCAACACCAATGGAGCTGACAGATTTCCTGTCACCCTGACCCAGCTTCCCTGTGCTGGACAGTCCCCATTGTGCCCACCAGCCTGTGGTCACACCTATGGGTGTAGGAGAGGGACCAAACTTTGCCCCCAGCCAGGTATTCCATCAGCTGGGCCTGTGCATGCCCATGCAGCCTCATCCTGCCCTGGTGTCCCAGCAGGATGCAGAGGTGGCACATAGGAGGCGGAGCCCAGGAGGGGCACCAGGCTGTGCTTCTCTGCCACCATAAAGCCTTGCAAATTGTTTTTCCATGGAAAAGCAAGTTGTTCTTGGTGGTGCCTGGGCTGAACCTGTGGCTTAATTCCACCCTTGGGATGTGATGAGAGGGATGCCCACCCTGCCTGATGTCCCTCATCCAGCACTGCCAGACCTCCAGCACTGCAAAGCCTCAGCCAGGCTGTGCCTGGGGATGGGAACTGCATTTACAACAGGAAAACAACCCAGCGTGCCCCTAGCACGGGGCTGGGAATGTGCATGTCCTGCCTCCCAGGTGATGCTGCTGAGCATCTTCCTGCAGCTCAGGGTCTCCCAGCAGGCAGAGGGTTGCAGAGGTGGCAGGGCAGGACTTCCCCTGGGAAGTGCAGCAGTGGGAGCAGGAGTTGGGACAGCGGTTCAGGTCCTGCGTCACAGATGCAGCTTGTGGCAAAGTGCCGAGGAAGTTTTGCAGCAGCATTAGAAAATGTTGACATGTTTTTTGAAACAATTTCAGATCTGATATCTGCGCCAGATTGAGTTTGTAACCAGCTTTATTGTTTAAGCCTGCTGGGATTTCATCAAAGGCGTCTGCTGTTTACCCAGAACCATTTCATTGGAGAAAACAGCAAACAGACCTGCATTTCTATCTGATTTCACTTTTTCCTTTTCCTCCTGAATTTAAGTGCTTGTGAAAAGCATGGCTGATAAGGCAGAGCAGTGTGGATAAATCCCGAGGACTGGCGCGGTGGATGCTCTACCAGCTGCTCCAGCTTTATTAATAGACTGAAGGCAGTTGCTGGACCAGCTGCTGGGTGCCAGCCTGGAGTGAGGCACCCGCCTCAGGGGCAGCTGGATGTCCCCAGATGGTTTTGGGATCTCCATCCCAGCAGGCTGAGTCGAGTCATGACTCCTCAGGATGCCGAAGGCTGGAAAGAGGATCCACGCAGAGCTTTTTTAGTGCTTTCAGTGTGAATTCAGATTTAAACTGTGAGGGAGCCAATGCCTGTCCCTCCCCAGGGAGTGACCCCAGCAAGCAATGTGCTCTGTCACTCCGTGACAAGCTGGGCCAAGGCAATGCAGCCGCGGGAAGCAGAGGAGGATGAAGGAGAAACCAAACTAGAAAGGGGCTTGGTGTAAATTGCATCAATCCTTCTCTTATATCCCTGGGGAATCCAGTAGCTGCCAGCCTGGCTCTGTCTTTTGCCCATTGCTGACCTTGGGAACACACTGGAGAGGAGGATTTCGGGCTTGAGACAGCGCCCAAGAGGCTTTTACAAGGAGCTGACCTGGGGACTGCAGCCCCCTGTGCTGCTGACTGCTTTGCTCCTGGCATCTTCCCACAGTTGCATCCTGCTCACTCATCACCAGCGTTTGTTTCTCCAGGGTTTGGCATCTACCTCACTTGTGGATGGCCTTGGTGGCTTGTTCCCACTTTTCCTGGCTTTTGGGACACAGACACAACAGGCTGGGGTAGGTGGAGGACATCCCAGTGCCTTTCCTGGAGTCCCTTTGGCACCTCCCAGCTGTCCCAGGTGCTGGCACTCCCTGGGTGGGTTGTGCCCATGGCACCTCGCCAGCACTCCGAGGGCTCGTCTTGCCCATCGATCACACCTGCACGGTGACAATGTAATTTTTATCTCCAGTTGTTTATTTCTCAGACAGAACTACTTGTAAATTCCGAGAAGAATATATATCCCGGTGCGTGACAGATCCAGCACATGGCGATTAATCTGCCCTCTTAAGACCTGAATACAAAAGTGTCCCAATGTCACTCCTAGATGGGGTGTCAAGCCCTGGGGCAGCACTTTGGGGAGATGTAGGGACCTAGTGGCAAAACGTGCCCCGGTCAAGATGATGCTTCCCAAATACTTATTGCACTTCCTACCAACTCCAGTGGTCCCTGACTGATATTCCAGCTCTCCAGTCTCAGGCTCCAGCTCCTCTTTTTTGGGAGGTTTATGCAAATAGGGCTGCTTTTTTGCTTTTTTTTTTTTTTTTTTTTTAATTCCTTGCCGCTGCTGCTCTGCTGTGCCCCAGATAGCAGAAGTGCTGAGGACAGGTATTTGCGTCAGGTCCTGCGGCACCCGCCCCGCCGAGGGGAGGAGGGATGTGCCAAGGGGATACCCCGGGGGGGAAAGGGGCAGGGAGCAGCCAGCAGAGGCCAAGGATGGAGAGGGAGCACTGCGCTAGTGAGGATGGGCATTGATAGCACTGCAAGTCTATTCCAAGCCCAAACATGGCTCTGTCCCCAGTGCGGGGCAGGACAGGGATTGGGGTGTCAATTTGGGCTCTGCAGCATCCCACAGCCCCATTGGAAACACCCTCTGTGTCATAAAGCCTCTTATTTACAACATCCTACTCGGGAGCATCTGGGAAGCGAAGCGCGTCATTTCCAGAGAGAGCAAAAATGCTGCATATTTCAGTGTCTTTTGAATTTTTTAGGTTTCCCTGAACTGTGCTAATGGGTTGGTGGTGATGGGGGGGAGGTGAGGGCCCATCCCAGCTCCCGGCCTGCCTTGCTGCTCCGCCGTGCGGCCATCACTGCATTGCTGCTCTTAAAATATTCAGTGCTGTTGGCCACAATTTCACAGCGGGTCAAAGCACGCCGAGCCAGCAAGAAGGAGGGAAAGTGTGACAACGAGATTAACCCTGGCCCAGCAGGCCCTGGCCGTGCTCGGCAGGCTGAGCACGATGTGCTGCAGCCACCTCATCCCAGGGGACCAGCAGCGAGTCCAGAGGGGCCATGACACCCAAAATCCCTCTGGTTGCCCAATCTTGCTGAGTCGGTGGCATCACCTGCAAAATGGTGAAGGGACATGGAGAGCATCCAGAGTCCTGCTGGGAGGACTGAGCATCTCCTCCTTCTCCAAGCTGCTGCAAAGCAGGAGCCTGGTGATGCAGTGGGATGAGGAGCTGAGGATACCCCCAGTTCTTGGGGACCTTGTTGAGAGCCCGCAGTGCTTTTCACCCCGAGAGGCTGTGGTTCCCACGCCTTGCACAACCATCAGTTGGTGCTAAGAGTGGAGCAGCAGATTTACAATGCAAAAGAGCAGCTGCTTGAGCCCTGTTTGCTGACAGGATTTAGTAATCCTGTCGTCAGCCCGGAGTTTGCTCTCGGAGCCGCTGGCTTTGGCTGCCAGGCTTTTCTAAGAAAACTTCTGAATTTTCTTTCTGGGGAAAAGGAGTGAAGCAAAGCACATGGTCTGTGCCCACTGTGCAAAGGGGATGGTGGGTGGTGTCTGTGATTTTGTGTGGAGCCTGGGGTGGGTGAGGGATGCTGCCACAGGGAGAAGGTGTGTGCCAGGCTCCGTCCTGGAAGCCACGTGTTGTTCAGAAGCTGGAGACCTCTGGGAACTACCTGTTGCATGGGCTGCATGCCCTTGGGCTGGGATACCCTTCATGGCCAGGCTGAGTGAGGTTTGGTCTTTGTGTCACCTGCACTTTCCTTGGATTCTTGGTCGCGTGCCAGGACTTCAGAGCTCGCCACCAGCAGCACGGATGACTGAGCATGCAAGCGTGGTGTCACCTGCAGGAAGTGCTGCAGCTGATGGGTGCTCTCCTGGGGTTTTAAGGGCACTGTGGCTGATTTATCAGGGTGTCTCCAGGGTTAGGGTCACGTCACTGGTGTCCATGGACAAGAGGTGGCTGCTGGGTTGGGTGTTCTGGCAAGGAGCTGGCAGCACTGTGACCATCCTGCTGTCCCAGGAAGCCACCTCCAACCCGAAGGCAACCAGCCCTATGGTGACACCTCTGTCACTGCCCCATTCCTCAAACACACCCACTCATTCCCAAAATCACGCTTCCCAAGGGTTCAGGGGTGTGTTGGTGTCTCTGCCAAGCTTGGGGCTGGACCAGCAGTGCCCCCCTTGAGCCAGCCTCGTGGTTGCCCCCCTGCACCCTGTGCCGGCAGCAGGCCAAGCTCTTCTCCCTAATTCTCCTTCATCCCTGTTAATGTACCACCAGATGTTCTCATTATCCATTTAAACATATAATCCTCCCCCGAATCCTGCTAAGCTCCTGGCCTCCCTGATACCTCATGACAGTGCGTTCCACAGGTTAATTATGCATTTTTAATTAATCACCAAGCAGAGAATGACCCATGAATAAGGGATATGAAGAACCTTCAACTGGGAATAGTTGGCAAATTGTCCCCAGGCGGGGCCATGGCGGTGTCATGGTCTCCTTGAATATCAAGACTAGCTCTAAAAATTCCTGGTTTGTTGATCTGACATGACTGGAGGTTGTGACAGAGCTGTGCCTGTATGGATGGGACCCCTCCTGTGCCTCATATCTCCCTCCAAATGGGGAGGAACCACACCCTCACCAGAGCTCTCTGTGTCCCACCTGGAAGTGATGGAGCAAGCGCAGGGAGGAGGAGGAGTGAGGCAAGGAGGGGGAAAAAAAATCACATGTTGTTTTAAAAAGGCGTTTTTGAGTGAATGCTGAATAGGGTTTGGGAAAATTGCCTTAAAGGCCTGTTCTCTGCAGGGACGGAGCTTTTCATGGAGCAGGAGTATTCTGAAACTTAATTGCACATTTGCACGGGCTAGTGTTTTTATTTCTCTCAGGTCTCCGAGGTGGTCTTTGAAGATTGCTGTCTCTCTGTAATGGTTTTCTTTATCTCAAATAAATTCCGCACACCTGCGAGGTGGAGCTGCTTGAAAGAAATTATGTCGGAATTGGCTCTCGATTTAATAAATCTGCAAATGGAACTGGGATGCAGAGAGGCGAGGCGGTTGGTGGGGCTGGCAGCACCTCCTCCCTGCTCCCCACCTCTCCTCTCCCTTCCCTTCTCCACCAGCCTGCTCTCAGCCTCCCCATGGGCCAGGAAGAGTGTGGGGCTGAGCACAGCAAGTCCAGATCCTGCCTTTTCCCTCTGTCAGCCACTGCTGGCACATCTGTGGGGGCTCCAGCTGAATGCCTGGCAGTGCAGACCCCTCTAATGCCCACCTGGCTGCCTCCTCCAGGAACGTGCAAATCTGGCACAGACCCATCTGCGCTTCCAAAAGCTGCCATAAAGATCCCTGGATCTAAACACTCACTTGATGGAGATGATACTGCAAGCTGAATACCCAAGGGGTATTCCCAAGGAATGTCCTAAGGGCTCTCCTTCAAGGAAGGATGCCATTATCTTTCCTGGCCTCAGTTTGGAGCTGCGGTTTGCCCCGCCAGCTCCTCCTGCTGCCACCCATCACACTGTCACCATTTCTCCTTCTCCAGGAATCAGTTCCAGCTCACCAGGGGACTTTTAGCCAGCTCTCCATTTTGGAAGCAGCGCGAAGCCCCGGAGGAAAGGCTGCGGCAGGGCTGTGTGCCTCTGCGGCACCAAATCACAAAGGCAGAATCACAAATCCCCGAGTGCCGGGGCAGCGAGTGCCGGGCAGCCCCGGCTGTCGGGCGGAGAGGGATGCGCGGCCGCGGGAGTACACAGACAGGTTAATGGCAGCCGTGGATGCTGCACAATTGGATTTCCCCTCCCCGCTTCTTAAGGAATCAGCAGCTCTCCCTTGCTCACAAATCCGGCCGTCCTCCTCTTCTCCTGAGCCTCGGGATGAACTGTCACCCTTTGAAAACTCACCCAGGGTCGTTTCAAACCCTCCCTCCCCTTGCCGGGCTCCCCAGACACGAGGTTGCCCGCAGAGGCCGTGCCACGTCCTGTGAGAGCCCTGGCTGCTCAGGCTTCAGGTGAACAAGGCGCCGGGAGATTTTATTGCATTGCTGGGTTTTGTTCCACTTTGTTATTCGCCACGATTGAATTTGCTGCCGTGGAGGCAGGAGCCGGCGCAGCCCGAGCTCCCGCGCCGCTCTGGTGGGACCGTGACCTTGTCTGGGTGCCTCACTTAGCCCTCGGCTGGCTAATTCGTAATTTGGTGCCGGCGTGGGAGCTGGGTGTTCGTCTGCCTCCCACTGAGCATCACAGCATGGTCCCGCTCCCCTGCCTGAGCCAAATCCTCTCTCTGCTCCACTTTTAAGCGTTGACCTTGGAAATGCTTTCAGGGAAAGCATCTGCCTTCCCAGCTCTCTCCTCTCTTTCCTGCCCGATTATGTCCCTCTGTCCTCATCTCCCTGAGCAGCTGCTGAGGTTTCAGTGCTATGGGCATCACCACAGTGCCTGAACCCCTGTGCAAAGCATTTCCAAGTTTTAGTTACACTCGCTGGTTCATGGTGTCATCTGGGAAACAGCGTCTCATCTTCCTCCTGCCCTGCCCTTGCACTTACGTAAAAAGAACCTCAGTTTTCTGAAAATGTAGTTTCTTAGCTTGTTTTCGCTTCAGACAGAAAGCTGTGTGGCAGCAGAGCTGGCGACATCCCACCTTTCAGTGCAGGTGGCCTTGGATCAATGCAATCCTATGTGGTGGCACCGATGCCATACCAGCACAGGACCAGACCCCAGCTCTTAACAGCGACACGGAGCCGTTCCCAGTGCGCTGGGAAATGCGGCTGTGAGGGGTCAGTGGGCAGAGCCATCCAGGAAGGCTGTGGAAGCCTCGTTCTCTCTGTGTTGACAGCGACAGCTCTTCTTCCCCACCAGCTGCGCCATCGCCTCTGCCCCGTGATTGAATTAGGGGGATGGAACCCACCCCCCTCCCGCCCGGTCCCCGGCGCGCCGGGCTCAGATGCTGAACTCGAGAGCCATAATTTAATAAGACTCAGGCAGACAGTGCTCCGATAGCCGTCGGGATCTCTCGCCTCTTCTCTGCCCAGCCATGCACTGATTTATGCTCCCAGGTGATGGCTGGGATTTTGCCTGGGATTTGTGATCTTCCGGGATGATCTTTTCCCAAAGCAGGAAGCCTGAGGGGTGAGCTGGGAGCAGGAGCAGGGCCATGCAGACTGGGGTGAGCATGGTGTTCACTCTTTACTAGGTTGACCCTTTATTTAAGGAGGAAGGAGAGATGGGGGACAGAGGGACCCCATTCCTTATAGCAGCAGCTGCTCTTGGGCTGCCTGGGCACAACGAGTTAAAAGTTGCAATTAGTAAAGTGCTGACGATGGAAAGGTGGGGTGGAAGCAAGCGGCACTAAATGAATCCTGAAAGGTTATTCCAATAAGCAGCAGCACAGTTTCCAGCTGCGCTCACTTTCCTGGGAGCTGGGGGACAAGGGATGGGATCCAAGGTGAGAGATACCAGGTGGGATGAGGATTGTTGCTGTAGGATGCTCAGGTGCCAGCAATGCCTGCTGGAGTGGAAAATACAGCAGGGGAATTAAAGCAGGAGGGGAACAGGCCACCACATCCCAGAGATGCTTATCCAGGGGTGTGGTGGGCGAGTCCTGCCTGTTCTGTGCCCCCAGTGGCTTTTCCACACGGTCCAAACCCCGTCACAGGTGTGGAGCCCCGTGCCCCATGTGCACGGGGAGGGGTTTGGGGAGTGGTGTGAGCCACGCTGCTGTGGCAGGGAATCCTTGAAGTGAGGAGATCGGTCCGTCGGCTGCAGTGGGGGCTGCAGGGGGAGCAGAGGGAGGAGGATCCCGGGAAAGGTGTTGTTCTTCCAGATGAGCAGGCAGGAGCCCGGGCAGGCGCAGGCAGCCAGCGGTGGCCTCTCCCTGCCAGACAGAGCTGTTCCAGCTCTCTGCTGGTGCAACACCACGGAGCTATTATTAGACTCCAATTTTCTGTGGGTAGCTCTGAACTCCCCGGTGCCTCCAGCAGCTTGGCAGATGCCAGGGCAGAGCAGGATCTGCTGACACTGGTGGGGACAAGGGTCCCTGGTGAGTTCAGAGGGGTGTGGGTGGCAGTGAAGGGTGGCAGAGCCCCCCAGCATAGGGACATGGAGAGCTGAGCACTACAGCCTGGTCTGGAACTGAAGAGCAAAAGGAAATTAGTTGTCTAATGAGAAGTTTGGCTGATGAGGAGGGCACAGAGTGCCTGGAAACACTCCTTGGGTCAGTGGTAGGTGAGAGAGATGCTGCCCCAATGGAGATGTGGCCTACAGGGCTCTGCACCTCAAAGCACATCTGGATTGCAAAGCATCACTCCAAATTGGAGCCACAGCATCACTGCCATCCTCTGCAGGAGGCATGTGGGAGCACAAAGGGGGTTTGGCACACCAGGACAACCCATCCCATGCCAGAGGAGGGCTGGGACTGGGGAGGCATGGCATCTCCTTGCTCCCATCCTCTCCCAGCCTGGTTTCCAAGCAGGAGTGTTTAAATGCCTTTCATGTTGTGACTCAAATGATGAAAGGCCTGAAAATGGGACTAACAAAGACGAGTTGTACTTCAGAATAAAAAACCCATGAAAGCAGCAGATGCTGTCATAGGAATAAATTGTATCAACAGCAATCAGATGGGAAGTGAAAAGTCAGAATGGAGTTGCTCCGTCTTTCACGCTTGCAGTGAAAATTTCTGGGTCCATGAATTTAGCCAGAATCAGGTAGGATGAAAGACTTTGTCTGACAAGGCATTTCAAAGGATCTGGGAGCCTCCAGAGATGTGGCCACTTGGACAGGGAAATGGGTCCCCTCAGTTTTAATGAGCATTTCAGTTGCCTTCCTTTATCCTTCTGCCAAGATCTTATTTTTGTTTTCTTTTCTTTTCCCTTAAAACTGCCGATTTCTGCTCTTTGTGATTTGTCTTAACTTTGCAAAAATGCGCATTCGAGCAGCACAACATGAGGAAGAGGAGGGTGGAACATCCCCATCACTCCATCCAAGCCAGCCTGTTGCTTCTCACCATAAACCCCTCCTTGCTGTGGCTAGCCCGGGTGTTTTTGCTGCTGCCAGTCGGCACCACCAACCTTCAGAATCTTCCTGGCCCTGCAACGATTTCCCATCTCCCCTTTCCACAGTGACAAGATCCTACATGTGCTGTAATTAATAGAAATTAGACTGTCAAGACCTTGCAGCCCCCATCCCATAATTACTTGGCCTTGCAGTGTTGGAGGCACAGGGATCGGCGGCGGGCTCGAGAGCTGCCGGTGATGGGAACACATCCCGTTATCAAGCTATTTTTATTAAGCTTTTAATGCAGGCACTTGCATGGTGCTGGAGGATGTGCGACATCTCCACAAAGTCCATTCCCGGAGGGATGTTCAGGGGGATATTTTGGGATGGAATACCGGCACTGGAGCTAGACAAAGCAGGATATTAGCAGAGTGCCGTGTCCTGACCACGTTCATCACTTGTGCATTAATTCCCAGCAGCCAGCTGCTCCAAACATTCAGATTTCAGGGGCTGGCAAAACATTGCTGCTCAGTCCCCAGGTCCCCCACATCCCCACACACCCCAAGAGCTGTGTGGAAGAGTGACAATGCCCAACATCCAACTGGGCACATGGCATTTCCCACCGGCTCATTAAGCCTCCAAATGGCCCCGGATGCCGGCAGAGGAGCGGCACAACTCACTATTCACACTGCTCTGCTTTTATCACTGTCTTTTTCATGAGCTGGTAAAAAGTTCAGTGCAAAGCACATGAGAGGTCTCTGAAAGGCAGCCGTGCTCATGACCCAGCGTGCTGGCTCACATCTCCAGTGGGGTTGGGTTTTGCTGGGATCTGCGGTGCTCACTCGGCTGGTGACCCGCAAGGATGTTCACTTGGAGGGCTCGTGGCATTGCCCTGAGAGGAGACCAAGGGCACAGGGAAAGGTGCTGCTGCCCTTTTTGGGTGTGAGAGAGAGACCCGAGGCTGCGGGCTGGGCTCTAAATGACGCCAACACTTCTTTTTTGGTTGGGGGGAAGAAAATGTGACAGAGCTGGCAGCTTTGATGCCTGCCCGTCCGTCTCCTTCCCCCCTGCTGCAGGCAGAATGATGTGCTGCTGAATGAGGAAGAAGGTACACGACAGGCTCCAATTTGCCCTCTTCTCCACCAAACACAAGGACATCCAGTAAATCTCAAATGCAGAAAGGCTGAAAAGGGATGATGAAAGGGAGCCCACGCGGCACGGTACAGAATTCATTTGTGGATCTCAGTGGCACAGGACGCTGCTGGGGTCGGGACCTCAGCAGCATTACAAGTTTATAGGACTAATGCACTCCCTATTAGCCATACTTGCATGAAACCTTCTTTGCCTCCCTGTGTCGGGTTGCTGTCCACTCCTGGCTCCAGCCCGGTAAAAATCCATCCAGCACATCCTCGTTTTTCCAGAGCCTCCACTTTTTCTATCTCCCGTGGATGTGGGCTGGATGGGGCAGCCGAGCATGCACTGAGAGCCTGGGCAGCTGTCACATTGCTCTTGCATCTCATATTTGCTCTGTTTTGGCTGTATTTCTGATCCTAAAGAAGCCCTCCATAGCTCCTGGCCAGCTGCTGGCAGGGAAACGAGCTGGTGAATCTGCTTTCTGTACACATGAGCTTGTTCAGCGTTTGATACCGATCTGGCTGGTGCTCAGCTGGGGTGGGTTTTGTCATTTCATCTGCAATTGTTTTGCTGTAAAGCACCTCGAAGGGTTCACTCCCCGGCTGTTTTACAAAGGACATCGTTATTATTACTGCTGTGAATGAACTGCTTTGCATTTCTGTGAATGGGAAGGAAAACTTGTCACCTCAGGACAAAAAGGGAGTGGAAGTATCTGATGATCCCCTGAGACAATCCACTAAGCTCGAGTCATCCTCCTGTATTTCTCTTTCCTTGGGGGCAATTGGAATTATTAGTCCCTTCTCAAGGACCTCGAGATCTCCCTGTCCTTTGCCAAATTCTATCCCGGCTTCAGTGCAGGCTGCTGGCAAGTCCTGCCAGAGCCTTGTCCTGTGCTGGGGACCAGCAAAGGATGCTGGGGGTCAGGACAGCAGTGCCAGTAGCCAGTGAAGCTCCTATCCATGGCTGGACTCTTGCTCAGGGTGTTCCCTGGTCCATGGCACTCTCTCCTGGAGAAGCAGGACTATCCTGGTGTCCACTGACACCTCCAGCCACAGCAGGACCCAAGGATTTGACTCATCTGTGCACAGAGAGATGTGCCTTTCCCTGCAGCATCCCTGCACTCCAAAAAAGGTCCCAGTGGCTTTTGAGATGCACAGTGGGGTGAGACACAGGGGCACAATAAACCGTGCAGCATCAGGGAAAGGAGAGCCAGGAAAAGAGGATGGTCTGTCTCCCCTGATGTCCAGGGACATTCCATGTTCCCTGTTCCCTGATGTGGGAATGGTTGCACCAAGGGAAGTTTAGACTGGACATTAGGAAGCATTTCTTCACTTAGAAGGTGGGTGGTCAGACCCTAGAACAGGTTTCCTGCAGAGGTGGCTGATACCCCAAGCCTGTCAGTGTTCCAGAGGCATTTGGACAGTGCCCTTAATAACAAGCTTTAGCTTTCTGGCAGATTGAGGAGATGATCACTATAGGTCCCTTCCAACAGAAATATCCCATCCCATCCCATCCCATCCCATCCCATCCCAATGATCTGTCTGCAAAGAGCAACCCAGCCTCTGATTAAAGCATCTTCTCCCAAACCTGCCCTGAGGTACTGGGGGTGTTCCCTGTGCCTGCAGCTACAGGACCAGCAGCATCCCACTGCAGTTTTCCACAAAGGGCATCCCTGCTGTGCAAGGTGTGCTCAGAACTGGGGTTAAGCAGAGCAGATTATGCTGGGAAAACACACTCTACACTCCCTCTGCTTCTGCGTGTGTTAATCCTGAAAGAAGCATTTAAATTAAACAAGTTTCTATAGCCGAGTTTCAATCCCACAGCCACTTCCACCATTGACCTCTTTTTTCCCCCTTTTTCTCTAGCTTGAGAGCAGGAGGAGGAGATGCAGACAGAGAGAAGTGCTAATTAAACAGGGAGCTCCACATTAGGGTACAAATCCTGTGGACTAGCACAAACCCTGCCAATTTCTGTATTTATTTATTATTTTTTCAGTACAATTGTAATTTCCAGTGGTGCCTCCAGCACCAGGAGAGAGTTCAGGGGCTGCTCTTGGAGAGGATTAGCACGCTGGAAGCATTATTACTTTCCTTCGCTGTGAATTCAGGAGTGATTCCCTGACGGCTGCACTCTATATAGAAGTGAATCGGTGCTAATTTGTTTTTGAGGATCACACATCCACCAACATGTGAAAGACAATCCTGCTTCTCGATGTATATTTTGAGCCAGTGTTACAGCAAACAACAGAAAATAAGCAAGCAAAGGAAGCCAGACCTCCCTCGCCCAGAAAGCCAGGGCTGGAAAAGAGCGGACTTTCATTATTTTTTGCCCGTGTGAGTTGGTTCTGCATCTTTCCAGAAGTATTTTGGGTTTTGGCCCTGCTGCCCGTGGCAATAGAGAGCAGGGGTTTGGGCAGCTCTCACATGGAAAGCCTCAGGGATGCTGTGTTGGACGGGATGTCAGCGAGACTGAGCATAAAAGGCTCCTTATTTTTTCCTGTTAAATCATCCTCGAGTTTAACTGCGAGAGAGGAATAAATGAACTAATTGAATCTGTAACTATGGAGGGACTAGGCACCTGGCAGGGGAGCAGCAGCCCCACCACCCATTGCTTCTCTCTATTTGTGTGATTCAGAGGGACGTGGTCCGTGGGGAGATATCAGAGCCGGCTGAAATGGAAGACAAAGCTATTGTTTCAAACAGAGTTATTGATTTTTACATTATTACACTATGAAATTTATGGTCTGGTTTCAAACTGCAATAGGACTTAATGACCACCATCCAGAAACTTCCAGGTGACCTTGGCCTTGGCTTTGGTGGGGGAAGATGAACAGCTCCAGTTACCAGGTCAGCAAATGTACATTGAAGTTGCAGCACCCTAAAGGTGTTGATTTGGGGGTGCTGCTGGCCTCAGGTCTCCTCCCTGAGCTTGAACTCACAGCAAACTCCAAGCTGGTTGACAGCCATGATGGAGTGGGGAAATGGGACCTTCTCAGCTCCAAACAAAAGTTGTTCCTGCTGTTAAGCCACGTTTTTCCCCCAGCCAGAAACACCATGATGCCCCCAGAGCTCCTGAGCACGGTTCTCCATCCCCAGCTGACCTCCCAGCACAGCTTGGCTGCCCAAGGGTTTGTTCCTTTCAGTCACAGCTGGAGAAATTCAAACCAAGGGGCTCTGGGATGGATGAGGAGCACCCAGGGAGAGGAGGCAACACAGCCCAGAGCAGGAGAAACCCTGTGAGAGGAGACAGCAAAGGGCAGTGCCCAGAGCAGGCAGCTGCCTACAAAGGCCGTGGCCCATGCCTGATTCCAAATCTCTTCTCCAGGAGGAGGATTTGCTTTCAGAGTGACCAAGAGGATGTTTGTACCAGTTAACACATGAGATGCTGGTGACACAGAAGGGTTTGCAAAGGCCCTTCCCAGTCTAGAACCTTTTCCTGGCTTTTCTTTAAAAGGTACCTCCTGATGCATCTTTTGGCACCAGTCTCTTCCCAAAGCTTTCCTTAGTGCTATTCCTTCCAAATTTCCTTGTATGCTTCTTCCTGTGGGAACAGTGTTTTCACTTGCCAGCCAAGGAAGGCAATTTCCAGCTGCTGGAGAAGGATTTTTTCCTTGTAGTGCCATCTCCCTGGAACATCCCTGATGCTGCACCCCAAGCTAAAGTCGTGTGAAGCCAGTAGCCTCCAAGCTCATCTTCTGCCTCGGAGGTCATAATTGCCATTAAATCACAGCTTGCCTAACCAAATTATGCAAAACCGAAATTATCTCCAATGATTTTTATGTTGCTGAAATGTTCCAGAACTGCCGGGGTGATGACTGGGGGATTGGGAGCAGCTGTCACTCCATCAGAAGCCATAACTCCCAACAGCTGGGATCTGTCAGTTATTTATGACACCGGTCGCAAAAAAAAAAAAAAAAAAAAAAAAAAAAAAGATGAAGGTGGATGGGTGGCTGCCACTCTCTGGCTGAAAGGCAGCTCGTGCAGAAAGCAAAGCCTCGTGCTGTGTCCCGCTGCTGGGAGCTGCAGCTGATGTTTTGGGAGCAATTCCAGCTAGGATGCTCCTGCTGCAGGACAACAGGTCAGCACCTAAGGGGCTTTGCACAGAGGCTGAAAGGGAGCTGCTGCTCACTGGGGAATTTAGACTTTGTGACAGTCAGCATGGACGTGTTTATTTTATCCTCTGTTTTGCAAAAAAAAAAAAAAAAAAAAAAAAAAATAGAAAGGAGAATAAGAGGAAATAAACCCTGCAGCTGCTAAGCAGGGTCTGCCACTGCTTTGTCAAACCGTCCCAGATCCTGAGTTTGGCTCTTGGCTCGTGCCCAGTTGCTTTTGCTCCTCTGTCCTTGCCTTTCATTGTCCTTCACTTGGCTGATGAAATTGTGAGCATTTGAGGCGGTTTTTTCTCCCTAAACAACAGTTTCTCTCTATGTGAACATCCAATTCTGAGGTCGTTCCCAAGTTTCAAAGTGTACTTTCCCCCCAGGGGTTGTAGTCATGTCTTTGTGCACCAGCTTGTTAGGGGTGGATTTTGAAAAATCCTTTGATAGATCCAGGATGGGAGCAGGGCAGAAAAATCTCTATCTAGAGCTCAGTGAGGTGCTGGTGTTAGAGCAGGTGTGAGTGTGACCTCAAAGGAGGGTGAGTGATGAGGAAACTTCTCCCTTTTTGATAATCCCGCCTCTGAGCAGATGCTTTGTCCCCACTTGTAGCACACTCTAGTTAAGTATTATTATTTATATTATGTAGTAGCTATACATAGTGTTTTATGGCAGTAAAGATACATAAATCAGCAACCAGAAGACAAGGGCTTTGCTCTAAAGAGCTTATAAATCTAACAGCTTGAGCAGCCCTGGTAATGGACACAGTAAGCAGCAGTCAAGTTGCATGTAGGCATGAGCTAAGATGGGTGTCCCAAAGCAGATGGTGGGTTTAGGAGAGATTTGGAAGAGAAGCAACCTGCTCCATCCTCGAGAGCGGATTCTCCTGCTGGAGAATTAGACAGGCTCTGACCCATATAAGCTTGTCCGGGTGGAGAGGTGAAAACTTCCATCTGAGAGAAGCAGCTCTCCAAGAGGGAATGGGCAGGAGGTGCTGGGGTTTGTGGCCAGGCTGCCTTTTGGGGCTGTCCTGCAGGAGCATCGCCCCCAGGGACAAAACCACCCTTGTACTAAGTGATGTCTTGGCCTCGAGTCTGAGCCTCCCAATGGAAGTAAGTGGCATCATGTTCTAAAGAAACCGAGTCCCTGCCTGGCTCAAAGGTACAGTAAAGTGTTATAAACCTTAAAAATCAAGAAAACTGCCAGGGCAGGTACACCTGACTCTCTGGAGCAAGTGGCACTGCAGAGTCAAGGGTCCCTGCCATGGTAGCAGAGAAGTGCTCCAACCCTTCAAACCATCCATCTTTGATCCTGGGTATCAAACCGGGTTGTTTTTTTTTAATTTCTTCCTGTGCTGGCACCGGCCAGGGAGGAACCTGGTCTGGGCTGGAGAGAGATGTGCAGTGTCTGGCTGATCACGCTGGCTCCGGGCGTCTGCATTCTTCTGGCTGCTTTCAGCTCTTGCACAAATTGAGGCTTCACGCTAAATGCATTACACTGTATAACAATTAATCCCGTGCTACATATAGAAAGTCCTTACTCATCAATAATGCATGTGGGAGGAGTGATTTTCACTCTCAGTAATAAGGCTAAGACAATGGAAACAAGCAGGTAATGGAGAACATTTATAACGATGTTAATCTAATAATGAGTCTAATGCTGTTAAAAGTAAGACTGCAAACTGGACGCATCCAAAGATAAATTATTTCAAGCATTCATTAACTGATGCCTAATTAATGCCCAATTAGAGGGATGTTACATGGGAAATGGTTTGGACAGTCAGACGAATTCATTCCAATCACTGAAACCTCAGTCAGAAGCAGGAGGCAGCAGAAGGACTCGGCGAGCAGAGGCCGGGGTGACACAGCACGGCAGTGGGAGAAAGGCAGGAGATAAACACCCCTTTGCTGGTTTTATCCATGTCAGCAGGGATTTGGTTTTACTCACTACACCAGCAGGTTTCTGGAGGATTTTTCCTGCTGCTTTTGAAGCTCTCCCTCCCCGGTGAGCTCCAACACTCAGGCCTGTGACCCTCTGTGTGCCTCACAACCTTTACAAGATGAAGTTGAAAGCGCTGAGTCAGGCATAACAAGTTAGACAGGGTCAGACTCTCAGGAGTGCTGGGCTGGGACCTCTCAGGAGGCTCCCATGGTGTTTTCCAGTCTGGGAAGCCCAGTGAGACCCAAGGGCTCCTGGCTGTCACACCCCAGCGGGATCTGGCTGCTGGATATCCCAGTGCTGGTGTTACCAGCCTCAGGAGCTCCATGGCTCCGTGACCACTTTGCTTTTTGGTAGTCTCATTCCCAGATCTAAACTGGGACCAGTCCTAGAGCATGCCAGGAGCAGCTTCTCTCAGCACTAAGCAGTCAGCAGGTTTTACAGGCTTGGAGGGAAGGCTCTCCTTGATGAGACCACAGGCCTTGTGTGCATCCACTGGAGAGTCCAGACCTTCACACAATCACTGATTGCTTTGGGCTGGAAGGGACCTCAAAGAACATCTAGTTCCATCCCCCCTGCCATGGGCAGGGACGTCTTCCACTAGGACCAAGTTGCTCCAAGCCCCATCCAACCTGGCCTTGGACACTTCCTGGGATGGGTCAGCCACAGTTTTTCTGGGCAGCCTGTGCCAGTGCCTCTCCATCCTCGCAAGGAAGAATTCCTTCATTACACCTAATGTAAACCTACTCCCTATCCACGTCCTGCTCCCTTCTTCACCCTTTTTTTCCCCCCAAGTATCCATTCTTCTACTTCCCCATTCTCCTTACTCCAAAGTTGCAGTAGGGGGAAAGACATCCCTGTCTTTCCTTCCCACCATCCTGTTCTCGGGAATATAAGAACCACTAACAACCCCAGCCTATCCTCACCGCCCTCCCTGGCTGCAGGAATCCCATCTCTCTCTCCATAGGAGCTCCAGCCATTAACTCACAGCCGCCTGTTAATTAAAGAGATGGACTCAGTTCCCTCTGACCTTTACCTCCGGAGCTATCCCTGCAGGCAGCGAGCTGTTAAACACCGCGTTCCCTTTCGGAAGGAGCCTCTACCTTGGCCATGCTCCAGGGAGGCCCGGGCTGCCTTGGTCCATCACCACACGTTGCTAACAGCCTCCTGTCATCACCATCCCTACACATGAAATCCTGTATGCTCCGAGATCCCTGCCCAGCTCCACCTCCCGTCAGTAATCCCGTTAGCCTGGCAACTGTCGTGTCACGGAAGAGCGCATAAAACTGTTGTTTGGAAGCAATATGTAATCTTCCAACCTGCTGCGTGTAGCTGGGAGATGGTTTATTGATTCAGACCCTTGTGATTTGGTATTTGCAATAACAGACTCTGCATGTGGGAGATCGTCACAGCACTTGTGCCTGGCAGGGTTTTACTAATAAACATCAGACCTACGGAAGGCACCGTGCTCCGGTGTCACCGAGGTAAGACGGGGGACGTGGAGCTGTCCCACCTCGGTGAAGCACATCCCCGAGTTAAAAACCCCAGCAGAATATATCTGAAGACATTGCTTTACCTCTCCCACGGTAGGATAATCACAATATCCTCAGGATACCGCTGTTGCCCAGGCTGTGAGTGGCAGCCAGGGCTCCCGTTTTGGCAGGGAGCTCTGGGTAGTCAGCACGATGCTCCCACCAGCACAGCCCCTCGCTCATGCTCATCGTGCAGAGGCACGACAGCAAAGCCAAAATGCTATGGCAGTGACTTGGAGAATGTTCCTTTTCCTACACAAGCCGTAGGAGTTGTCGCGAATTCAGCGTTCCCGACTCACCAGCCCTTTTTGGCAGTGGTGCAGGGATGAGACATCCCTCCTGGTAGCCCATGCTTCGTTTCTGAAGGGCAGTGCCTGGAAGTCATCCCCCTCATTCCCATTCCCAGGCAAGGCTCAATCCAATTTTTGGGCAGCGATGCTATTTTTTTCCTATTAACCGCCCAGTCAGCAATGACTGGCTCTTACTGGTGATTTATGAAGAGTTTGAATAACCCAGTTTATCTAAAATATGTGGCAACTTTGCCTTGGAAGGATGGGTCTTGATGGACGGGTCACCTGCTGTTAACTAAACGGCAGTAGATCTCCATACCAGGGAAAAGGCAACAGCAACCACACAGTTATATTTCAATCACAATTAATAAGAAAACATTGAGGTTTTTTGTGCCTCCAACTTGTAGTAGGCTGTAGGCACTGAAAAGAGGGACTGTAAAAGCCCAAGGGGTCCCAGTTCTTGGACTAGCGGGTGATAACGACGTGGAGTAATTAGAGATGAACTCCACTTCCACTCTCGTTTTTCAGATTATTACAAGCTGAGCAGGACTCGTGGGCAGGATGGCACCGGCAGCTGTGCTCTGCTTCGCTGTTACTCCTTTCCCCTGTAAAGTCCAGAGGCAGAATTCATTAGACATGAGCAAGTTTTGTGTGTAAGAGGAAAAAGCCAAATCTGGGAGGAAAATCTGAATGAGAAATGACAAGTCTGGTGCAATGAGTCTGAAAAGCCACTCGGTGCAGAAGGAATAGCCTGAAAGCAAGCCTGGTGTGAGGAGTGGGAGCGAGACGGGAGCGGGGCGGCGAAACCGGAGCTCTGAGAGCTGAGCACAGGGAGGGGATGATTCTGCCTCTCTCTCTGCTTCTCCGCTGCGAGAAAGCCCCAGTCACAGGCACATACTGCAGCATTAGAGGATGCAATATGCTTTGCCACAGGACATCCATTTAAAAATATGTCTGAGCATCCCACTTCCAAACGGAGTTTTCGGCTCAGCCTTTTCCACCAACTGCTGACAACATATTTCCCTGTAAATCACTCGGGTTTCGGAGTGGATGGTGGTGTCTAACAACTGTAGTGAAAGGAGACGGTGGGGATGGGTCTGTGCCTTTGGGGGTGGTGGGATGCACTGCACACGTGTAATTTTAGGTGGATCGCTGGCAATCACTGAATCTCTCTGCAGCTCTTCCTCTCCGATATGTGCAGGCGATTTAACAGATGCATTTCAGCAGGAGTGGGGGCACCTGCGAGAGTTTGAATTTCCTCTGTTTGCTCTCGCACCGCGGCGTTTCCTTGCCTGCAGGCAAAGGGGCTCTGCTGCCTGCGCTGCCAGCGTGAATCCTCACCGAGAAAGTTTCTCCTGCCTGTTCCGGGCTGGGAACACAACCAGCCGCCTGTTGCAGGCAGGGAGAGGAGGCAGGGAGTACTCCATACATCACGTTTTATCTGCCGTGGGTGATGAGCCTACTCATCACAGCCGCGTGGGTAATTCATGAGCAGAGAGGAGGGCTGAGCTAATTGGGGGCGTTTTTCACCCGGAATAGTCTCCACAGCAGCGATGGGTGGGCGGGAGGTGCCCGGTTCCCGCTGACGCCGCTCTCCCCTCTCTCCGCACAGGGGGGTTTGCGGAGCTGCTGCTGGTGCTGCTGGGGCTGAAGGTGCCCGGTGCCCTGGGCTGCCCCACCGACTGCGTCTGCTACCCCTCCCCGATGACCGTCAGCTGCCAGGCTCACAACTTCGTCACCATCCCCGAGGGCATCCCCGAGGACAGCGAGAGGATCTTCCTCCAAAACAACCAGATCACCTTGCTGCTGCGGGGCCACTTCAGCCCTTCCATGGTCACCCTCTGGATCTACTCCAACAACATCACCTTCATCGACCCCAACACCTTCGATGGGTTCGTCAACCTGGAGGAGCTGGACCTGGGGGACAACCGCTACCTAAGGGCTTTAGCTGCAGACACTTTCCAAGGGCTGGTGAAACTCCACGCCTTGTATCTGTATAAGTGCGGGCTGAGCTCCCTCCCCAGCGGGATTTTTGGTGGCCTCCACAACCTGCAATACCTTTACCTGCAAGACAACCACATCGAGTTCCTTCAGGATGATATTTTTGTTGACTTGGTTAACCTCAGCCATCTTTTTCTCCATGGAAACAAGCTCTGGAGCCTCCATCAGAACACGTTCAGGGGACTAATAAACCTGGATCGGCTGCTCATCCATCAAAATCAGCTGCAGTGGATTCATAGGCGGGCTTTTCATGACCTCCGAAGATTGACCACCCTTTTCCTGTTCAATAACAGCCTCTCGGAGCTGCAGGGGGACTGCCTGGCCCACCTGGGAGCCCTGGAGTTTCTCAGGCTGAATGGGAACCCATGGAGCTGCGACTGCAAAGCCCGTTCCCTCTGGGAATGGCTGCACAGGTTCAGAGGCTCCAGCTCCAGCGTCATCTGCGAGTCCCCCGAGCAGATGCACGGCAAGGACCTCAAGGTGCTAAGAGCAGAAGACTTTAGGAACTGTTCAGGGTCCGAGTCGCTCCATCAGATGAAAACACACACCTTCTCTACAGTGGACAGAGGAGCCTCCAAATCCCACCACCCTCACCACTCCTCCAAGGAGAAGGGGAAGGAGCGAGGGGCTGAGAACAATTTGCACAGCAGCCAGCCCGCCGGACCCCCCGGCTCCCGGCCGGGCTACCGCAAACCCGGCAAGAACTGCACCAGCCACAAAAGCCGTAACCGAACCTCCAAACCGGTGTCCTTGGGGCCGCGCAAAAACGGGCAGGAGGTCCCAGACTATGTGCCTGATTATCAGCACAAATACAGCTTTGGGGCCATGCCCACGCTGTCCCCCAAGCGCAAGGGTAAGTGCACCCGGCGGACGCCCATCCGCCCGCCCAGCGGGGTCCAGCAGGCCGCGGGCTGCCCGGGGCTCAGGGCATCATTCCTGGTTTTTATGGTGGTGTTGGCTGCCGTCATCCGCTGAGCCCCCCTCCCTCCGGCCGCGGACGGAGCGGAGCTGTACTGCCACCAATCTACAAAGGACCAGAGTTTCTTTTCTTCTTCTTTTTTTGTACGTGGCTCAGCGTTGGCCTGGCGAAGGGAAGAACGTTGTCTCGGCTTCTGAGGGTTGTCTCCGTGCCCGGCCGGACTGTGCCGAGTGCAGCGGGAGCAGATTAAAAGGCATTATCACACCTTGTCACAAACAGCCTAACCGAGCACCTACAACAACAACAAAAAAGCCAACCTTACAAAAAGCAGATAACGGGGACGGTAACCAATTTGTCGGTGAAAACACCCGGACAAATGGACTGTATCCATGCTCTTGTGAAATCCCGTTCGTTTGAGAGCGCTCCGAATGACCCCTCCGATTACCGAAAGGAACATAATTGCTGTAAAAACCATCACCAATTAAGCCTACACTGTTTCTCTCTGAAAGCGAGTGCAAGGACACTGATACCGATGTAATAAGGACATTTGGTTCTCCCACGTTTTAGCCCTTTTGGCTCCAAACCCAGAGGCCAAAGTTGGCTGGGAATCTCTTAGAAGACAATCTCAAATCCCTGAATATCTCAGGCATTACAGCAGAACAGGGCTTGCCTGCTGGGCTTGGAGTAGCCAACAACCAAAGGAAAGACTGATTAGAGGTGAAATTAAACAAACAAAAAAACCAAACCCCAACAAACCCAACACATAAAGAAATGAGGTACCCACAGGAGGTGTGTTTTTTGTAACCATGTTCACACATCTGAGGAAAAAAAAAACCCAACAATTGCACAGGCTCCCCCCCTTCCCCTCAATTATCCATATATATGTCTTACAATGTTTATAAACTATATGGAAACTGTATCTTCAGAACTAAGGATTGTATTATTGAATTTATAGCAGACCAGTATATGATTTTTTTTTTTTCCTTGAGAAAACAAACCGGCAGCAGTGCCTACAGATGCTGAAAGCCATCGGGCGGGCTCAGTACATGTGGGGGAACCACAACGGACCAATGTTCTCAACAATTCAGAGCACTAAACTTTGGGAGGGGTTGGGGGGGTGGTTGCGTGCGATGCAGCGAAGTCCATACCCAGAGAGCCAAAATTTGCCCTTACATCCTAATTTGTAACTGGCAGGAGGAGAAAGAGAGATTAATTAGCCCAAATAAATAGAGCCATAGAGCTCTGTCTCTGGAGAGCACTCGGAGGCCCCAGGGAGGGAAGGGGATGTTTTCTGGGGCTGGAGGCAGAGAGGGGCTTCCCAGCTGTGGTGGTGGCGTGAGGACCTTTATAGCTGGACTAAGGTTTTCACTGGGGCAGCAAGGAGCAGCTCCCAGGCTGCAGACAGACCTGACAGAGTCAGGAGGGGTTTTGTTTCTTAAAAGGAACAGATTCTGGAAGAGTCAGACAAGGGGGAAACTACAGCTTGTATAGGACCAGTGAGAAGCGCGGTGCCCAAGGTTTCTGGTCCATGGCAGGAGAGAGAAATCCGTGGTCCAGGAGAGCTGTACAAAGGGGGTTGTGGGGAGGGGGAGGAGAGGGAGCAGGACATCCTGTTCCCCTCTTCCTGGCTTAAACCATGTGCTGGAGGGATGTGTTTGCTGGTCGGGGGCATGGCAGAGCCGGCAGCTCCACTGATGGCAATCCGTGGGCTTGGGGAGGTGCTGCCCAAATTCTGCAGTTGGTGTGAATTCCCTGTCAGCGTGGATATGTGAGACCAAACAGACACTGAAGTTAATGAAACAAGGGAAATAAAAGTGATCTTGGACAAGAAAATGCTTCTGTTCTTTCCGTAACCGTATCTCAGTGCTGGTATTTTGAGCCTGTGGCTCAGGTGTGGGGCAGGAAATCCTAAAGAAAACTGCTGGAGTTTTCCATCAGACACACAATTAGCTCCAGGAAGGATGGGCCAGCTAGGGAAATCTGCTCTCCCAACCACTTTGGGGAAGGGGAGAGGGTATTTACATAGTGGCAGGTCCCTTGGAGATATCTGGAAATGAAAAGGGAAACTCCCACTGAAAAGAGAAGCAGAAAATTCCCCAATGCACTTGTGTTTACGAGCAGTTGGATGGTGAGAGTGGGAAGCTGGAGGGGCACGGCCTCCTCTGTCTGTCTTGCAAGCAAGGAAGGCCAGAGGCTTGGATGCTTCTCTTTCAAACACCCTGCTTGGGGAATAACAAGAGTAATTCTGGGAGGAGAAAGGAAGAGGTTACTTCATCAAGCCCTCTGCCTTCCAGCTCCTACCCAAACTTTTCTGTCTACAGGGCTCTAAAGCTCCACTAAAGGGATGTCCAATGCAGCCAGAACAAATAATCCGTGATCTGAAATAGCTCCCTCATGTCCTACTCTCTATAACCAATAGCAACTGAATGAGTCTGGCACTGTCCCTCAGAAGTGGAGCATGTTGTTATGTTGGTTATTTCGTTTCATACTCTGGAAATCAAAGCTCTCAGTGGGAGAATGAAGAAGAGAAGCACTTTATTAATTTTTTTTTAAGTCTGTGTGTAACTCCTGTAATATAGGAGTGAAATGTCAGCACAGGAGATGCTAATGTTTTATAAATTATTTGGGTGCAACAGGCACGGTGGATAGTCTTTGAGATGAATTATACTAGAACAGA
The DNA here is from genome assembly GCF_963662255.1 of Cinclus cinclus. Classification (NCBI taxonomy): domain Eukaryota; kingdom Metazoa; phylum Chordata; class Aves; order Passeriformes; family Cinclidae; genus Cinclus; species Cinclus cinclus. The sequence goes on from NC_085067.1 coordinate 4,796,466, forward strand.
CTATGCCTGGCTCAAAACCATAATTGTATTTTTAGTATCTTTTCCTTTAACATGTAGGAAAAATAAAGGCAGCTCCATGGTGTATTACAAACCTTGTCAATCAAGTGCTCTAACTCCTAGTGATAAAGGCAACTGTTTAAAAACCAGAAGGGAGACATGATACACTGCTAAATAGGAGACGTCTCCTGACAGGGCACTGTGGTTTAAGCTGGCAGGCAGCTGAACACCACGCGGCCATGCTGGAATGGGGGAGAGGATTGGGAAAAATACAAGTGGCATTCGTGGCTTGAGATGAGGCTGGTTTCATAGGACAGAAATGGGAGAAATAATAATAGCAACAATAGGATTGGAATATGCTAACCAAGTGATGCACAGTGCAGTTTCTCACCACCTGCTGATGCCCAGCTAGTCCCTCAGCAGTGGCCCTCAGTTTACATACTGACCATGATTCCATTTGGTTTAGGATATCCCTTTGGCCAACTGGGATCAGCTGCCCCTTCCCCATTTTCTTGTGCCCCACAGCATCCTCAGAGGAGCAGAAAGGTCATTGACTCGGGGCAAACAGTGCTGAACACCAATGAAAAATCCACATGTTATCAACATTATTCTCATCCCAAACTACATCTCCTAGAAAGAAAATCAAATTACCCAGCCCAAACCAGGACACACAGGTTCCTGATATTCCTCCTGTCTCCTCCTTAGCTGCCATCCCTCCCCACTCCCACCCTTCTTCCACGACCACAGCTCTTTGAGGATAAACTAAATTTTTATGGCATGCTCTGACACTCAGGCTGGATAACGAAGTTCCCAGCTGCGTGGTTCAGCTCACCACGGCCCCAGGTTGATGCTCGTGTGTCTTTTCCCCAGCTCCTTCCTACAGCATGTCTTCATGCATTTTGAATGCTGCTCTGAGGCCCGGCAGAAATCCCCTCTCCTCTGAAGCAGCAGCTCTCCAGTCGAGCAGACGTGGGTACAACCCTGACTTGCCAGAGATTGTCTTGAGATAAGTTGGAGAAACTTGGGATCTCTTTAGAATTGCACCCAGATACCCAAAGTGTCTGACAGAGGTGAAGAGCTGAACCCCAGAGTGGTGGGAAAGCACCGTGGCCACTTTGAGAGGATGGAACTTTGCTGGGCTGCAGTGATGGGCTGAGGCCAACGGGATGAGGGCCAACAAAGCCACGTGGCAAGTCCTGCACTTGGGCCACAACAGCCCCATGCAGAACTATGGGCCTGGGGCTGTGTCTGGAGAGGTAGGAAAGGACCTTGAAGTGCTGCTCAACACTGGATGAATGTTAGCCCAGGTGTGCTCAGGTGGGCAAGAAGGCCAAGGGCACCTGGCTTGGGATCTCCATCCCTGAAGGGATTTAACATACCTGTGGATGTTACATAACATACCTAGGGACATGGTTTACTGGTGGCCTTAACTGTGCTGGGTTAACTGTTGGACTTTATGACCACAGAGGTCTTTTCCAACCTAAATGATTCTGTGATTCTACAGATTCTAAACCTTTCCACGCTCCTATCACAAGCTCATCCTTTGGATGTGCCCTGATCCCCTCTTGTAGTGCGGGCACACAGATCCTGTTACCTGGGCAGACACTGCCAGTAGCTCCCCACAGCTCAACTGTGAGCTCCACACACCTCCCCCTGGAAAAATGTCACCTGAGCCTTTATTTGCTCATCAGTTTGCCTTTCCTTTAGTGTTCTCCAGTCTGTGCTGCTCTGGAAGATGAGACAAGTCCCTGTCGCTGTGGCTGCTTTCCCCTTCCTTCCATCAGTGAGCTTTAACACTCTGACTTTGGGCTGTTCGTGCAAATCCTTTCCATTAAAAAAATAAACACAAGAGAACCCAGAAGAGACCCCAGACTGTGCCTCTGGAAACTCACTCCCAGCGGCAGAATCCCGTTTCCTGAGTCGGAGCCAATTTTCTCTCCTTTGTACCACTTTTCCACAGTTTCATCCCATAATTGCTAATATGGAGCTTTTCGTACATGCTTTGAAATCAGAAACCACGCAACACTGCATCTCTTTTATCCTCCCAGGCAGGATGAAAAACCAAACACCTCTTGGATACTGAGAATAAATTTTTAGTTTATCAGTCTAAACCAACACCATGAGACCACAGTTTCTCCTGTATTCCTCATCACTTCACAGAGCACACTTGTGTCCCCCCTGCACCAATTCCAAAGTATTTCCTTTGTCTCAGAAAGTTGCTTTGTGACATATTCCCCTTCATAGGGACAGAGCAGAACAAAAGCACCACTTCACATTTCTTGCAGCTATATAACACTTTTTTGCAGCCCTTCAAGTTTGTCCTTCCCTAAATCCCCTGCCTGTGTATTCTTTCCCTGTCTTAGCTTCAACCACTCCCCCAGGAACACTTCCCAAGAGCCCATTTCCCAATACCAAGATAATTTCCCTTTTCACCACTATCTCCTTGAGGTCCTGCTGGTTGGCACCATCCCCCTGTGCCCCCAGCCCCCTGTCCCTCCCTTACCACATCCAGCAGACCCCAAGCCCATCCCTGCTTTGGAGAAACATGACATACTGACACCAGTGCTGGTGGGAACAGTGATTCCAGGGATGCTGTTGTACTCCTGACTGTGTTGGAGTTTGTGGGTTACAGGTGGAAGCAAAAGCAACTCTGAAAGCAGGACACAGGTGCTCACGCTCTGCAATGTGTGTTTTTGGGGAAGGTGTCACACTGACGAGCCAAAAACATCTCTACCCATATAAAAGCAACCCCAGGAGCAGCACCCTTCCAGAATCCCCATCCATCTCTGTCCTCCCCTTTCCCAGAGAAGCAGCCTTCAGCAGGGAGAAGGATGTATCAGCTCAGTGACCACCTCTCTGGTCCCCACTCTAAAGCAGCTGATTTGTGAATAAAAGCAGGTGTTATAACACAAGCTTCTTGTTACCCAGCTCCCTGCTGGAAATAGCTGCTCACTAAAATCCATTTCCGCCCCCCCCCACCCTGTGAACACGGGTGAAATTGTCCCCACGCCCAGTCACTCTGCAGATACAGCTCGATCTCCCTGCAGGCTCATCCTCACAGCCCAAATCCTTTCTGGTGCTGCCCCTCCATCCTCTTCCTCCTTTGTGAAAACAGAATCAAAATAACTGTTTAACAAATCAGCCATTACCTTCTCTCATGTCACCAATTCCCCGCTATCATTTCGTAATTGGCCAATTTTCTCTTTTACCTTCTCTCTGCTCTGAATACGTCTCGGGGAGCTCTGATTGTGTGTTAAAATATCCTCCCTAATTCACTGCTCAATATCTCTTTCTGCTCTTCTAATTGCCCTTTTAACTTGCTTCTAATTTTTTTATAAATCTCCTAATCCTCTTCCTGCACAAGTTGTTTACATGCAGTGGAGAATGTATATGTATTAGCAGATGTTCCTGGGTAAATAATGCACAAAAGAATATTACTCCTTCATGCAAGCTGCAATTACTGCTTCCCTCAGAATAAGCCCTGTTTAACCCTCCTATTTAGGGCACACGCCCCTGCTCTTGCTGCACATCTCCAGGCTATTTCACTCCTGCTGCAGAACATTAACACCACCAGCTCCACCACAGCTCACTCGCTATCTTCTGGGGGAAAAGAAAAAAAAAAAATCAAAAAAGAGAGAAAGAATCTAAGGATAAAAGGAATTGTATAGTTATGCTCCAACAATTTACTTTGGGGGGGGGGGGGAAATGGAGCTAAAAAGAACCTAAACAAAATAGCTACAGGAGTCAAACACAGCAAGCAATACCCCAAGTAATAAACAAATTTGATAGACTTGGTGTTTTTGATTTATGGACAGCTTCCTGCACTCCCAGCTTGCAGGGGCTGTCACAGCCCTGGTGCTGCAGACGGGCACAGGGTCAGGCAGGCGTTGTTTGCCATCTGCTTTGTAAAACACTTCCTAACATTACTCAAAATTTCCTTCCTCTTTGCCATTTCTCCTCTCCATTTGTTTGTGGTCTCCTTTTGCCAACATACTGCAGTACCCGCCAGATGCTCTGGATCCTGTGTTTTCCAGCTAAAAGGGGGATAAACCCAAGCTAAAGCATGGGTTTAAAGTTACGGGTCTTGTTTGGATGAAAAGAGTCGAGTTCTCTTCTCTGGGGATCCAGGCAGAAATCAGTGTTTTGCAACCCAACCCTTGATCTTGTTGAGGGACAAAAGGCATTGCTGGAAGCTTCAGGAGGTGGGGGTTATTTTGTGCTTACAGCTGACACTTAGAGAGTGTCAAAATCTAAGTACCAAATCGTGATTAGCAATAATGTGCTGGCCAACAGAACATCTCCGGTGTCTTGCACCTCCATCGTGCCAAAACTAGGTTCTGCTACATCCTGTGAGGCTCCAGCATCCACACTGAGCACCTCACCTGCCCAAACCTGCCTGGGGGACAGGAGACTTAAACAAACTGAGCTGGAGAAAACCCAAAACCTGATGGAAACTGTGAAAACTCTTCTGCTTTTCAGGGGTTGCTCTCCCACACAGGGTCAAAAGCAAAACACTTCTATTAAAATACAGAATTGTTCCTATGACAGGCTGAGGATTTCTGAGGCTGTTGTGGAATAATGATACTCTTGGCTATTTGCTGACGTGCCTGGGAAGATTTTCGTTTCTCCCCCACTTCCATACACTTTGTTCCCCAGAGAAGCAGATCCCATTCCCAGCAAGGGTTGCCATCCCTGCAGAAGAATTCTGTTTGCTTCAATCTGAGCTGCACCAGGTGATCCCTCTCCACTTGGGCAGGTACCACAGCACCCCCAGCACAGGACTTGTCTGCACCTTCCCCATCTCTTAGATGAGATTTAACACCTCCACTTTGAGCCTACCAGCATGACTTGGTTATTTCATTTTTCCCACAGATCTTGTGAAACTTCTCTCAGGCCTGATTTCTCAATAGTGCATACAAATTGCTCTCCTTGGAAAAGGTTTTCATCATGATTCCCTCAGTCAATCCTTCTACAGCTAAAATGTCCCATAATCAAAGGTGCTGGCTCCTCACACATCTTCTCTAAGGAAGCATTCCTGTGTGTTCAGTCTCATGAAGTGCCTTGCATGCCCCCATATTCTCAGAATAAACCCTCCTGGAGACCCTTCTGGAAATCACAGGCTACCTATATGATTTTGAACTCATGCCTTAACCTCGCTCAGAAATATAAAAATGTAAAAAATAATACTTTAAGAGAAAAAACAGTGACTATTTTGGTGCCACAGGGTCCTGGGGAGGACCAAAGGTGCAAGATCTGCTGGCACAAGGTGTTGGCTGCATGCAGGGTCCTGTTCCACAGCACTGTGTGCCCTGCTCCCAGGAAAATCATATCTCTTACCACCTTTTCAGGGATCCCTGATAGGAGGAGTCCCTGGGACACTTGTTCCTCTCCAGCTCTTTCTGTTTTCTCAGGACACAGCTGGGGGAAGCAGCCCAACAAAGCAGAACAGAACACGAAGCAGCGAAACCTCACCCTCACTGTCACGGGAAGAATTCTCCATTCTTCCCTGCATCTACTTAGCACGTAGAAAGCAAAAGGAAACAAGAGAACACACACATATGGAGCCCCTGTTAAACCTGAACTAAATATACCACGGGATGTTAACAGCCTGCCTCAACTCCCTGGCACTCCAGCTGGCACGGCAGGACCCTGGCCACCGGCTTCGCTGGGTAGCTGGAAGGGTTTTCTCTGGAGCAAAGATGGGAAACCTCCAAAATCCCCCTCCACACGTGCAGCTGACACAGCACCGCCCTGAAACATTGGTGCCAGCATCCAGAAAGCAGAGAGGCACAGAGCAGCCCTGCCTGACAGCATCTCCTCCTGTGAGGCTCCATCTCCCTGTGCGCCTGCAGGATCTCCTTCCTGCAGGCAGGCAGGAGCAGAGCTGGGACCAGCCAAGGACAGCTGCATGAGGGAGATGCACAGCACACCAAGACATCAACAGAGTGGATCTCTGGGAAGGAAGATGGGGATTCTGGAGATTAGAGCACTCTGAGAGAAGGGAAGGGCCCGGGAGAGGCAGGAGCAGCAGGAAGGAGGGCATACGTGCTGGCTGGAGTGGGTGTGTGCAGCCCTGCCAGGGGAAAGGTGGACATATTTGTCTTGAGAGCTGAGAAATTATTAGAGCCAATTATGTGAGCAGAGTACGTGAAAAGTAATCCCAGCTGCAGGGAGCTGGGGGTGGGGGGGGGGGGGGGGGGAAGGAAATCATGATGTGATTCAAGGGGGCCCAAGAGAAAAAGCACAAGAGCGGCGATGACCTGGTTTGCAGATGGATCCATTTCTATTTCTGCTCAGATGCTGAAGCTGAGCCTCACCCAGAGCTCTCGGCTCTCCAATGCCTTGCGTGACTTCTTCTCTGCCTGGTGCAAGTGTCAGGCACATGCATGTACCACACATCATCTGGGAATCATATTTGCCTTAACAGTCTGCACAAATGTAAGGGCAAACAAGAATTCACTATTAACATGAGCCCTTCCTCTTCCAGCAGTTTTTAGTCCAATACAATACCCTGTTCCCAGCTGTCACTATTTGGGACATAGGCTGCTCACTTCATTTCTATTTTCTCTCTTCTTGCAGCTTTGGAAATAAAAGCTAATTCATTGTGCGGATTCTGGTAATTCCAAGTTGTGCACTAAATACAGCATTTCTCAACTGGGTTTTTTTTTCCTTTCCCCCCCCCCCCCACTTTGTAACTTCCCCCAAATAACACTGTACACAGAGAAACCAACACCAGGGAAACAAAACAAAAAGCAGCTCCTACATCAAGGCAGATCCCAGCTCCTCAGGCTTCCAGCACATCTCAACCCAGAACTAGAGCAAAAGGGCAGATTATTTAAAGCCATTGCATGTAGGCCAATTTTCACTGCAGTTCCTTTTGGCTCTGATTTTCAGGCCCCAGTGGAGTGGTGAAGTCATGAATAAATGCAAGTAAACTGAGCTTATCCACTCTTATTTTGAGCAGTGGAGTTTACTCACCTCATGCTGCTTCAGATGGAACACCAAAGGGTAAGTTTAAAGGGAAAAAAAATCCAGGGGGGAGCGGGGGATAATCTACCCAGCTCAGCGAGTCCAGCACGGAGCAGAGGCAGGGCTGGGAAGCTGCAGACCCACAGAGATTCCTGCTCTGGATATTAAACACACAGAGTTATTTCCTGGTGCTCTGGAAGGGCTGGAGTTGGTGCCCTGCTGGGTGATGGGCAGGGGGAAGCTCCCCATGCCCCTGCCAAGTGGGAACTCATCCGAACGGGATTTCCTGCCTTAGCCACTGGAGAAGGAGACACCCTCAGCTGATGGTCTCCATCAGAAAGGCAGTGTTTGGAGGAGGAGGGCTGGATTTTGACTGGAAACAACATTACAGCCTTCCAAACTGAAAATAATTAGAGCAAATATTTGAGAGCTGAAGAGAGTATCACCAGTCTTGGAGAGCATCATCTGCCCAGTGGTGTCCAGTGGGACCAACAATAAAATGCTGCTCACCTGGGATGTTCCCCAGGGAAAAGGCAAGCTGAAGACACTCTCAGAGCTGGCCAACAACAGCACTGCAAAGGTTGTGTAATGAATTAAATACACTAAACATCATATTCAGCTCCTTGGAGCCAGGACCACACTTGCCCACTCACCTGGTTTGTACAGAACATCCTCTGAGTTCTGCCTAGGAGTGGCAGAGCCTGAGTTTCCCATAGACAGGAGCTGAAATCTCCAGAGATAAATCCATTATGGTTATCACATTAAGCTAAAATAAAAAAAAAAAATAAAAAAAAAGGAGAAAGACCCTGCAATTTTATCTCCCTGCAAGCATTCCTTCCGCTCAGCTCTGACTGTAGTGGAGAGATGGCCACACTCATCTCCTTGTGGTTTAAACAGCAGAGAGAGCTAGCTTCTTCAAAGTTAAAAGAAAATAGTAATAATGGAGTCCCCACATTCCTGCTGTGTTTATAAAGAGATGTTTTCTTCCTGAGCTCTACAGCATGGCAGGCTTAATCTGAAATTTCTTTTTAATCATAGCAGGAGTCCCAATTAACGTGTCGGGTAATCGTTCAAGTAGAACTGGAGTTTCATGGCTGCAGCAAGGCAAGGAGAGGCTCAGCATCAGGCTACCAGGGACCGACATCAACCCCTCCCCAAACCAGGGGAATGGGAGCAGCTCCCCCCTCCTCCCCCGGAACTTTAACACACAAACAGATCCCCGAGCTCCCCAGGCATCGGGAACGCAGCAGCTCCTGAAAAACCTCACGGTGGGAGCGGCAGCACCGCGCTGCTTCCAGACGCACCTTCCCGAAGGAAAACCACCCATCACACTCAGCGCTGCCTCAATCTGCTGGTGTGTGATCCAGCACATGTGCGGGGAGGGGACCTGCCTCTGACCTACTTTCTTTTGTTGCTGGAAGTGCTGATCTCCATGCAGAATTCTGCGAGCAGGCAGAAGCTGGCATTAGGGTCTGGCTTTACCCCTGCCTTACACCGCTCCTTGCATCACCGCACCACCAATTCCAGCCCGGGATGCTCCCGATTCTCGCCGTGCCAGCGCCAGGACGCTCTGACCTCGTCCTGCCTGCGAGCACAGAACATTTTCTGCCAGCACAGAAAATTGCTGCCTGTCACACAGAGGATTTTGGCCAGGCAAGGGGGTTACCTGCAGCTTCGGATGTACACTGTACTTACCTGGAGGAGCATGCTGCAGTAAGCACACCCGGACCAGAGCTGAACACACGTTACCTTAGTCTCTGGTGGGGTTTTTTGTTTTGTTTTTATTTTTTTAATTTTTTTTTTATATATTTTTCATTCACAAGGAAGCTGGGTCTGAGTTAGGCACCGTGCTGACCTGGAAAGCAAAGCTCTTAAAATTCAAATGCGTACACCCAGGGCGGATCTCACCGGGAATATGGAAAACACAGGCATGCAGGCTCTTAAAACAAGCTCTTAAACATACAAGCTTCCATCTCGAAGTATAAAAAAATCTGGCGTGAGTGTGACCCTCCTCCAGCCCTCGTCTGGTCCCTCAAAAATCTCCTTTTAGGATGATGAGCTGCAGCCCTGAGGTCTGGGAGTTGCAGGCTCACTGCAGTCACTGGGGCTTGTGTAAATTGGTCTTCAGAGAAAACCAACTCCACCTTATGCAAAAACACTCTTTAGTAACCTACTAAAGAGCTTCCCCAGAATGTGTCTTCCCTGTGCTCCCAGGTACCCGGGTGTAACACAGCGCCTTGATGTTGCAGATCTGGAGATAAAAGGCTGTTGTGTTAAACCCAGCATCCTTCAGACCCTGAGAGGCAGTTACTAGAAACAAGCCTTCCCTTCTGCAATGGCTTAAGAACAGGCCATTTTAATTGATCAGTTTGCCCATTATGGGTAAGCAGAAGAACAGCCTTGCAATTGAACCTCAGTCCTTGAAATGCAAGAGAGACATCAGCCTGCAGTGCATTTGCAAACCTCAGAGCTAATTTTTACCCTTTCTGCTGTTCCACTCCCTCAGTCTGGGATTTACCTAAGCACACAGGATGCATCTCTACACCAGGCAGGGGGGGGAATTGCTTTGCACTGACGTTCAGTCAACAGATTCTAACGATAAAACTATTTCAAATCCGCACTTTGATTAAAATCAGAGCCATGGAAAAATCATGCTAAGGTTCATCTAATGAATTTTACTTTCCAAGACTTTAGCAGAAGCCTGCCAGGGACTAAATCCAAGGGGCTAAAGCTAAATTTGACAGTCTGATAGTTGTCTTCACCCCAACTCCTCATGCAGTTTTAGCAGTATAAATAAATCTGGTGTGGCCACCAAGGAAATAATCCCATCTATTTAGCAGCGACAGTCTACTGGGGAGAGGATAAGAGGCATTCAAAGACAAAAACAACAATCTCAAACTGCATATATATGAAATTAAAGGATGTGGGTAATTAATTCTTTGATAAGATAAAATCTGCGCTAAGTTAGGGCCATGAGTCAGAGAAATGAGAGATAGAAAATATGTTCATCACTCAGTCCACCTCTTTACCAACACATATTTTCTAGCATTTGTCCAGTGTAGGCTTTGTTTTGTTTTTTCAAGTCAATGAATCAACTTTCTTGATATTCATCCCAATGCCAAACAGGAGCTACTGGCATTTGCCGAGGATGAATAAATAACTAGTAATGGTACAGTCTCGTGAGATGGTCCAGGAAAATCCTGGGCGAGGTTTCCCCAGGACACGGCTGGCTCGATCACACTCCCCTGTGCTTTCTAAAAGAGCATATATACCTACATATGTACAGATCTGTGTTGTTACACCAACCGCCAACGAGCAACGCCCAGCCCGCACCTCTCCACGGATGCGTTTTTGCCTGCTGCTCCCATCTCCCCGAAATACCAAGTGACTTGTTTTGAGAAAGCTCATTTCTCCCGACACCCTTACCTCACTCTTAGCAACCTTCTATTTAAAGTCACAATCTGTTGCAGCAAACCGGCTTAGGAGTGTATAAACAAGCTGTTATGACCCCGCTGCAGGAAGGGGAGGAAATGGCCTATGCTTTAAAGTCAGCTGCCTTCAATAATTAGAAGCAAGTAGACAAACATGAAAGCAATGACACTTCAATGTTCTGTTATTTAAAGGGTACAGCCGCAGCTCAGTCCCTCCTTACCACCCAGGTATGCAGCCCTGGTGCAATTAGTCAAGCAAAGAAGAGTGTCACCTGCCACAGGAGGGGGTCACAAACTCTTTCCATGTCCCTGTTACTGGGAGAAGTACATGGGGCTTTTTATTTTAATCAGTCTTTTTCTCTTAGCATGCAATGGCAGCTGCTTCTCACATCAGAAGCCCTGAAAGGTTTTTATTAGTCCTAATGTTCCACAGAAGAATTAAGAGGTAACAGCACATATGTTCTGCTGTGCCCCAAAGAGTGGGAAAGGGAGGAAAATTAACTCTTCTCCAGCAGCACAGCCCAGGGTGTAGGACTTGCTTATTACCAGAACCAGCTGCTGATGGAGTGAACACATCCATGCACAAAGCATTCCCTTTGCAAAGTAGCAGGCTCTGCATTCCTGGCGTGAGAGGGGAAGTCAAAAGTCCTACAGAGAAGCAGGAATGTTTCTTCTGGTGCTGTCAGTAGAGGAGACAGTCTCCTTGCAAAAGGCAACACGGGACTCTGCTTCATTCCATCTCCCAAATGGAAAGTGGAGAAAAAGGCAAAATCAGCACTAACATCACACCTGGGAAGCTCACAGTGCTGCGTGGTTTAAACCTGAGCGGGGCACATCTCTCCCATTAGGCTGTCTTGACATTACACTCACAAATAACCCTCAAGTGCTTTTAGTGTAAAAGCCTGAAACTTGTTTGCTGAGGGACTCATTCACATCAGCATCCTGAGCAGGGAGCCGACTTCTTCAAAGCAGCTTTCTTTAGGGAAACACAACGCCAAGGAGAGCAGGCACTCAGCTCTTCCAGGAGAGATTAAAGAGGAAAATTAGAGAAGCTGCAGCTTATGCCCATACCAATAAGAGCAGGCGTTTACCATCACTTAAATAATTAAAAAGATTTTTCACCAGTGGCCAGGTTGTCACCGACTCATCTCACTGCCACCCATGGATGCAGAGGCAGCAGAGTGACAGCAGGGCTCTGCTCTGAGGGATTCTGCCACCCCAGTAATCCCAGCACAGTGAACTGCAGGGAGGAGAAGAGGAAAGAGAAAGGAGGAAAAAAAAAATATTTTTTCCCAGGAAGCTCTGCTATGGTTCCTTTTGGGATAGGACCTAAGGTTTGTTTAGAACAATTTTTAGCCAGACCATGTAATACTGACTACATTAAAGTGCTGAGACTTTGGGAGCAATTATCCCAAAAAACAGCATGCCAGGCAGAGCAGTGTAATTAGGCTGCATGTTAAGAGACAGGACCCAGGCATTAGCACCCAAACCAGCACACACAGGACACAATCCACATTTAGTGTATTTACAACACATGACCTAATAGTAAAAGCAATAATTAGCTACTATTAATACCAGTGGATGAAAATAGAGGGGAAGGGAAGCTGCATAACATAAGTTATTTATAAAGAGGTGGCTCCACCAGCCAGGAGTAAAGATGGCAATGGTTCAGTATGCTCCATCCTGAGCCCCAGGAGGGCCCAGGATGGCCCAGGGATGAGGGACAGCCTTTGGAAAGCTCTGTGGCTGTGCCATGGGCATTCCAGCTTGCAGGGAGGATGGGTACTGCAGGTTGAAGGAGGTGGATTCACCTCTCCATGTACTGAGCTCGCACGCAGCAGCCACAGAATCTCACCCAGAATCTTCACATGGCATTAAATAACACACAACCTGTGGAGGGTGAACCAGAAGGATGACACCCCCTCTCTTTTTACTTATCCTAAACATTCCCAGGCAGTCAGGCAAGGCAACAACTGCAGTGATGCAAAGCATCACCACGACGTCTCCTAGAGCAGGAAACAGGACTTGGCTCAAAGCTTTCGTTAGGGAGAAGAGGGTCCTTTCATAATACAGCCCTTTGTTCTGCTGGAGGAATTCAAATGCTATAAATTCATCCCCCTGGTAAATGCAGCAGTTATCAGGCATTTTACCACAGGATTCCTGGTCTCCTAGTGAAGTTAAATGCAGTGCCATTACAGCAGCACTTTAACGTGTAAATATTACATTCCTGGTTCTTTAGGAGATGTTCATTTAGTGAAATAAAATCCTGCTAGTAAAACACCTGATCAAACCCTTCAGCTGAACTGGCCCAGTAATTGCTCTAGGACTGGAGGGAGTCCAATGACTGGTTGCAATTTATGACCACTTCAGGAAAAAAAAAAATCTACCTTGAAGCATCCGCTAAGGACTGAGTTGTAGATGAGATCATGGAGTACATTTACATCGAAGCTTTCTATAACATTAAGTGGCCACTAATTCGTGCTGAATTCCTTTGCAATTCTGATGGAATCACATCTGACAATCACATAAATAGCAAAAAATTCCTCAGGAATAATGTTACTACAACAAGGAGTAAAAGGCAAAGGAATGATTCATCTTTCATGGTGAGACATGCCCTTTTCTATCATCTCTACTCACCCAAAATAATTTGCCCAGCCCAAATTTCACAGCCAGGGCTGACAGACACCAAGTTGTAAAGGGGTCACTCTCCTGAGCCACACAACTCAGCCACAGTTACAGTTTGAGGGGAATATAGTTAAAATCTGAAGATGTGAGAAAGCTTAAAGACAATTAAGCAAAAATACGAGCTGCCTGAGGGAGGCGGCAGGAAAACCTTGATGAAGATTTTGCTGCAGGCAGGAGGCTGCATTAAATGACCATCATCTCCACTGCTAGTAAAAACCCAGGGGTCGTGGTAGGAGGTAGACAGAGAGAAGGGATGCAAAACACAACCATTTTAACCCTTTCCATTCAGCAGAGAGAATCAGGGTTAGGAAAGGGTGGAACAAAAAGACCAGAATGCAGGAAAGAGCAGAGTCATAAAGGTATCGGAAGACTAAGATCCAGCTGGAGAGCTGTAAAATGGCAAAGCAGAGTCAGAATGCTGTCAAAGACATAGAAGGGAGGGATCATTACAGATTTTAAGGAGTTTGGTGTTTTCTCCTTCTAGCAGTGAGGGTAAATCCTCTCCATATTCTGGAACCAGGGAGGAAAGGAGGGTTTAGGCTCTCTGCATCCCCCAGCTCCAGAAAGCAAACACTGTTTCTGCCCTGGAAGAAAAGTGGTTTTATCACCTTCAATCCTGCTCCAAAAGGGCTGTGTTAGAAAAGCCACAATCCTCTGGCACTTGAAAAGCACTGAAATCAAAACATCAGCTCAACTCCTGCCTCCACGTCCTCCCTAGGAGAAAACACACCTGGGAAAGCCATCAGGACATCTCTTCCTCCTGCTCCACGGACCTGAGAAACCTGGAGATGATCCAAAAAAAGTGGTATTTTGACTGTCTCAATTAACCAAATAGCTAAAAACTTAGTTATTTGCCTGGCACCAGTAGAAGCAGGGTCCATATGCTGAACTAGAACGAGAACTTGCTCGAGGAATTGCTGCCTGCACTGTGAGATGCCAGAAGCCAGATGGGGGATTTATAACAGCACAAGGCTGGCTCAATGGGCAGGGGCTGCTCCAGCACAGCGTGTTCCTGGAAGAAAGCAACAATCACCAAAGTTAGGGGAAAGGGTTAAAAATAAAAGTGAGCAACTTTCTTATCATGTTCTCCTTGCCTTCCACTGAATTAACATCGGAATCAGAAATCAGATGATCCTCCAGGCTGCCTGAAAATTGTTTTTACACTTTCAGTATGCCCATGGCCAAAACCTAGACAATATATGTTCATGTGAGGTGATTATTTAATGAATGAAGGGTGCAGATAGATTAGGAGGAGCTGATGCTCCCCTGTGCTGCTCTCCTGAACAAAGACCCCAGGACCAGCTCCACAAAACAGCAACAGCATCCCTGGAAAGGTGACTGGCTGATTCCTCAACTCTTTTGGACAGCAAACACATTCCCCATCTCTCACGGAAGTTACAGGGCCTGGGTGTGATGTGAGGCAGAGGGATGCACAACATGAAGTTACAGTTTTAGCTTCCCATTGGGTGCAATAATTACAGGTAGGGAGTAACAGCAGCATCTCTCCATAAGGCTGTTAATAAAGTTCACCTTCACTAGCTAAACCCATTCCTCTTTCCTAAAGACTGGAAGAGATTTTATAGCAGATTCATCACCTCCACCCTTTAATTCTATTTTTGGAGTCTATTGAACTTTTGCATATGTTGAAATGAAAAGAGTCTATATTAACACAACCACTTTTTTGTTACTGTAATGAGAGCCTTGAAACCACCACAAAGAGAAACATGCCTTTTAGCAGCTGAAACAAATTATTACAGCAACTGAGTCTTAAAAGGAATTTCAAGTAAAAATATAGTATTGCATGAAGTTGTTATGGCAACTGATGTTGTAGAGTAACTGCACTGGGGCAAGTTTTCCTCCTTCATCCTGCTCAGCAAAGTCTAGGAAAAACTTTATGATAAAATTGTGCCTTAATTAGTCAAATAAGTCATAAATATAGCTTATCCCAAAATCCTTAACATTCCAGCCTCATGCAGTCTGTGTGCAGTTACTCTGCTAATGAGAAAATATATCTACTAAAGCCCCACTTACCATTAAAAATCCTATCCAATATTTTTCTAATACAATTTATCAATTTAAACACATTGCACAATGTAATATTCCACAGCATTCCATTAAAATGATAAATAGCTACGGAAAAAAACAAGGGATTAAACATACTGTAATGTAATCTAACAGTATTTAAGCATAAATAAAAAAAACCTTAAATATGGATGGGAAATGTACCATATTTGTGAGCAAAAAGAGCCCAAGTCACTCCCTGGGTTGGAGTATTAATAGGCCAGAGGAAGCAGAGCAATGAGAAATGACAGTCAACTTCAGAGGATATAAAATGTCCATTAGGCTTTGTTATAAGATTACATCAAAGCAGTTCATATGTTTTAATCTGGGGAAAGAGAAAGCAGCTACTTGGGGTCTGTGCCTGGGGGCTGCCTCTGTGTACTGAACCAGACAGTTTGCATAATGAACAATTTTTATTCAATCAGGATTTCAGCACAGATAGTTCCCACTCAATGGGCTCTAGCACAAATGGGGTTGGATATTGATGCTATTCTTCAAGCTCCACCTGCTGGCTCCGGAAGAAGTGCTGGTGGCTTTCTGAAGGGCCAGTTTGTGGAGGGACATCAAGTTATTGGGATAAAAAACCAAGCCCAGGCTTTGTGCTTCTTGCCTTTCTCAGTTTCAAAAAAAAAAAAAAAAAAACAAAAACAAAAAAAAAAAAAAACCCAAAGAACAACAAAGACAACCAACCCAAAAAATCCTCAGAATCTTCCAAAAAAAAAATCAAAACAAAATAAAAACCATATGAAAAAAATCCTCCAGACTTCAGAGTTTTCCTTGGGTCGCAGCAGTAATTTGGCTGATTTGCTTAGGCAGATGTTGAGCTGCAGACAAGCTCCTGCAGCAAAGGTGCACGGGCTGCCAAAACCTGCCTGGTTGAACCCACCTGATTACCAAGGGAGTTGCCTTGTGCTCAGAGTGCAGCCAAAAGGGCAGAGCAGCCAGGGAAATCATTCCACTTAGCGTGCGCCTTCTGCACAATAATTACTTATTTAAATTTTACTCTGCTGCTCGAGCCATTAGAAAAATGCACTATAAACAAAGGTGATTTTATGCAGACAATAGCTGAGGCAGTCATTTTTTAAAGACAGGCACACCATGACTTATTTCCCAGGATGAGCAGCTCTTATGAGATAGCTGAAACAAGGTTTATAGCCTAAACCCTATTTCCAAGGGTTATTCCAGTGGCTGCACTGCTGGATCACCTTCAGCTTTAGCAGCAGCATGGAGCTCACTTACCCCACAAATGCAAGCCAGGGTCACTAACAGCTTGGTGGAGAGGAAGAGCCCAGGCAACACTTTGCTGCACAGAAGTGCTTGCTAAATCCTGGGACGATCATTTAAAGGTTTCACATATACACCTGATAATTCAGAGTTAATTAGTGTGGGCATATTAGAGATGTATCCTGCCTGCACCTCTGGATTCTGCCTATTGATCAGGCACTGCAGCTGCTCTCAGCTCTGGCAGGAACTGGTGCAGTGAATTTTGCTTCCTGCCTCATTCAGGTAGGCTTTGCTTCTGACTGGCACCAAATCCCTTCTTCCTATTTCCAGAAGAAAAATAGTTCCCTTTTAATCTAGACCTTCCAAAGCTCCTGCCATGCCTGTGACGTCCTGAATGCAGAATTATGGCTTTCCCTGGTTTCTGCTCATTTGTCTGGGAGCCTGTAGGTTGTTGTATCTCACCCCCAGTACTTTTTTGGCTCTGTCCAGAAATAGTCTTTTATCAATTCACCTGACAGTGATCCAGCAGGAAGGGTGTGTTGGAAGATGATGCTAATCCAGAGAGACCATTCTTCAGCTGGAGCATCCATGAAGTCTAATGAACTATTGGCAGAAAGGGACTTCTGTAGTGCAATTAAAACTCGCTTCTGCGAGACACAAAATATTGCAACTAAAAGTTAACGGTGCCAAGCAGGGGAGGTGGATTAGCTCAGGGAACATAAATTGGTGAGAAGAAGCCACCTCCTTCTCCCCCCATCCCCAAGCCTTATGCATTAGGCAAAGCTGAAATAATGAATATGTATTGCAAGGTGTTTGCTACAAGCCTACTTATAAAGTGCACAGCCAGGAACTCCTGGAAGGGGGATTTATGGGAGCAGTCACACACAGCTGGCACACCGTGTTCTGCAGGCTTCAATTGGGATGAATGCCCCCCCTGTAAGCACTTAGCACCCACCACAATAAACTAAGGTGTATAAGCAGAGTCTAAAGTTTATTTTCAGGAGCATCCCTTGAGGGGGAATGCTAAATCAACCACCTAAGGTTTGGTAAATTCAATGAGAAGCCTGAGCTGGGAGAGGGGACGTGGCTCATCTCCTGCTCTGAGATACCCAACGTCCTCAAAATGCTCAAGGAACAGGAGGCAAAGCATGGGAATAGGTTGCTGCTTGAGGACTAGACCAGTCATTAACACCAGATGACATCCCATTAATCAGAGGAAATGACACTAACAGGACCATTACAACGCTGTGATCTTTCACCAACTTTGTTAACTGAGGGGGGAAAAAAACAATCCATTAGGCACTAAGTTTTATTTCCAAAAAGAAATTCACCTTCAAACTGCTTTGTCTTTTTGCAATTGTTTCCAAACACGGTAATTAAAATTTCATATCAAAATAGAACTACTCTTTTCCTTCAATCTCACTTGGCAATGAACACACTCTCCCCAAAATCCAATACAAGGCCAGAGTATAATGAGAGCAAGTCAAGCAAAGCTTTCTACAAGGTGAAGGCAGCTCCTGGAGCTTTAGCATCAGCCAGGAGCTGTGGTGACACAGGCTCTGACTGCAAAGGCTGGCTTAAGGGCTGATGCTAAAGACCATGTCCACTGATAGGTGGGATATTAATGCCACTCCTTTCTTCAAACCCTTTAAGTCTGCACTGCTGCCTGGGAGAGGTTTGAAGACTAAAGATATATTTTTTGAATTATTAATCTCTTTGCAGAAGCTATACACTGGGAGACAGCACGGAAAATAGGTTAAGGCTCACAATAAGCTGAATGAGTTAAATCAGAATCAGGCAAGTGTGCTGACAGCCAGCTCCTGTGACTCTTAAGCTTAGGGGCCAAGGTATGAGTATGAAGGGAACAGCAGGATCAAGTCAGATAAAATGAACATGTTGGGTTTGACTAGTCTATAAGGGAAGGGTCAACTAGTGGCTTGCTGGTGGGACCTACAGCCAACAAGGAATGACAGACTGAAGCAAAGAAGGACTGACATTACTTCTCCAAATTGTAAATTCTGCTTCCCAATCTATCTGAATGGATTAACCTCAAAACATGAGATCCGGAATTTAAAGATTCAGAATTCAGAAGCTATTATGAGTCAAGAGCAGGAATTAGCATTCGAGTTATAAATATGCTCTAACAAACTGACAGGAGTCGGCTTGCTGTTCCTTCCCTTTTTGAAGATGGTGGCATCATACTCGCAATATTTAGAGACATAAACCTAGAAGTGATTTTCACATCCCAGCTGGATGTTAACAACGTGGCATGTTGGGAGAACACTGCTCCTCATCTAAGCAGTGCTGCCATCCAGGAAGCTGTTACAACAAGGCAGGGTCTGGGTTTCCAGCTCAGGAGGTGGGAGCTGTTCAAGGAAAAAGTGCTGTCCCAGGACACAAAGCTGTGCCACGCCACGACACCCTGATTTTCTACAGGTCCTCCCTTCCCTAAAAGGCTGTCAGGAGAGAGGCAGACACGAGAACACTCTGAATAAACAGGAGCCACTAATATCAGAGAAAGTCTCCAGGCAGTAAGTAATGAAGGCACTAAATAACTGTACCCGCTATTCGGATTTTCTGCCAAACATTAGCCAATTTAAAAGGCAGCAAGAGGCCTTTTACACAGGGAGAATTTCTTTGAGCACCGACTTAAAAGCTGAAGTTTGGCAGGGAAGTGTCTGAGAAGGATGGGGGAGAGGTAAAAGCCAATTTCACCTGGTAATCTGCTACACTATTTGTGTCCTACCCAGACCACACTTCATGCATTAAGAACACACTGCAGCTCTCCCCCGCGCTGGGGGAGCAGGGAGCTAATGGTTTCTATTACAGGCGTGTGTGGAGGGTGGCTGTGGCATGCACATCTGTCTGCAAAATAGATGTTAGCTCTGGAAACTGCCTAAACACCTCCGTTCCCCAGCAAACGGGGCCAGCAGTGGAGTTTTTTGGGCTCCCTCCCGGCGTGACAGGCAGGGGTGATTGACAAAGCTCGGAGCCCAAAGCCTGCACGTGCTCCCACTGTAAATAGTAAAGCTTAAAAGCCTCAGCCCTAACTGACTATTTCACAGACTTCAACTCAGTTACTCTTAATGAGGATTTCCACACACACACACAGAAAAAAAAAAAAAAAAAAAAAGAGTATGCACATTCTCAGTGCAAGAGAAGGGGAAAAAAAAAAACAAAAAAACAAACCCCAACAACCAAACAGCAAAATAAACAGCTGGTGAAGTGAAATACGAGGTTAGAGCCCTCTCTGATTCAAGAGAAGATTATTAAAACAGCTATAAAGATGGTGTTGGCATCTCTTGAAATGAGTTTGTTACATTCAGAAGAGGCAGTTACACATGACAAACCATTTTCTGTTTAATTAGAGGGCTCTGTGTGGAACACTTCCAGGCGGAGGAGGGGAGCAGATTGCCACCCAGCATCTCAATTATGGGACAGAGCCTTTAACGAGTCGACATGTAAATGTTTTTGACTGACCGCACAGGGACAGAAAAAAGAGAGGGGAAAAGGAAAAAAAAAAAAAAAAAAGCTGTTCAGGAGGTTAAGGAACAGGAGCTTTGTCCCATCCTTCAGCAATCTGGGCTTTCTTGCCACACACGTAAGTGCTTAAGGTTTCTTTCTGCCCAAAGAATGGCTTCTACTTGCTGGCTGGGAAAAAATAAAAGACATCTATGGGGAAAACCACAGAGATACCCTCCGTCCAACCCTGGTTAAAAGCTTTCTATTCTTCCAACCAGGTAAAATAATTCATGGTTGAGGAATAGAGCAGGACCTTGGTATTCACACCAAAGCTCTGAAAGTAAGCAAGCAGAGAAAGGAAATTCTAGCTAATACAAGTTAAATATAGGTTATGTTAGCTGCATTTTACAAGCACTAAGAATGTTTTTGGAGAAAGCTGTCATTTTTAATGACAGCACAAGCTCCAATTACCACATAGCTGATACACTTGGGATTTGGAAGTTGTTTTTTTTTAAATCACTTGAAATCTAAAAAAACCTTCATTATCAGCTTCTGAGCTGGATGTAAATAACTTCACCTGGTGCTAAGAAGTTTAACATTTCACAGGGGCACATGAACAACTTAAAGCCATTTATAAATGCAGCTTCAGCTTCCTGGCAATCTAAATGCAGTCTCTGGCAACTTGAGCAGCAGCAAAGAACACAAGGCTGGGCTGCAAAGGGAAGAGGAGCAAGGCTAAAGGAGATGTGTGAGCATCACCAAACCCTGGCATCAGGCGAGAACACACCTCAGGCTGCAGATACCTGTCAGTTCAGGGGGAAGATTAATCTTGCTGCTAGCCTTAAGAAAGGCCACTTAAGCTGAAAGCAAAACCATGTACCACCTTGAGCCTAAAGAAAAGCATTTGCCCCACAAGATGCTTTGAGAACAAAAACGCAGCTATGCTCAGGAAACCTCTGTGCAATGCAAAACCCTCCCAGCTCCACCAAAGCTGTCCCTTGGCTCCCTCAGGTTTTCATCACTCACCAAAGTTAACAACCCCAAAAACAAGTCATAAAAAAAGCCCCTAAACTCGCTTACAAAAAAAAACCAGAAAGCTCCTTGGAAAAGTCTGCAGAAACCAGCACAGGGCAGCTCCAGCCCCAAAACCTAATGCAGGAGCAGTGAAGGTGGAGGCTGAAAATTTTCCTTCCCCACAGCTAATGTGAAAGCCTTACAGTCAGCAAGAAGAAGGGCAGCCTTCTAGCTTGTGGCAAGCACAAAGTGGGATTGAATCATTACTTGAAGAACGTGTTTCAGTGTCTATAAATAAAAACCTGCGAGGCTCCTTGCCAAAGAAGCCCAAGTCAATATTGCTTTTCTATATGCGCTGTCAAACTTTACTTTTAGACAGTATATTAATTACCCAGTCAATAATCGTGGGTTTCATTAGTGTATTAAATACCTCAATCAATAATATTTATCCTTTTCAGAGTCGGTCTTCACCAAAAACAAAAGCAGGAGTATTTTTTGATCCTGCAGTTCAAAAAGTCAGTGCAGCATAGCAGCAAGGTTTTAATGGAAAACATAAAACACTAGAAACAGACAAAAATCGGATTATTACTCTTATTTTTCAGCCTTTTGTACAATAAGCCATGAGGGAATTCCAAGAGCTAAACTGATGGCAAAAAAAATTAGATTTCTTCCTCTTAATTGCTCAGCGGTGATGTCAGAGTGGACATGACAAATGTTCACATCTTTCATTTCTCCATCAGATAAACTAGCAACCAGCTCTGCTCTGCCAACTTTCCTGAGGATAAACTCTCAGTGCAAAGAGCCCATTTCTGGTGCATCCTCTGCAGTGCAGCTTCCCAAGTGCCTTTTTCCTGACCTGGGCTAATCCCTGGGAATTACATCCCTATGAGAGGTAAAATCCTCACATGGGACCGTAAAGAAAAATTTCATCAGGCAACACAAAACGAGCTCAGGAGGGTGATTTTTTTTTTTTTTTGGTTGGTTTGGTTGATTTTTAATTTGTTGCTGCTGTTGTTGTTGTTGTTAAAAGTCACCCATTAAAGGGCAAAATGTCTGGGACAAATTAAAAAAAAAAAAAAGCCTTTGCAAATGTCCAGTTTATTTTAAATAACTTACAAGGATGGGATAAAAGAAAAGCACAACAAACAGTCGAGGAACATTCCCAAAGGCACGCTTTTGGCATGGCACAGAGGCTGAATTTAACAACAAATCAATGCAATATAAACAGGAAAAAAAACTAAAAACAAACAACACCCTACCCCCCAAACACAGACACCTAAATATCCAAATAAAATACACAGAAAAATGCGTAACAGGCCTCATGAAAAATCCATCTGGCGATCCAAACTACTTTTTTTTTTTTTTTAAATATGCATATGATTGAAATGCAAAAATGTAAACATGAAAAACAGACTTAAAAAACTGCGAGAAGGTCTGTGGGCCTCTTGCATCCTCACAGATAATATATTAAAGAGAATTTCCACTCCCTCTAATAAGATTACTGATATTTACTGCACTACTCCAGTATTTATAATGCCTAATATGCTGCAGACCACTCCTTTCCATGAACACAGGCTTTGGAAGTAGGCAGCCCACTCCATTTCACGTTTTTCCTAAGCCTTTTATATCAAAGTGATGTGAAATTTCCCCTTTTTTCCCCTCTGAACCTCCCCAGCTGCCTGAAGGCTGTGGGATAAACCCTGTGGGGTGGCCACTCTTCTCCAAAGTGGCCACTTCTTCAAGGGCTAGAAAACAAGGAGGCCAAAGGAAAGATAGAAAAAAAAAAAAAAAAAAACAGAAGGAAAGTCACTATTCCTTCCTTGAGATGTTATGCTGCACCTTGGGCAGCAAATGTAAATATCACCAAGAATTAGGAATCAAAACACCAGACTCAGCAGCTTCCACTCTCACACCCGTGGCACCGAAAGGACAATCCCACGGTGCTGGAACACAGAGCCCACACACACACAAACTCATCCCAGGCAGAGCACTCACAGTCACTCCTGATCCATCTAAAACCACCATTTATTCCTTACAACGACTCTGACAATGGATTATTCCTCAAAGCTTTACTTCATGGACAGAAACCCCCCCCCCCCCCCCCCCAAAAAAAAAAAAACCAACAAACCACCTGATGCAACTTAAAAACTCGGTCTGGCTCTAACAGAATCTGCCCTCCAGGGACTCGTAAAGGGTCACTAACAACTCATTTCAAATTCATGTCCAGTGAAAACACAGTTCAATCCCACCAGAGGGAATTCAGACAAACAGCAAACTACCCGAACATGGCTGGGCAGAGCACGCTCCAGATCTTCCCTGGCCATGCAGAACTTGATGTTCTTGTGTAATTGCCTTGGCACGTGCCTGTTTCCAAACCAGCAGCCTCCCAATTTCACCTCTGCTGTGTACATTTAATTTAAAGCAAAACACGAGCAGCCACAGGAATCCTCGCCTCATGGAGATCTAGTTATGAACAATTCCAGAATCTTTTCAATTGAGCAAATACATATTCAGGCCAGGTAATGGCTGAAGCCATCCAAAATAACCTGGATGGTAGCAGGGGAGATTTATGATGAGGGGAAGGGAGGCACAGGCTAGTTTGCCAATAATCCAAATTAGCATTGTGAGTCCACTTAATTAGCACAGTCAGAAGAGCCCAGAGCCTTTGTGAAGTTTTCCATGGCTTGTGCCAGGGGCTGCAGGGATCTACCAGGGTTTGGATGGCTATGGTCAGTTGGCAGTGAGGTGGGGGGAGAATGGACACTCCTCCACAACTGCCTTGCCCTCACTCCTCACTTTCCTGGGATTAACAAACAATTGATTAACCAGTTACCTTCAACAGTTCTAGCCCATGATCTGGGGAAGGAAGGCAAGACAGATAGAGACATTTATCTTTTATATAAGTAGGAAATCATATGCCCCTCTCAGGATTCATTCTGCTATATTAGCTCTTCTAGGCCCCTCCTAAAAAAGATCCTCATTCTCCTACTCAGCAGTGTAGTCCTCCTCTGTACTCGCCCCAGCTGAGTTTCTTTTTTGCCTCTCCACATTGCAGGCCAGAGCTGTACATAGCATTCGAGATGAGATCTCACAGCAGAGGCTTATATAATGCTGTGGCACTTGCATAGCTACACTAGAAATACCTTGCCTCACATAGCTTGATGTTTTTATCATATACTAGCTGATTAAAGCATGATTAAAACCCTCCAACTCTTCAGTCACTAATGAGCATCCACTTTAGAGCAGAAGGTTGTTTTTTATTAGTCCTCAAATAAATGGCTTTTCACACAAACTGCTTTAAGTTGATTTTCTGTTCTAGTTCTCAAGGTCATTCAGCTGATCCTCTAAGATATCTTAATGCTTTTGAGTATTGATACCCTCCATCTCTAGTGCTCTTGGTGATGGCACAGTAAACCCAGCAATATGGATGTGCAGCAATTCCCCCTGGGAGAAAGAGCTGCCCCAGCCAAGGCAGGTGTGCAACACTCAGAGTAGCAAACACCTGCCAAAAACAACACCCATAAAAACTTCCTGGTGTACATGGATGGGCCCAGGAATTGGAAATGAGCCTCAAGGAACATTGTGCATTACCACTTGTTCCCAGTTTCCTAAAATTGGGTAGGAGGGATAGGAAGGGAGCAGTACTAAAAAGACTGGTTAGCAGAGTGGAAAGATGGATTATCACCACTAACCTACCATTTGTCAATCCACAACTGTGCTGAAGACTGTAATTTTCTAGTCAATGCTCTATAAGCAAGGTCAGAGGGAACAAATACTTCAATAAAAAAATGCAAGACATCAGCAGAAGAACCCAGTCGTGATCCTCAGAATCCAAAAAGGAAGAGGTTGTGTTTGCAATTAATGGGCCCAGAATAATGTGCTTCATGTCCATCAATGAAAATGACATTTACAGTACTTAAACACCCAGACCTGAGATGACAAACAGGAAATCACAGGGAATAAAGGGCACCAACTGAATACATGAAGAAACTGTGCTCCACAGAGCAAAATAAATAAATAAATCTCACTTCTGCTACCAGAGACCCACTGCAGCATTGCCTGGATGCTTGGAGCTGTGCAGCAAATGCCAAGCTGTGAGCTGCAGCCAGGGAACACATAATTAATGTGATTAGGAGCACACAGAGCTAGCATGCTCTGCTGACTGAAAAGCCCAGTAGCATAATTACTGTTTTCTGTACTAGCTCTATGTCTGAACAAATCTCAAAGCCTGGTTAGTTTTAGACTGCTGTGTAAACGTCAATAAAAATCCCAGAAGTGCCAGCTCATCAGCATTCTCAGGCACAGAAATGGTGAAAATATCACTGCATTTCCATGCTGTTAACATCAGGAAAAGAAGTCTCCATTCTTCAGTCTAACCTTAGAGTTTGTAATAAGGTAACATCTCCCCCAAGTGAATGCTTATTATGAAAGCTAATTAATTGCTTTCCAGTATTGAGAAGTCTTTGGTGTTCAAAGAAAGCAAAATTCACTACACAGGAATTAAACAGTGTTTATTGAAACAGAGCTCCCCCCATTTAAAGACACCTCTTTCTGATTAACATTGTTACAAATAAAACCAAAGAAAGTCAACATACAAACATACAAAACATGTATAGGCAGCAACTGTGAACCAAAAAAAAATCAGTCAGAAATCCATAGTATTAATTGAAGAGAAAACTAAAGCAATGCTTTGTAGTTGCCTGGATTTCCCTGGGGGATGGAGAGTCAATGCTTATCTGCCTTCCTCAGAAGAGACAATTTTGATTAATATCAGACCCATCTGACTCAGTCTATTAAACCCTGAAGGAAGGATATTCTTCAGATATAAGAGATATGTCTTTGATTAATAATTCTACCATATTGCCATTCCAAGCATTAACAACTGCATGGCACCTGTGGAAAGTGAAAGCCTTTGAATTCTATGGAAGGGAACTAACTTGTACTAATAGACCTGTTCTCTTTTGTCCAGATCTGAAAGCTCTATGACACTGTTCCTCCTAACCCTCTGCTGAACAAGTCAAAGTGTCAAGGTTGTCACTAGTTCCTTGCAAAGAAGACAAAATGGTTCTGTAATTCAGTTTTACATACAGGAAGAGAGCAAAGTTACTTCAGACATTCTGAGTGGTTTGTCTAAAGACCTTGGCAATCTGTCTAGAGATTCCCCTTCAGCTCTGACAGAGTTTAACAGACCACAACAGGCTACAAAGTCGTGGCCATCAGAGAGCACTCTTACCTCCCAGGGCACATCTCCAGAGAAATGCAGCAAATCACTCAGCCCACTACTCTGGGCTGCTATGCAGCAATGGTCACACACAGGGTGGGGAAGAAGTCAATGTAACACTATCTGTTGAGCTTTTCCTGGAAGTTCTAGGCTCAAGCAGGCAGCACTGGCCTCCTCACCCCAACTGAGCATTTCTCCTGATGTTGGCAATCAACCTCTTGCTGTATTCTCTGTAGTTCACGGGTTTGACGTCGACTGCTGTGGCCTTAATACGAGATTCATCCTGCAAAAGAGAAATTTTTGTGTGTAAAAGAACATGAAGCACTCCAGGCATTTGGTTTCAACCTCCTTCTGCCCCAGTAACTTACTGCTCATGGTATCTGGGTTAGCTGGGAGTGCCAACACGACTCCCAGAGCTGATCTGTTGTTTTCATGTGAAATCAGCCACTCTTGATGAGCCTGAGAGGGAGCAGCAAGGATCCCTCCTTCAGTGCTCAAGATTGACAGTATTTGTGTGATCTTTGGAATCTTCTGTTCTCTGTGAGCAAGGGAAACCTCTCCCCACAAACATAAGAGGAGGAAGTCACCTCCTATGGAGACAAGTTGAACTACAAAAGCCACAAGTTACATTATTTGCCTTCTGGGCAACACTTACATTGTAAGTCTCCAGTTTCACCCGGATCCTGAACTCGTAGGTGTTGAAGTTTGCATTTTGGAACACTTCTTCAAAAGCCTGCTCGTTCTGAGGGAAGGACAAAGACAGGGATCAGCTGCAGACACTCCAGGTTCCCAGTAGTGCCATGAACTTTGAGAACAGCTCAGCTTTTGGGGAGGCTGGCAAAACACTGGAACTACCCGGCCCACACAGGCAGAGCTGAGTATTCCATCATCACATTTTAGAATTTTAAATGCCAAACCCATAACTCAGAAGTTTTTAAAATAAAAAAGCGACAACTTTTTAGCTGCATAAACAAAGGAACATGCAATTGCACTGCACCTGCAACCAGGTATAAGGAATAAAAATACTACAAATCTTCAGGAGCTGCCAAACTGGCTAATTCTGATGTGCTGTGATCACAAACACTGACAGAGTTAACTATTTCCTTATTAATTGCCTTATTAGGCATTCTGGTTTTCTGCTTATCCATCAAAGCTGCATGTATCTTTTCCATCCTGACACAGACCTATTTAAGAGAATGTTCTATTAAAAAAAAGCAGATCCATGTTTTGAACGTGTTTTAATAACCATGAGAAGACTGTGTCATATTTATAACATAAGCTGCTTCTAATTACCATATGAACACTAAACATCATCATCATCATTTATAACAGACAATTTGTCAAAACAGTAGAAAAGGAGCAGGCGAGTCGTGGAGACTGTAAAAAAAAAAAAGTTTATTTTTGTAAAAATATGAGTCGTAAAAACCTTTGCTGACATTAAAAAAATCCTGCATCTCCCTGATGATACTGACAAGTAATTATTAATGCATTTATCTACCAGATGCACTTGACTTGATCAGTCACTCCAGCAGCAGACAGAGCATCTGATCTGGAATTGAATCCACCCCAGTTCCACTCACATTCCAAATGTTACATCTGCTGTTTTTTACTGTGTGCAGCACTATTTTACACTACACAGTGATTCTCCTAGGGTTTAGAAAAGCACAACAAATGGAGGTGAACAGGAGCAGCTAGGTTCACAGATTACAGAATTTAGGCATATCCCTCCTGAATATTAAAACCCCTTCCTTTGGCCATCTTATGGATTAGAGGATAAGAAAACACACTTAATAAAGCATTTAGCTCCTCTCTGCAGCTTTGTCACAAACTGTGCTAACCATTAGTGAGTTGAAAATGCCCTCAGCATAGCAGTCACTGCTACCCCACATTACCTCCTTTGGTATCTAACAAGCACAGGCAAAAGGCAGATGAAAAACCTTGCACATGTATCTCTGCTTAGCGTGGTCACAGGCTGTACATGAACTCCATCCATACTGTGAGCAGTGAAAAGACTCCCACCAGCTTCACAAGACACTGCATCAGCTCTATCAGAGAAAAACCACTAAGAAAAGCTTACTGCAAATGCATCGAGTACCATTTTTAAAGGCTCATAAAAGTGTCAAATCAAAACCAATTTCT
The DNA here is from genome assembly GCF_963662255.1 of Cinclus cinclus. Lineage (NCBI taxonomy): Eukaryota > Metazoa > Chordata > Aves > Passeriformes > Cinclidae > Cinclus > Cinclus cinclus. The sequence continues at coordinate 4,824,669 of NC_085067.1, forward strand.
CCTGGAACACAAAGCATTCCTGCTCAAGGGCTCACTCCATATTATGTTCCATTTTCTATCCTCAGCCATTTCCATTAGGCAGCTCTTCAAAAGACATTACATGTTTGTACTGGTACATAGGATCTGCTGTCTCTCCTTCCCCACCCAGCTCTCTTCAGCATTAAAAGAGACTAAGAAATTTTGTTTAAACTCTAGCAGAGATTAAGCATGGCTGAAGTAAGAAAATATTGACAAGTTAAGAATGTCTGAAAATGGAAATGCAAAAGTACAAGCACATCTAATTAGAATCCCCCCAGCTAGACATCTTCCCTCAGAACAGAGGTGTCCAGCCTTTGTAGTACCACAAAAACTCAGCATCCCAGAACCACAACCTTTGTACCCTTCACCTCTGGCAGCCAGAGTGCAGAAAACTTCCAAAAAGCATTCCACATTACAGGAAAAATAGCCCTGCTTTGCAGAAACTTTGTAGAAAGGTCTACAACAGTGTCTCAAGACAACAGCCTCAACAATCCCACCTGCTTCATTTCCCTCCCACAGCCAAGCAATGGGTTAACCAACAACTGGGATATCTGTGGAGTCCTGGAATCAACCAGCCTTAGTCTAGGAGCACAGCAAGGCTCATATGCAATTCAAGAACTTCTCATGCATTCCACATCATCATTTAGAAACAAAACAAAGCCACACAGTTTTTATACAGTACACAAGTTAAAAAAAAAAATCAGGAAAATATTATTTTGGTTCGAAGAAAGGCAAATGCAGCAGAAAAGCACAGAGTGACAAAGGGAAGATAATACTGCCTGTTAGTATCTAATGACTTACAACCTTAAAAATTGTTCCAATCTGTCACAGAATGATCACTTCACCATCTCTGCCAATTACCTGTTTCACAAATTGTGGTTTTCATGAGACACACAAAGTTCTGATGATATTTGGTGGGGGGGAAAAAAGAGCCTTCAAAAGTGGGCTCACACACATTAGTTCAAAAAGCTTCCTGCCTACTTAACAAAGATACATACAAAGTGTTCTAGAACTTTTTGATTTTGTAAACAAATTTTTGGAACACATTAGGGATAATGTTGTCAGCATTTGTTGCTAAACTAGGGTTTTTGGTTTGCTTTTTTTTTTTTTCTCAGATTCTTCCAATCTAGGTACAATGATAAAACAGGCTGTCTTTTCAACTGCAGCCAACACTGTCAGTCCCCCAAAGGCTATGGCACAACCCTGGAGTGATCAGCTGCCTCTCCAGGTCCAGGTGATGAGGATAGGCTGATCTCCAGCTTTCAGCAGCCAAAAGAGCTCAGGGGTAGACAGACTGATTGTGGGAGCAAACTATGGGGGAAAGCAGGCAAATCTCTGTTCTTCAGGCAGATGGCCTGTGGAAAATAATCCCGAGGAGAGTAAACAAGTCCCTGCCAAGAGCTTCAGGCTAAGGAGAAGCAGTGATTTGTGAACTTGTAAAAGATACCAAAGGCCAACATCTGGAGGACAACCTTGGGCTGAGCTGAGCTGGCCTATCACCCAGAGAAAGGGCAAATCAAATCCTTGACAAATGAAACAGAACATGTCTTTCTTTTATATGGCATTATTTCATGTATTTTCAATGCTGTTAATTCCCACAGCAAGTACATGAACATGCCCCCGTGCCTTTGCCATATCTGCTGTACATTCACATACAAATATCAGACCATGCTCTCTGGTGGATCTGCACTGATGTTCCACACAAACCTTACATCTCTGCCAGAACTGCCTTCAAAACATTACAAGAATATTTCCTTACCAGAAAGATCAAAGAAACCCCCAAGAAACCTGAGGGATGCCCAATACAAGATGAGTGAAACATAGATCAACTTCAAGGCAAACAGTAAAAGTACAATAAGCTAATTGACTGACCTTTTCCTTCAGTTCTCCCAGTAAAGCTGCATTTTGCCCAAGAATTAATTCTGCTGTGTCTTGAAAACAAGTCACCCACTGATATTCCAGACAGTCTGCAATGGTCACCTAGAACACAACAACAAAGCCCAAAAGGCTATTTCATCCGCTTGCCTTTTCCTCTAGAAAGACAGAAGACAACACAAAAGAAAAAAATAGAGCTACAGAGAGTTTAAAATTTCCAGTAACTCTCAGAGCCTGACCTGTATGTCCTTTCAAACACTGAGGGTGGAAAGCAGTGACTTCCTACCTTTTTTAAGCCTCACAATGTCCATAACTTATCAGAAGTTAATATTGGCAGTAGATTGAACCACAGGAAAAGGCAACAAGATCATAGCAGGACAACACTGATGGATGCTCAGCTGTGTCCTGCTGCCACTGATGAGCTGTGAGCAGGAACAGGTATCCCAGAACAACCACCACCAAGGGGGACAGCAGCAACTCTGCAAACTGAATTTACTTAGCACATCCCTGAGGTACTTGAGCATAAATTCATGTTATGAGGAAACTATCAAAGGACCAGACAGTTAAAAGATCAATTTCCAGCCTCACATGCATTTCCTGGCTGCTTTGACAATTAGGAATGAGGAAATGGGAGACAGTGCTCTGAAGGCCTTGAGTGCATCCTCAGCATCTCCTTTATATTCTACAAGAATGACCCTGCTATGTAAAGCAGTTCATGTGCTCCTAGAAGTTACCTGATAAAAATTATTCAGCAGCACTTCGTGTTTTAGAGAGGCTGCAGGGATGGTTCCCTTCTCTCTGCATGCCCACCTGGCACAGCACTTCTAAGGAGCAGATACAACTCTTAATTTATAATGTAAAACAGAAGAAGGTTCAATGCTTATGGTGTAAGTGGGCATCACAGTAATAATCCCCAGACAACTTTCTGAAGCAGGCTCCATTAAAGCACAAGGCAGAACAATACCTACCAAAAAAAACTGTACTAAATATAGGTAGCAGCTGTAAAAGTGCAATTACTGCTCTCCAGAAATGCCATTTTACTTCAGTTTATCTTCACTACTGAAGAGGCGGGGGCCATCTGTACTCTGCACTGCATAGTACACTTGGAAACCAGAAATCAACTGAGCTAGCAGCAACTTTTTGGCAAGGAGAAAAGCTTTTAATTGGAGCACTAGGAAAACAAACTGCTAATCAGCTCAATGAAACATCCCTCACTCAGGTACAGCACACGAACCAGCTAAATAGCCTCTAACTCACAGACAGACAAACAGCACCGACTCAACAGTTCCCTCAAAAAGATTCTGTGTTTGGGTTGTGCTGGGAACGTGGCAGGAAACGCCCTGAAATCGGATCCGGGTACTCACCAGGAGCATCAGGCGGTACTTGAAGTTGGGGAATTCTCGGTCACACTTCTCACAGCGGTAAAGTCCATTTTGCTGGTCTATCACTTTCTTGTTGCAATCCTGGGAGGGACATGCCTGGTACATGCAGTTCTCTTTGCGCAGATGTACAATTGTGCCCACACAGCTAAAATAATCTGCCTGGGAGAGTGAGTGTGCAACATTAGCCTCAAAATACTCAATGTTTTCCCCATTCTGAATTAACTACAAAAGCAAGGCACCTATGCTTGGATATTTAGGATTAGAAAGCTTAACAGCTATGGATTACTGGGAAGCTGCAAATCAACCCCTCAGTTGCAATAATTTTTAGGCTTCCATTATGTTAATAAAGCCCCTACAGCAAGATTATTTTGTGTTTCCATTGCAGGAAACTCCAATTGCTAGGTCTTCTTTAGATAAAGCATATTTGATTCTCCATTGTGTCTTTTCAAATCTGCACTTTTTCACAGGATTAAGATTCTGCACTTTCCTACGCTTCTTTCAGGAACCAATACAAAAAACAGAAAGCCTATTGTGTAGTGTTACAGATAAGCATTTGATTAAACTATAGCCTACAGAACAAAATACCCACTCACCACACTAAAATAATCATCATAATGGTTTAAGACCACGGTCAAGTCTTTTAGCAGAAAAATAGAGGTTGCTTAAGAAGCATGGGCAAAAAATTGTCACAGAAAATAGCTGAATTACAGGTAAAGTGAAAGTGTTCAGGGCCAGGTTGGATGGGAGACCCTGAGCAACCTTACCTAAGGGGGTGGCATCCCTGCCCATGATAAGGGGTTTGGAAAGAGGTGATCTTTAAGGTTCCTTCCAACCCAAACCATTCTATGCTTTTAAAGGGTTTTTTTTCCATGGATAGAATCTCCTGTATATCCCAAACATCTTAGAACTTAGGTCTGAGACAAAAAAAAAAAATAAAATAAAAAGCAGTATAAGCCCAGAGAGGTTTCTGGAATGAAAAGACCTGGGCTTTATTAACAGCTTTTCTATTGACCAAGTGCACACCCTTGAAAACCACTTCCTCCTAATGCACCTGTTTCTCCTGGAACACTTTGTGCTGCTTATGTGAACATCTTTGGGGTAAAAACATCCCCCCTTCATTGACACCAGGCTTGGGATTCTCTTGCAAACAAAGTATCATGTTGCAACATCAGCAACAAACTTGGATTTATTTGAAAAACAATAATATTAATTAATAGCATAAATTCCAAGACAGTAAACATATATTGCTCAACACTTGGACTACTTCAAAAAGAAGAGTACCTGCACAAAGCTTTGCTTTTTATTTTCTCCCCAATACACAAAGCTTGCACTAAGTGGCCAATGCCTTACCTTATCTCCTTGTCCCAAGTTCTCAGATTTGGCTTCAAACAAAGTTTTCCAGTTGGTATTTGCTCCAGCTGCTGGCCCACCCCTCACATCAGAGATGGAGGCACATTCCAGAAGCTGCCCCTCGGAGTCAAACCTGCAACCACAGAGATGCACTTCTATTTTTGGAGAGCAGACCATACAGACTTATCAAAAGCTTATGTTTATTTTCATGTGCTCAATACATGAGGGATTTTTTATCAATGATTGCAAAGGAAACAATTACAGTAATATGTGTATATTGCAAACAGAAATAGCATTTCAGAATAAGTTAATAGTCTGACTTAATTAGCACAGTATTTTATAAACCCACAAAAGGAGGACAGCTTTGTTCTATATAACTGCAATTTGTTTGCCAGCTAGTGGTCAAACCATGCACTGCACACTTCTTAGAGGCAGGCAGATAACAAGATTTAAGGGCATCAAGATATTTCCATAATTAAAATTAAATTACATGGTACCATTATCTTCGCAGTAGCTTTGAAAGAAAAAGCAAATAGCATTGAAAAGATTATGCTTCCTCTGTTAAAATAAGAAAGCACAGCTCTTCAGCAAAAGGTTGCACTGCATTCCCGTTGTGATGGGCTTTGTGATTTCACAAACACACCAACGAGGCTCAAAGATTGAGCTTAATTAAAGCGTGACAGTAATAGCTCAGACCCACAATCAATTTTATCTCCAACAAGCCTCTGAAGTATGGGAGAGCCACAGCTCAATGACAAATGGAGGATGCCATTTATTTCTTCCACATTTGGGTGATGTAACTGGAATCTGAAGACTCAGGATTCACAAGTCTGATGCTGTTGGCACTTAACCCTCTTCACACATACACCACATCTCACCACATTCATACTTACAACAGACAATTTAACAACTACTTACAGGAGAAGCAACAATGAAATCGTTTTGTTTTCCTGACAATAAAAGAGTTATTTTGCTATCTGAAAAATATCTGGCAAGAACTAGACACTGAGAGATGTCAAACAGTCCCTCCACACCAACTGAGTGCGTATCAGATTCCACACAATGGAAAAGCCTGTGGAAAAAAATACTGTTCTCTCAGATCAAGCCTCAGAAAGTAGAGCTGGTCAAGCCTGATTTCATGCTGCCTCCCAAGGCTTTGGGTCAGCATGCGCTACCCCAATTTCAATTTTTCAAGGTCTGTCATGGAATTAAAAGTTTTTTGAGCTGAACAACTTAAGAAGAACAGCCTTCCAAGGCTCTAGGGCTTGCAAGCCAGAGAAGCTTGTACAGCCCTGGAAGCCATACCCTTTGCCACCTTCCCTACATACATTGCTCAAGTATAGAGATACAAAAGAAAACAAACACTCTGCAGGAGGTTGAAACGAAGCAACATAAACACACTCATACCATCCTCGGAGCTTGAAAGCCTCTGGGCTATCAGGGTTGATGACAACTGTGCTGGAAGACAGGACAGACAGGCTTCTGCCACCAAAGTCAGAGACACGGGCTCCTTTGATGGCAATCACAGGTTGTCTGGAACCATCAAACTGTTCAGCCTACATGTGTGAAAAACCAGAGAGCAGCAGCAGCATGTTACAGGAAAGGTACTGAACTTGTGGTCATAACTCACAGATCATGACAGGTGACCAAACCAGAATCAAACTGCCCCTCTGTATCTAAAAGGTAAGGTTTTGAATGGTGTCATTAGGAGTTTAAGCAAAGGTAGGTGACAATTTTCTGTGCAATTCTAACACCCCGTTTCCTGGGGAACCAGAGAATCCTCAAGTCACACCACAGTTTTGTTAGCAAGAACTGGTCCCCTCTGTCAGCAGCTTTACACCAGGATTTAAGGAAGGGAGATGTGTTATGGGAATGGAAACAAAATTAATTGTTCATATCAGACTCCTCAGGAGATGAAACAACTCACTCAGCTTTACTGAGCCAATCATGTCTATCTTACCAGCACTTACACAGAAGTGCAGCTATGCTGACCAAACATTTTTACTCAACTTTCCATCTTCTGTTTTTTATCTCATAAAGCTGCTCTAATGCTGCTCAACTGCCATCACCAAAGTAGTCTTGACACTAACAAAGAATCTCATGGCATGAGAGAGGGTTTGAAAGGTATAGATTTTATGGACCCCACACCACTCAGCAAGCAAGGGGAGGATCATGAGCTCAAAAATAACAAACGAGCTGAAGTTGCAGTAGTACTCACTGTACCCATGAGATGCAAAAAGAACAGAAAACACACATCCCAGCAGTCATGGCAGTGACTGTTGTAAAGGACATACAGATTCTAACCCTAACAGCCATACATCCCTCCCCCTCAATGCTTACTGATATTTCTATTCTACGAGCAAGCAAACAGATTTAACTTTGCAAAATGCAGACCCTGATCTGTGTTGGAAGAGTTATGCCAGGAATTGTATACCAGTAGTCTCTCCAATTATAACCTAGTTGAATCTTAAGGCTTTGAGATACTGAACTTCAGTTTACTTCATTTGTATCAGCAGATGGTTAATGGTATTTAGGTACCTACAGTATCAGTGCACTTGATCATTTAGCCATAAAGCATCACTGTCAAGCTGGCAGGATCACTCCCATTTTTATAGACTGGCACATAAATCCCTAAGTATCTATAACAACAATGGAAAACAAAGTAGCCTGTTAAAAAGATAAAGAAGCAGTTTACTGCAACTGTTCAAACTTTCACTTCCATGGCTCTGATGCTTTAAACTCCCAGACTGAGACAGAGCCTCACAACCTGCTCATTAGGGGTATCATGTATTCCACCCTACAAATAAAATTTGTCTCATTTGAGACAGCCATAGCCACCAGGCTTTTCCACAGCTAAACAGCAGCTCATACCCTTTTCTAAACTAGGAGCCCCTTACCTTCAGTATTTTGGCTTGAGACATAATGTCTGCAGTTGTTCAGAACACATTAGTCAGATCATGTCAGCAGTTTGTCAGGGAAAGGTTAAGAACATCACACCTGAATGCAACCAGACAGTCTTTCACCTCCTCTTGGCCCCTGGTCCTTGAACACCCAGGACTGTGACAGTGCTGTGCCCATCTCAGGTGACAACAGCACTTCCTCGCCCTGCACCAAGGAAGCTTTGTTAAGAACAGGTAAGAGAGCACATACCTCATTTCCCCACAGCGTAGCTGTCACCAGTTTCCCTGATGTATCCATCAGATGCACGTTCCTCTTTGAAACCTCTCTATTGTTAGCTTTCACTATAATTTTAGTGACATCTTCGTAGCTCTTGCAAATTCCAATTACATCTGAGAAACAGTTACAATTTAGAGTTACTCAAGGGTCACAATTGGGGAATACAAGATCACAAGAGAAGAATTCAAACCTACTGTCAGATTTTTACCTTGTATCCCAGCTCCCTATTGAAATGAAATCTGATATGGAAATTAAGTGCATTATGGTAGGAATGTTCCACTACAGAACTCTTCAGTGCTTTAATTTTGTTGACGCAGTCATTAAGATATTCATGAATGCAAGCCTCACCACATTAGAGAGATCAAGGCATTGTACTATCTTTTCCCATCACAATCTGTCAAAGGACTTCAGTCCTGATCATGTAACACACACTTGCTGTTAAAGCACAAGCAAGAGCCTTCAAAGTGACTGTAACACAATGAAACAACTGGCTCCTGCCTGCACATAACTCTGCAACCATAAGTTGCAACTTTAACAAGTCTGCATGTTCAGGTGATAAGAGCTAGAGCAATCCCCAAAAATACACCGCTTGTAATATTACCCATCTACCTTTAAAATCCCCAGCTGAATGTGTCTGAATCACAGGCATCTTGTGCCTCTGAAACCTGAGAACCCTCGCCCCCACCCAAGCCTCTGATTTTTCCGGAGTACTCTGCCCAGCGAATTACAGAAAAACAAACCTCCACAAAGCAAGCCAAAACAGTCATGCAACTTGGACTTGAATGCAATGAATTATGCCAAAATCACTACAGAGATAATTAGATAGTGAAAGAAAGCAAGACCACAGAAGGTATGAAATGCACACGTGCTGAGCAAGGGCATTTTTTCTTTCAGCCTTTTTCTGTGGAAAACAGTGATCACAGTACAATAAACAACTATCACCTACTGTCTTTAGTTTGAGGAATAATTGTTATACATTGTCAGAAAACAGGGAAAAATCATCTTAACAGGAAAATTGCCTAAGGTATTTTTAATGGCACCCATCACTGGATGACTTCAATTAAGAGATCACAACACTCGAAGCATCCTATGCTCACTACCTGCCCAGAATTCAGGACACAAAAATGAAACTTCAAAGCTTTAGAATTTGCCATTTTTCTACTTTGACTGACCAACAATTGAGTCTTTGGGCGTGTTCTCCAAGTCAGAGATGGATACAAAATCAAACTGAACAGATGGAAGATGCGGGGCATCATCACAGGGCACAACTGAAGTCTCATTAGTGAATGTAATCTCATAGTCATTCTTAACAGCTGTATATTGCTTGTTAGCAGTCTTCAAATTGCCTTTGGTAAAATAATATACCTACAGGAGAAAGCAATGAAACAGGGGATATTATCAGTAGTCAGGGAAAATAGATTGTGTTCACCTTTAAAAATCCTTGCTAGGCTCAAGTTCCTCTTTTCCAGCTCCTGTCAGTCTAAGAAAGCACAAAGCTACCATACCTTGTTCAATTCAATGAGTGGAAAAAACTTGTCTGCTTGATCGTTGAATGCAGTAGCTCTAATCTCACCCTGCAGGAAAACAGGGGAGCTGGTCAGAAGTGAACTATAGCATGGAAAAAGATTAAAAAATATATATATCTTTGCAATGTTAAGTGGCAGCAGTCCTGCAGAGACAGTGGGGTCTGCCAGGGTAGCTCCAGGCATGTGAGAAACAAACAACATTCTCTTCACATCTGTAGTTAGAGCTAAAATGATATATTCTACACCTGACAATCAAACCTCATATTCAAGTCTCATTAGTACATCTACAGCTTCAGAATAAAAGGCATAAGAACTACATCCATCATAGAGACACCTCTGAAAATGCCAGCAAAACTGGCAGTGATGAAATAAAATTCAAATAGACCCCGCAGCTCCACAAGTTAGCACACAGTATATTGTAATGGCTCCCACTCAGATATGTCTATAAGTAAGAATTAATAACAATTATACCCTCACTAGATATAAACACTGTTTTTTTTTAAAAAAATACAGACACTATGCAGAGAAAACAAATGTCTGGTGACAACATGGTTACATTATTAACCTCACATTTTACACTCAATATAATCTAGCAGAATCTTGTTTGTTTTCACGACAGAAGGCTGTAATTTGATAAGAGGTTTGACAAACTGCAAGTTCAGTTAGATTAACCAGATACCATTCCCCAAACAAACCACAGAGGAAATTTCTCAGTGTAACAATAATTTGTACTCCAATTTCCTCATGAAAATTGAAAGCTTGTAACTTGGAGGTAATGCTCCTCTCACTCCCTGTTTTGTAAGGTGTAGCTCAGCCAGGAGGAGATGTCACTCCCAATCTACAGGAAACCACCACAACCCTCAGTATTAGGTTGTCAGTTTGCATAAACAACTCTATTTTGAAGCTGCAAAAATCCAGTCACACACTATAGACTTTGATGAAAAATAATCAGCAATGCTGCACACTTAAGACTTCATTCTGGATAAAAACTGGCACGTTGATGCGCAGCTTAATGAACGCGGGGATACAAGTTTCAGTTGTAATAAAAAAAATCATTTCCGAAAAATGCACTTTATTTCCTCTATTCTGTCTTTATGAAGGGTTCATCAGCATCTGGCATACATTATCTTTGTCTCAACATATGACACTTACACTTTCATCAACCAGCTCTATGGAAAAGAGCTTTCCTTCACCACGGGAGTTGCTCCACGTGCGGATCTGACCTTTTTGGGTAACACGAGCACAAATGGTCCACCTGAAATCATGCAAGAAATCACTGTTCTGCATCTCTTTGCATCTTTTTAAAGAAGAGATTGACTTGACAAACCTTTGGAACTGGAATGTGACTACTTAAAAGCCTGAATCTTCCCAGTGCACCTCAGCAACTCTTTCCACTGCTTTCTGTTTTAATGGCCTAGACCATTAAAGACAGAAAGTTGTAGAGAAGGCAACAAAGCAGCCATAAAGCATCCAGTATGATAATAATAGTGAATAATCCTTCTGCACAGAAGCAGGCCTCAAATCTTTTACTCTTCTAGGGTACATTTCTCACACAGCAGTTTGCCTGCTCTGAAAAGCCACGCCAGAACTCAAGAGCTCAATTATAGGATTCGCATTTAACTTGGGTAATCAAATCAGTTTGCATAACTTAAAAATGTCATTCACTAAATAATTACGTCCTCATGCTTTTCAACAGCTCAGTAGCCAAAGTGAATAGCTTACTGAGCTGTTTTGTCATTAAGTTACCAAAAAGAAGGTTGCTTTAGGAAAAAAAAAAACAAAACAGACAAGTCAATCGATTTTCAACTAAAATATTAAAAACCTATCAAGCTCAGCAGGGCAGCTGCACCAAGACAATGGCAAGGCAAATCTCAGATTGTTAAGAGTGTTGATGCAATTTAAAAGAGAAAAAGCAAAGAGAAAAGAACACTCTTCCCCACAGAAAAAAAAAAAAAAAAAAGAAAAAAACAAAACCCCAAACTAAAACCCAAAACAACAAAACAAAACAAAACCCCAAAAAACCCAAACAAAGCCCACCAGTGTTCCTATTGAAGGTTTTTTGCTTGTTTCTCTGGGTGGATTTGTGGTTGTTGTTGGGTTGGTTTGCTTGAACTTAACCAATAAAGTTTAAAGAACTCAACAAATTATTTGACAGAGACTCACACACAGAAAAACAAACCAAAGCTATTGTTCCTTCATGCCTGTGACATGAACAAGGCCTGACAAACCACAAGAACTCACTTGGACTGGTATGGATTCAAACTGGCAATCGGCACCACTTTGGCCTGAGTACCCCCAGGTGTCTTCAGGGCACTGGGAGCACTGGGAGCACTGGGAGCACTGGGAGCACTGGCTTTTCCAAACTGGTTAGAGGGAGCGTGGTACTTAGGAGCAGCAGGACCTTCCAAAAACCACAACAGAGCAGAGAGGATTTCAGCCTTGCACACAAAAATCAGGTTAAAACAAACTCAGAGTGCAGAACTTTGCCACCAAGCCATGGGGAGCCACACAGGCAAAGCTCCAGGGAACACTGGGGCTCCCTGTGCCATGTGGGCACCACAGAGGGGCTCAAAGTTTGTTGCACTGTTTCTGCTCTTGGTCACAAGTGTTTTCTAGGCTGCAAAATGCTGCAGAAGAGACACTTTCAGACCTTTTAGAGTGCTTGCACTGAAGTGGAGATGTGTCCAGAGTCAACTACTTGAACACAGTTTAAGTGGTAAACAACTGTTTAGTAGTAAATTCTCTAAAATAACAGAATCACAGGGTGGTTTGGGATGGAAGGGACTCATTCCAACCCCCTGCCAAGGACAGGGACACCTTCCACAAACAACCTCACCACCAGAACCCCATCCAACCCAGCCTTGAACACTTCCAGAGATGGGAAGTGTTTGATCAAGACACCATTTGGGGGAACAACTAAGGAAAAACACCCCACCAATGTTTTTTTGACATAAAGTGATACTGCTAATTCTAAACTCAATCTTGTCAATGTATATGCAAAAAACTCTTGTGATCAGCTTCAAGCAAGGAAGGAGAAGCTTGTTTTTTGCTGCAAGTTTTTAAGCAAATGTCAAAATTTTACTATTTAAAAATCCTTCCTAAACACAGGGGTAAAGAACACAGGCAAGTTAAAGCAGCACCAAGAATTAGGATTGACAACTTTTTAGCTCAAAAAAAAAAAAAAAAGTCTACAGGCTGACATTTAAATTGACTGCATCTTTCAGTATCTCACTGTAATCTTGATCAAGAAAACACATTTCTAGATCTACTATCAAATAATTTCAGTTCTCTACTGCCTAAAATGTTTGGCCTCTATCTCAGCATTGCTAACACACACAGTTGGTGGCCAAACTGTAGCCTAATTTGGGTTTCCACAGAGCACTGTTTCAAGAATGCAGTGTAAACTGAACAAAGTTGGGTTTTTTGGGCTTTTTTTCCCTAGTGGAAGAAAAGGGACAATTTTTCCCCCCTTCTATAACCAAGTACAAAGTTCTCTTGAGAGAATTCACCTTGTCAAGCTATGGGTTACTCCCCAGTGGAGTTTCCTGTGCAACACCACTACAGAAAGGATTTTATTTAAACTGAAGTTGTAGCTTCTCTCTGATAACATATCAGAATTTCTGCCCAGGATGACTCTTACCTGCACCAGACAAATTTCCATTTTGTTGCTGTGGTTTGCTGGGTGCTGGGTTTACTGCTGGAGCTGCAGAACGTTGCCCTTGTCCTGGTAATTAAAATGGAAAGAGACCATGGAGTAGGGAGCACAGTAATTAAAAGTATCCTTTTAGGAAGTAAGACTTGCATGAAAAACAAACCCCAAACTAAAACCACAGAGAACATGCTAAAATCCAGGTATTTAAGCCACAGGAGCAGCAAACTATCTGAACATTTCCATGAAGGAATTCCAGTCAGATTCTTTTCCTCAAGCAAGTGCTTTCTACTTGGAAAGAACTCAGGGCTGATGGTGATTTAAAAGGACAGCCCTGAAGTAATCTTGACAACTTTTCAGTGTTTATCAGCTGCTATTGCTCTGACAGGAAGTTTCTGCTCCTACCTAACAGCAAAGATAAACTGTAGAGAATTCTGTCTCATCACTCAGAAAGGGCCAAAAATCCACTGGGTAAAGTCAAATCTGAAGTTAACCCAAGACAAAGAAAACACCTGCTGCATTTTATTTCCGAAATATGAAGATATTTAATGTGGAGGTGATGGAGTCATCACTTCAGAATTCCCCAGGGCCCTCTTGGCACACAGCAGTAAATTGCTTAGGGAGCAAGATGAAGCCACAGTAAGAACACAGTGTCCATTTTTTTTTAGATTTCAGGACTTTTACTTGCTTTAAATTAATGATAAATTACAAGGGAAAGAGCAGACAGGCATATCTAAAGTAAAAGTCCATTAAAAGACTAATTCACCACCCAAAAATTTGAATTCCTTTACAATATAATTTGCCTCTAGATGAGAAAATATCCAACATTTTCGTCCTTTTGGACTCAACTAATCCTTAAGGTCTTGCTTTGCAGGGAGACCTAGGACTGAGCAGGCAGATTCGGGATGTGAGGAAGAAGATGATCAGAGAAAGTGAAAAAGAAGGTCAGACCAAGCCTGCAGAGCACCACGAAGAACAAGAGCAGAGAATCCCAGGACAAAGGGATGGCACCAAACTATGGGAAAGGAGCAGAAGCAACACAAGGAGAGCCCAGTGTGGTGTTGCCTGATGTGGTACTCTCTCCAGAGGTAACCCTCTGGTTACTTTTAATCCAAATTCCAGGTCCTTGCACAAACCCCAATCTGCTCCTCTAACTTGCCGCAGTAGAGTCACATCGGTGAACTGGTGACAGTCTCCCTGGCAACAGTGTGACGTCAAACAGCAAAATGTGTATTTACTGCAGGTTCCACTAGATGGAGGAGCCAGGTCTCCCCCTTGCTCTGTGGCCTCAGGTGCTCAGAGGGTCAGCACTCCACACCCAAATTCATTTCGTGCAAGGGAAGGTAGAAGAAAACCCAACAGGATGCATTAAGAGAAAAATATGTCTGGTCAGGGGAGGAATATTCAGGAAGAACAGAATGTGGGTATGAAGCAGCAAGAGGTTTTCTTATTACTTTTGTTCCAAATATGTTTTTTTCTGTAGGAATTTGTGATTAAAAAAAAAAAAAGCCCACTGAAAACCAAAGACCACCACATCCATTGGAACACGTGTGCGTTATGAAACGCAAATTCACATTTTAATGGCTGCCTACCCACAGCCGAGTGTTTCTCAACAGAGTAAGAATAAATTCACACATCTGTGCATGTGTTCAAATACAGAAGTAGCAGAAATATCTCTCCAATTTTCTCGCTTGGAGAGCCTAGGGACTCCTAAACTGTGATTTTTGGTGGCTGGTGGCCTACAGATCACTTAAAGTGCTCAGAAAACTGAGGAGGCTGCCCGGTTTTTGCTGTTAGTTTTTATTAGCAGGAGGTGAAAAAAGCAGCTGAAATACCTGCTCACATTTCTGCTGTATGTGGAGGGTTAGGCAAACCCAAGACCTTTGCCTGCAGCTGCCCCACAGCCCACTCAAGGGCAGTAACTTGTAACAGGAACCCTCAGCTTCCAATAATTTGTCACCAAGAGGTTTTGCCACAGTGCTATGACACAAGACCTGCCCCAGAACTGAGCAGCAGGGAAGGGAGAAAAAAAGAAAAAAAAAAATGCACTTGGAAACAACACACACCTAAATCACAGCAGTAGGAAGGGCAAGAATAAGGAGTTCAAGTGACTGTGTAAGCACATAAACATTTCAACATGGAAAGATTAATGACAGAAGTTAAACATAAGTAGCAAGTCATTGTCATAGTGAAAAGAAAGTCCAGCACCAGAGTAATTTGAATGAGATTAATGACAGTAATGACACAACCAGTCTTCAACAAGAACTAAACTGCTCAGACTTAATTTTCAATACTATTATGAGAGGCTGTCTGAAAAGTTTTTATGATTTGTAATAAGAAGATTGGGTCTCCAGCTTCCTTGTTAGGCAGATTAACCACCTACTGCTGCCATGTAAAGTGGCCAAACGCCAGCTTCTCACCCCCCTGGGTCCCACTGTGCTATTACAGCCTGAGAAAGAATATTCCTTAATCCTAGATCTGTATTTCAAGGAAAACCAAAACTAGGGCTAAAAAGATACATTTTTAAAATACCAGAACTCTTTTTTTAATGGAAACCATGAAGTACATTTAAAATACTCATTTTGCACTAGCTGAGTGTCCCTCAAAAATACAATTTCTTAATATACACAGGAACTTGGAGAATATGGAACTTGAAAGACACACCTCTGCCATTTCATTAAGGCCTCCATGACAAATCTTGCATCCTGCAGAGCAGCAAGGCTGGGTTAAACTTACCTAATCTAAACTATTACCATCTTCTGTATCAAAAACCTAATTTAGTATCAAATAAAAGGGTATGAAGTTGTCAGAATAAGATCAGTGTTAAAATGAAATACACATCACATCCTATTTGGCATCTTTTATCTTGTGCAAGCCCACACATATTATGACCACAGACCTGTAACATCTCCAAAAGAGTTTAGATTTGAAACCTTCACCGCAGAGTATTTTTGTAAGTCCAAATGAAGAACACAACTTTGATCAAAGTAATGGTAATTTTACCAGAATTTATAGCTAAAGGTATATTTTCAGCTCAGTTCTGTCAGATACCACGTTCTCAGTGGTTTCTAAGCAACAACATAACTGAAAAACACTATAGTTCACAAGCTCTTGTATCACATAAGCAGGGAAATGGGAGAAAGGCACAAAACAGTCTGCTCAGTAGCTATTCTGAAAGTCTTGGTCTCTACAGCAACTGTGGGATTAAACCATAAAATCTGAGATGTCAACACATTTTTTAAACAGCAATTAGCTAAGTAACTATCAAAGGAACAAAGGATTCTTTAGGCTCATTTAACAAACGCCCCTCTTAATTCCCTTGGAAAAAGTTAATGAAGAAAGATGTCTTTGCCTTTGCAACAGAATAGATTTTTAACCAGAAGAGCAATGTACCTACCACCACTGTTTGTCCAAACTATTCTACAGAAAACTCTTGCCACTAATGTGAGGTCCCTCAGTAATAAAAATACATTAGTTCACTTCTCTCAGTATAAAAAAAAATCTTCAGGAAGAGCTGCTTGCTGTTAAATTCCAGCCATTATCTGTGTATACGTTGCTGACAGAGCTGTTCAAATATTTTCTTTAAGTGCTTATTATTCTCCCTCCTTTTTAAAAGATCAGAATTGGAAGAGCAGAACAGACTTTTGAACATTCTCGGAGGGAAAAATGTTTTAATTTTAAAAACCATTTGCATGAGAACTGCAAGCTCAGCACACAAAAGTGAAGAACACAGTTATTTATGCAACATAACAGATCCAAAGAGATTCATGGCAGGTCGGATTAAGGTTCACCCAGTGCCTCAATCCTTTTTCAGATGGGCATGGTAGGAATGGGTGCTTAGGGAATTCTGTGCTCTCCTTTTTTTCATACCAGTCTCTAGTCTATGTACTTGGAACAATCGAAGTTTTAGTGCTTCCTGCACCTAACATTCATGCAGAGGATGTATTGTTATGTTTAACAGCCTTTAATGGATTTCTCTTTCACATCTAATTGCTTTTTGAACCTGTGCCAATTTTTGGCACCTACCTCCACAAATTCCATAATTTCACTATGCAGTTTAGGGGTGTGGTGCAGCCTTTGTTTTACAACCACAGCCTGACAACATGAGAGCTAAAGAGCATCAAATGAACATAGAAAAGAGAGAGAGAGATTCATCATTCTTTATTCATCCCCTCCACCATCTTAGACTTTTACAGATCATTATTCCATCTTCCTCCTCCTGTTTTCTTTCCAGACAGGAGAAATTTACAACCTATTTGATTACTCGTTATGAGGAGACATAAAATAGCTTCCGATTACTTACTGGAACTCGAAATAGAGACCACTCACTACAATAAAAGCCTGTCAAGGTTATAAGGTATGTACCAAATACCATGGAGAGGCTCAAGCATTCAGCCATGGTGCAGAGTTTATTAAAATAGAAACAAACCCCAGTTTGTGTGACACAAACAAAAAGGATTTTCAAGATCTGGACATCACTATTCCAGGCATAAATAAAACCTGAACATGTCTGACTGCTTTTTTCAAGTGAAAGAGGGAAGCTGAAAGGCTCTCTGAGCTGACAGAAAAGTATTTGCTTACAGATACTCACCTTCATTGTACGGCTGGGGATTGCCAATAGGCCCACCAACCTGATCAGCAGTTTGCAGGACATTTACATCCATCAGGATAACCACTCTCCTACAACAGAGAACAGACAGCAAATAAAGACTTTCACTCCCTCTGCAACTCCCATCTCTGAATATCCTTTGCAGCAGGTGAGAAAACCAAGCATTAAGAGGCTGATTCTTTGGATGAAGGATCTGGGAGAAAAAAGCTCTCCACTGTCAACTAAGCCCTCTCTTGAGGGACAAGCAAGCTTGAAACAATATCACACTGCATCAAGGACAGGTGATGGCAGGCTGAACAGGTACCAAAAATAGCTTGGGAAACCACTGTGTTTTAAAAGCAGCAAAACTATACCAGATTTTTATTCCCTGCCTCAAAAGTTGCTGTCTTCGCCCCAGAAAAAACACTGAATAAAAAGAATACAGTCCTTATTTGATATCTTGCTAGACATATACATGGTTTTCCTGTAATAGTTTCACCCGGAACCCTTCTCATTTTGCAGTATCCCATCCCCTCAAATTTTCCACCTATCATATTTCCTCAAACTTTAATAAAAGACCAGATTCCTCAACACCTAAGTAACAAGATATTTTTATTGTTTCTTTTCAACAGCAGATAATTTTAAGGAAGCTTTGTACAAGCACTTGGAGTATTCCAGCTGGAGTTGGAGCACTGCAACTGGAAACTTTGTATTACTAAATCACTGTACCAGATACATCTGATCCCACCAGAGTAACATTCTGCAATTTATTTCTTCTGTTACTGCTGCCCTGGACTTTCCCTCTCGCACCCTAAAGCCTGAGTATTTCCAGATAATCCCAACCAAAATCACTTGGCCTCTGCTAAGTCACAAAGCACAGAGCCCCCACTAGGGCAGCTGCCTCTCTGTAAGGCTGAAGTTAAAGATTAACACAAATACCTTCCATCTTTCAGGCTGTTGACAATGAATCTGTTAACCTGGCAGATACACCAAGCTGACAAGCGTTCCTCTTCCACCAGGGAGTTCAGCTGTGTGGCCAACATGAATGCTGCAGGAACAGAAGGAAAATACTGAAACAAATCACAATGCCAGCTTTAAAAGGGGTTGCCCTGGCTGGCCAGGGCAGGGTATTGACTGGTAGCCAGTCAAGTATTGCACTGGGTCTACAATTTGACAAAGAAAACAGTGCAACTGCTAAGAAATCACCAAAACTGACCATAAACAATGCTATATTTATTCCCCACACTTCAGTGTGCAGTGATAGCTAGAATGATTGTATGTCAAAGAACTGAGAGGAAGATTAAGCTAAATTACTTTAGAATCAATGTGACATGTATAGGTTTCTGTATTTTCATTATAACCTGCAACAAGTTGATTGCTTATATTTTACAAAGTTGCAAAAGTCAAAGATTTCACCTACATGACAAAATGCAGTTGCACACTTCAGAGTCTGTGGCCCAGTAAAAAACCACGTTCTCCTCCTTTAATATTTATTTTAGCACTTTGCATCCAGTCACCAGAGCAAGAACTTTATCACCCTTAGCATCTCCACACTTAGAAAAACCTCACTGCAGCTTGTCATACTCACAGGAAAGGGTGTTCACCCCATCACTCATCAGCACTCGGTAACGTGGGGGCCCAGTTCCTGTGGCAATAGCCCGTGTATTCTGCAGGAAGAAAAACACCCCCAGGCTGGCAGTTCACATTTGTTCAGAAACTTTTTCAAAACAGAAAGTGACATCAATAACAAGTGACGTACCTATTCGGCTTTTTTGAACACAGTATCAACGGCATAGCCCAAGCAAAATTTTGTAAAACAAAATTAAGAGAACTAAAAGTAGAGCAGCCTTGCTTGTCTGCAGAGGTTACACCCAGGACCCCACGTGCAGCCATCGAGGGACTGGCAGAGGAAGGAAGGGACAGTACTCACGACGACTTGCAGCACGGGCCTGGAGATGTCCTCCCCTTGCATTATGGCCTGGAGAAATGAAAGAGACGCTCAGAAATGTGCCACCGCCTCGCTCGGGAACGCCTCGCCCCCCATAGTGACAGAACCACAGAATCAAGGAGCTTGGTCGCCTGAGATCACCGGGCCCAATGCGTGAAGGGCTGCAGCCACGGAGTTGAGGAGGAACTGCCGTGGAAGAGCCAGGGACGCGGGTGCGGCCGTCACCGCTGGACCAGGGCCGCCCCCCGGGACCAGGCCCCGCTCCGGGCCTGCCTCTCCCCTCGGGACCGGGCCAGACCCGGTGCCAAGGCCCGGCTGTCACCTCCCACCCTGACCAGGACCAGATGCATCCCAGCCCACCCCGAGCCGCTCACCGCGATGGCCCCCTCGCTCAGCCGCGCGCTCATGATGCCGCGTTCACCACTGCCGCCAATTCCTCCCGCCGATACCGCCAAATCCTCCCGCCGCCACGGCCGCCACCACCCTCTTCCGGCACCGACTTACGTCACGCCACGCGTCCCCACCAGCACGGCGCTTCTATTGGCCGTCCGGCGCCGTACGGCGGAAGTGCCTCTGTGTTCCGCACAGGGATGCTTCTGGGCGCCGCCATGGAGCGGTGGCGGTGATGGCGCTGCCGGTGGCGGAGTGGCAAGGCCGCACCGCCCGACTCTGGGCCGCGCTGGACCCGGCGCTGCGGGAGCGGCTGGCAGCGGCTTCGCTTCACGACGCGGTGCTGCTGGGTTGTGACCTGCTCCGGTGAGCCTCGGGCGGGGCGGGTCCTGCGCAGGGCAACGAGGGGGAGTGGGAGACGGGAGCATCTCTCTTAATGCCTATAAATAAGGGGAGGATGTCAAAGGATGGACGGGGCTCTGCTCGGTGGAACACGAGGTGTTCCACTTACCAATAGAACACGGTGCACTGTGCAGAAAGTGGCACCGGGGAGACCCCTCTGGATAAAGTCCCACATTTCTACCTGGCAGGAGGTTGGAGATCGGCCTCGTCTCCCGGGCTGCTGGCGATAGGACGAGAAGACATAGGCTTAAACTTCACTTGGGAAGGTTTAGGTTGGACGCAAGTGAGAATTTCTTTATAGGAAGGGTGATCAGACGCTGGAATGGGCTGCCCGGGGAGGTGGTGAAGTCCCTGGAGGTGTCTAAGGAAAGACTGGACGTGGCATTCACTGCCATGGTCTAGCTCACAAACTGGGATCCGTCACAGGCTGGACCCGATGACCTCAGAGGTCTTTTCCAACCTAATTGATCCCGTGATTCTGTGAGGATGAAGAACTTCCCTGTTCTCCTCCACCCAGATTGACAGCATGGAGTCTCCCTCGCTGGAGATATTCCAGAACTCTCTGGACACAATCCTGTGCCACAGGGATCATCCTCCCTGAGTAGGGAGGCTGGACCAGATGATTCCAAGCTGATTCTTCGGTGCTGCCCCTGTGTCCCACAGGACTGAGCAGGAGGAGGAGGTAGCCCTGGTGCAGTTGTGTCTCCAGGCACCCACGGACAAGAAGCCGGAGGCTGCGAGCTGGTACCGGGAGCAGGGAAACCAAGAATTCAAGCGGGGCCAGTACCAGGCTGCCCTGAGGCTCTACTCTAAGGTAGGTGTGGCATGAGAGGATCCCAGGGAAGGGGTCCCACCACACCTCACAGCCAAAGAGGTCCCCTGAGGGGATCCCCAGGAAAGGGTCCCGCAGCCCCTCATGGTTGGAAGGCTCCTGTGAAGGGAGAGGAGCAGCTCCCATGAGGGGATCCCCAAAGAGGGGATCCTGCAGGCCCTACTGAGAGGGTCCTGTGAGGGATCTCCCGAGGCTGCAGCAGTTCTCTGGTCTTTGCAGGCAGCATCCCACGAGCTCCCTGGGAGCCCTGAGGTGTCCGTGTGCTTTGCCAACCGCTCGGCCGCTCTCCTCCACCTGGGGCACTTTGAGGTAAGTGGGGCCAGGGCAGCACCCAGCCCACAAGGTCCTGGGTGCCCCTGAGGAACAAGAGGCAGCAGATCAGATGTGCTTCCCAAGCTGTGCTTAAAACATCCATAACTCGACTTTCTGAAGGGCTCTTACTTCGTTTCTGTGTCAGGATGCTTTATTTGGGCAGGAGGTTGGTTATGTACATGGAATTTGCTGATTAACACATAGAATTCTTCCATGAGACTGCCTTAGGTGGAATGAAAGAGCACAAGCTGGTTTTCAACCCCACTTAAAAGGCCTTATCTTTGTTCCTAGGTTTGTTTGGAAGATATTGCCAGGGCTGAAAGGCATGGCTATCCAGACAGGCTGCTGCCCAAGGTCCTGCTGCGGAAAGCTGAGTGTCTGCTGTGCCTGGAGAGGTTGCAGGATGCACAGGATATCCTTGGAGTGCTGGAGAGTAAAATTGCTCTGGATGGGGTCATGACTACACACCTGACACGGCTAAAAAAGTTAAGTCAGCTGAAGGTTAAATTAGGTGAGAAAAAGAGGTGTCCAGAGCCTGCACAGGAAGGACGTGGTGGCATTCAAGGGGAACCAGAGATCTGGGAAGAGAACAACAGCATTTCAGGTGCATCTTCATCTCTGAGCTTGAGTTTTGATGCAGAGAGAGGACGTCACTTGGTGGCCTCCCAGGACATCGTGCCAGGACAGAGCCTGGTGAAAGAGGAGGCCTTTGTGAGTGTGCTGTGCCCTGGGGAGAGCCTTCCTCTGCAGGATGGTGACACAGCATGGGACACTCGAGCCAGCAACGCAGATCTTTACTGCCACCACTGTCTGAGGCAGCTTCTGGCCTCGGTGCCTTGTCAGGGCTGCAGTTATGCCAAGTACTGCAGCCAGGACTGTGCAGACATGGCATGGCAGCAGTACCACAGGACAGAGTGTTCCCTGGGAGCACTGCTCCTCACGCTGGGTGTCTTCTGCCACGTGGCCTTGAGGACTGTCCTGCTGGCAGGATTTGCAGAGGTTAGCAGGCTGGTGGCCTGGTCCCACCGTGGGGACAAGAACTTTCAGAACCCTGAGGCAAGATGCAAACCCCTCAGTGAGGCACCAGCTGCAGAAGCTGGTAGCAGAGGTATCCCTGGGTGTGACAGCAATGGTCGGTACCAGAGTTCTTACCAAGCTCTGTTCCACCTTTTGCCCCACACTGAGCAGCACAGCCCTGAGCACAAGTTCCTCTGCACGCTCAGTGTGGTAGCTATATGCAAACAGCTGCAAGCAGCTGGCCTGGAGACTGCTGTGTTGAATCAGGAATCACCTCATCAGTGGTCCAAACCAAAAATGTGTGAAAAAACCTCAGATGACTTGTCCCCAGCGCTGAAGACTGTGGCAGAAGCAATGCTGAGACACATGTTGCAGCTGCAGTGTAATGCACAAGCAATCACTGTAATGCAGGAGCTGGGTAAGATAAAAAATACTTAAGCCCTACTGTGTTGTCACAGAATGGTTGGGGTTGGAAGGGACCTCTGAAGATGATTCAGTCCAAATCCCCTGCCCAGGCAGGGTCACCTGGAGCAGATGACACAGGAACATGTCCAGGTGGATTTGGAATGTCTCCAGACCTCCCTGGGCAGCCTTTTCCAGTGCTCTGCTACCCTCAGTGGAAAGAAGTTTTTTCCTCATGTTGAGGTGGAGCTTCCTGTTTAATTTGTGGCCATTATTCCTCATCCTGGCAGCACAGAAGAGAGTCCATCACCATTCTCTGACACTTGTATTTGTGTATGTATTGGTGAGATCCCTTCTCAGTCTTCTCCAGACTAACCAAGCTCAGCTTCCTCAGTCTCTCCTCATAAGAGAGATGTTCCAGACCCCTCATCATCTCTGTGGCCTCCACTGGGTCCTCTCCAGTAGCTCCTCTTTCCTATCCTGAGGTGCCCAGGACTGTCCTCTCCTTGCTCATCTTCCTTGTGTGCAGCGACGAGATTGAATTCTCAGCTGGAAAAAGCTCCCATTGCAGATGGAAATGGCTTGTTTAAAATTTCATGGCCTGTCCCATGCTAGCCTGTTTCTTGTTGCACATGCAGAGTGTGTTTAGCTATTATTTATTGCAACAATATACCAGGAACCTTTCTGCTGCTGCCTGCCATCGGTCATGCTGCTCATTGCAGAAATTGTGTGGGTTTGTGAGCATTCAATCTCAACTTGCTTGGTTTTCCTTTGTCTTCAGGGCCTGGAGATGGGGCTGTTGTAGATAAGAAGCCTGTGAGGCTTGCAACAGCCTTCTTCCCTGTCCTCAGCCTCCTGAACCACTCCTGCTGCCCCAATACCAGCATGTCATTCAGTGGGACAGCTGCCATTGTCAGGGCATCACAGCCAATCTCAAGTGGCCAAGAGGTTTTACATTGCTATGGTAAGCCCTAATTCTGTGTCTGTCCCAAGGCACAGACATCATTCACCTCTCCTCATCATGCTGATGGCTAGTTATATCATAATTCTCATCTAATGTTGCCAGAATCTTTGTTTAGCAGCCTTGATCAACATTTCATCTCTTAAGCCCACTGTTAGATTTTCAGTCTCCAGTTGTGTCCTCCCCAAAATACCCCTAGTCTCAATTGTAATAGAAATCCATTGATTCTGATATTAAGAACTGAGAGATCTCCACCCTTGCCATCCTTTGCAGGGCCTCACTGGTGTAGGATGAGGGTTGCTGAGAGACAGCAGCTTCTCAGTCAGTATTTCTTCGAGTGTCGCTGCCAGGCGTGCCTTGAGGAGTTAGAGTCCGGTGTCAGGAGTGTGGTGTCCATCAGAAATTCATTCTGCTGTCCCAAATGCCAGGCCCAAATGCAGGTAATTATCCATAGTTGTGATTGTGCAACTTACTGGGGTGTGTAAGGTTTGGGTCTGGGAAAGCCAAGAGGTGAAGATGTCACTTTGATCCCTGCTCAGAAGCCAAAAGCCCCTGTTGAGTCAAGACAGTATCACACTGTTTCTTATAAAATCAAATAAGCTGATAACAATTTATTTTAAAATCACTTTGTTCAATGAATACAGGTGAGAAACAATTTAGCATCTCTATAACCCAGAGCTAATGCAGATGGAGAGTAAGCTTTGAGCTGAACGTGAGCAGCAATGATCACAAGGGTGATTTCCACAGGGGGAAGAAGACACACTTTGCTGTTCAAATGAAGCTTGTGCAACCTCAGCCAGCAGAGATCACCTGTCTGGCCGTTTACAGGACCTTCAGCAACAAATCAAGAAAGCTTTAGACTTGCTCAGAGTTGGGGAGGCTGGTAAGGCTCAGCTTTGTGTCCTAAGGTCAGGAGCTGAGGAGCCCAGGTCGGGACAGGAACCATGAGATGGCACTGTTGCTCATGCCGTTGAGGTCCTGTGACATGTGGCCTGGTGTCCCTGGGGACTTCAGGTTTAGATTTTTTTTATACCCCTGATCTGGGTTTTAATCTAAGTCACATACTATTCCATAGTCAAGTAATCAAATAAAAAGAAATCAGGGTAACATTTGAGTTGAGCATTCCCAGGCCTTGTTTTCCTGGAGGGAGTTGGGCCAACGCTGGGGTAGAATAAGCAGAGGTGCAGGTGAAGTCAGTGTTGAATCCTAACCAAACCCCAATCAGCTGTGTAACATGCAAAGATGAGATTGGATTGATTTTATTTCATGGATCGTGGAAACGTGGGGACTGGCCACAGGGTGAATTTTATAACCTTTGTTTTTTTAATAGATCAGGCTATCAAAATGCTCCTGAGGTGTCAGATGGATGCTGGAACCTTCTTGTCTCCAGAGCATTTGTTGATGGGAGAGATGGAGGATCATCTGGCACAGGTCTATGCTACTCTTGGTATGGCATTGTCTTTTCACTATCCCATGTTTCCTGAGCTTTGAATGTAACGTGACTAGCTTTTTCTTGGACTGGCCTTCTCATTTTTTTCCCTGGTTTTGTCAGCAGGGCTCTCAGAGAGACCAAACCTGTGTTCCCAGCAGCCAGTGAACAATACTGTGCTCTCATGTTCTTTTAGATTCCCTGACCTGGTTCTGTGGACAGAGTTCACCACATTTTGATTAATTATGTCAGATTCTTTGGATGGCAGTAGCTCTAGGAAGTATTTATCCATTTCTCATTGTTTTGTTTTGCTTTGTTTTTCCATCAGGGAAGTGGCAGAAAGCAGCCAGACACCTGAAGAAGAGTATTGAGATTGTAGAAATGCACCATGGGCCATCAAGTGTAGAAACAGGCCAAGAACTTTTCAAGCTGGCACAAATCCTCTTCAATGGGTGAGTTTGGTTTCATCCTCTGTCCCTGCCCTGCACCACTCCTGTGTGTCTGACACAATATTAAGGCACCTTGAGGGTGTCTCACAGGACACAGGGCAGTGTAGCACAGGTACTCTCTTAGAAATCTGTTTCCTTCCTGCCTGTCTTCTTCTCCCTGGCTCAATTTATTCCCTGTCCAATTGTTTTATTCCGTCAACTCATCACCCATGGTGTTTATACCTCAGTTGTATAATGTTGCTGACAAATTCTCAAAGGAGGGAACAAAATCCTCTTGCTTTATTGGCAAGGAAATCCCCTGACTGCTTCTGAAAATCTCCTCACAACAACTCTCTTTAACCAAATTAATTTTAGCAGGAGCTGCAGTGATGAAGTTGTGGGTTCCTATATACTCAAAGATAATGCTTTCAGGTTTTGTCCCTCTCCTTACCTTTCCACCCCCCTTATCCTCCCTTTGCAACTGAAGCAGACACAATTTTCCTGCTGCTGGAAGGCAGGGGAGGGTGGGATCTCTAGCCATGAACAGGTTTAGGTTTTTGTTAGGGAGGGCTTAAAGGTTGTGTAAGTCAAAAAGCTGAATTAAGTGTTTTGTATGCTGTGTTCTTATTATCTTCCTATTTCAGATTTGCAGTTTCTGAAGCTCTGAGCACAATTCAAAGAGCAGAGGGGATTTTGTCAGTGCACTTTGGTCCTCAGAGTGCTCAGATCCAGGAACTACAAGAGATGAAGGCCTGCCTGTCACAGCTTCCCAGAAACATCCTTCAGAGGACTTAATTTCCCTGTCAAAGGAAGCTGCAATGTGATCTTTCATCAAAGCTAAGTGTCATGTGGTAAGGTAGTCATGTAGTACAAGCTGGAAAATCATGTGTAACAGCAACTTGAATGAAGTTTTAAAATGTTCTTTGGTGAGCCTGTTGTAAATAAAATGACCAGTTCTAACGTGAGAGGTGTGTGTGTGGTATGGTGGGAACAGAGGCTGTTGTGTAAGTTCTGTGTGTGGGATGGAAGCAAATGTTTGAGTTGCTTTTGTGTGAGATGTGACTCTCCCCTGTGTGCTGCCCTGAGCATTATGAACATACAGTCATCCAGAGCACGTTGCCTTCTATTTTTAATACTGTGAGGCATTCTCCTTCTTGCCAGCGTGAAGTAGAAATGGTTGGAAGGGGTGAGGCAAGAGCCTGGGAGGTGCAAACTTACAGTCTATTAAAGGGGGCACTGCAGAACTTGGAGGGCTCCAGCACAGGTCTGTCAGTGATGAGGGATTCAGAATCAACAACTGGTGTCAGGGTGGAAAACAGGATGGGGAACAATTCAGCATACACCAGATAATGTTTGCTTTCAGGACCCAGAACTGCATTCCTCCTCTGGGGAAATTAGGAGTGTAGGCAGACAACTTTTCAAGGGAGAATACTTGGGCTTGCTGAGATTAATAGCAAAAGCTCTTTTATTGCAGCATGAAGGCATAAGATTTGCAAGTTGTGTCTTTGTGCAGCAGAGCAGGGAGCCAGTATCCCTCCCAATATCACCCTTTCCATTTGGGCCCTACCATTGCAGATTATTGTGAAGGGATCTAAACAGCCCTGGGATCCAGGATCTTGCCAATGAAGAGGAGGGTTCCAGTGGTATCATCCCTCAGCACAAGAAGGAAAGGTCTGTCCACATGGTATTCTATGGGGAAGGTCAGACGAGCAGCATTGGCCCCAGGGTTTGGTGTGGATCTTTCCCCATCCTCACTAAGCTCCAGCATTGCCTTGTGTTGCACATGAGATAATCTCAGAGGTTTGGCAGAAATCTTGGAGAAATCAGGTGATGTGAAAAGTGATTGGAGCCCTGGAGAAAAGAGAGAAAGTTCCATTAGCTGAAGGCATGGATTGCAGAAGGGGGAGCAGCACCAAGGTGTGATCCATGGGGGCAGGGAGCTGCTTGGGCAGAGTTTTTGGGGGAATGGGGAGAAGCAGCTTCCATCTCCTGGTACTGAGCTTCATCCACAATCTCAGCAGCACTGTATGAGCTTGGTGGAGGGATGTGATAAAAAGCTGAGAGGTCCTGGATTAAGGTGATTTGGTTGCTGGTGAAATCTCCACAACCATAACTACCAACACACCAGCTTCATATTCTAAGAGCAGGAAGCAAATTGACCACTGCTTTAAGCCCTGGCAGCCTGCAAAGGGGGTGTGATGCACATACTTGTCTCCTTTAGTGTGCTGTCAAGTGCCTCTTCGTGGTTCAGCTTTAGTTTTGGCAGGCTTAGCACAGCATGGACTGTCTTCAGCTCCTTGTCCACATCGTGGACAAACTCAGAAGTGAGGCTTTCCTCAATCAGAGTCATGTTCTGGGTCACCTTTGTGGGCAGGAAGAACATGGCACTGATTCCCTCTGTCAGGGGCAGCTGGGCAATCTGCAAGGCCAGAAATAAGAGAGAGATAAGAAAGGGTCACATCAATAATAAACAGTTTTACCCACCCTGTGCCTGATTCTCAGGTTGGAATATCAACCTTTTCAGTGAACATTTGATCTTTATCCCTGTTTGCTTTTATCTGACATGATGCTTCCTGACACTTCTGGCTTTTTCACCAGGCTTTCATCCATCCTTGCTGCACTCTTTCTGCTATGGAAGTGCTCTCTCGCCTGCTGAATCCTGCATCACTGCTTTGGAGAATTCTCATTGGAACACCTTTGAGCTCATGCTCCAGGGAAAGACTGGTTGAAAGAGGTAGAGATGGAAAAGTTTTGAGAGGTGTGCCCTGCCCTTCTTGCTCAACTTCAAGTCAAGCAATACAAGCTGGTAGGCCCTGGGCATAATTTAAATTTTGGATCGCTTGTGACATAGCCTGGGTAGAAGCAGGATATCCTAAGAATCAACACACCACCTTTCAAAATAGGGATTGCAAAAGTAGCTGATGAGAGGAGCAATGCTGGAATGGGTTAACAGGTAGGTGTAGCTGAACCTGCTCCTCAGTAGGTTTAGGAGATCTTAGGCAATATTTGCTGTCGGACCTTGCAGTTGAGTTCTGAGTCAAAACCATATCTCAGGATGGCTTTGGGTTCTGACATCATGGACACCTTCACAGTTCTGTCCTCATCCAGGTGGAAGTCCTTCAGGGCAGTCTTCTTGGTGTCAAACTTGGTTTTCCACGTCCCTGTTTTTTAAGAGAGAAAATGGAGGATTTTTCTGGAATAATAGCATATGAAACCAAGCTTATGCCTGGTGCTGAATAATTTCCTGCTTTAATATACAGTATTTGTGCATTAAGGAATTGAGGCATAACAGGGATAGAAATAGATTGATTGGAGCTACTGATTTACTGCCATCCTTGGCCCCTCCTTTTCATCTGAGAATTGGCTAAATGGCAAATAAATAATCAAGCCAGTGTGTGGGTGGAGTAGCCATTGGGAAGTTGATGTCTACTTATGTAATTACAAAACTATTTTAAAGGGTAACAGTTGTGTCAATGGATATAAAGTGCTTCTATCCCCACCCTTTATTTTGCTCCTTGTCTCTAAGCAATAATTCTCCAGGACACTGGCTTACAGAGTGTTTAAGAACAGCTCTCTAGTATCATACTGTTCCTTCTACAGTGGTAAGAAGGCTCAGAACATTCTAAGCTGCTCCTTCCCTAAATGGTAATATCCCATCTCTGAATGGGTTTTGTGAGCTTAAACTTCCTTCTCTGACTCTTACTGCAAACAGGTCAAGATTCAGCTTCCCAAGAGTAATAATTCCTCCCTCAGGACTAGTCTTGTTCAGGTGGGGTTTTTTGTTTTTTCTTTTTTTCCTTATTTACTAAACATTCTCAAACACTTTCTTCTCACGGTCTCTGTTTGACAATCTGTTTGCTTTATTGGAAGTGAGAGCATTCCTTCACATTTCCTTCACATCTAACATGTGCTTAATGGACTTTGTTTATGTCCAAGCACACAACCCTCTTACCCTTGAAGAAGGCAGCCCCAGCAAGGAGAATGCTGACATCTGTGGGCATGTCCTTCATGAACCTCATAATCCTTCCCTTTGTCTGCTGTCGGACCCAGTTGTTGATTTCTTGGAGGTCCAGCTGGGTGTTGCCACTCAGTGCCCTCAGTCTCATCTTGTAGGACTTCTCGAGCTGGCTGTGAAATCCAGGCCTTGCCCTGAGTCCTGGGGAATAAAAACATGGATATTGCAGCTAGCTCCCTTATCCAAACAATCTCAAGGCAGCAGGTGGCAATCCAAAGCCCAGCAGCGGGTCTCTCATAAAATATCTGTGCCTGTTTGTCTACAGAAACCTGCTTTGAAGAGGAATATCTGAAAGCACATTAAGGAAACTGATCCAAATCCTACAGCCACCTGTGCTGGAACATGGGATAAGTCTCTTCTGAAAACTGAAAAAAGGAGATAAGAACTGAAGGCTTGGACACAGCCATTCCTACATCAGCCTTTCTTCTTTCCCCAGCTTGCTTTCTGAGTACAGCTTACTCAACCTATTGGATTCTTGGAACCAGCAGGTTCCAAAAGATAGCTCTTAGCATTCTCAGCAGATGTTTATTGCATGCCAGAAGCCGACATTTCAAATAGTTCTGCAAGGAATTAAACAAAGGAATATGGCTGAGTGTTATCACAAATAGAAAATATGATCTGTGGTTCCTGGAAGCCAGCAACACCTGCCAGACAGCCTGGAGTGAAGGCAAAATTATCAGCAAGTTTCTTTTAGGTCTTCCGTGAGTTAACTGTTCTGTCCCCAATATCATTGTGTGCATGTCTGGTCTTTTATTTAAGTGCACACAGACTTTCCAGGCTTTTTCTGGAACAGCAAGAGCATTCCATGCCCTGTCTGCATCCTGGCTCAGCAGGATGTCAGAGCCAGAGCTGTTAGTGCTGTGTTACTTGGTGTGTTTTGATATATATACACACCCCAAAATAACTACTCCTGACAGCTTTTTAGGTAAAATTTTATAGAGGGGAAGAAGGACTTTTACTTTTCTCCAGGATGATCCGGGAGGCACTTTTCATGCTCTTCTCTGGCCCAGTCACACTGCTCAGGAGGTCCTTGTAGGTGTCGTGCACCTCAGCCTTGTTGAGCAGATCGTAGAAGAGGGCACGAGAAATCACATTTTCAGTTCGTTCTCCAGCCCCTGCCAACGACCAGGAAAACATGAGGGAAGGGCTGCCAAGCCAGAGGGTGAGTGTGGAAATGGGGCAAAGAACTCACCAAGTGAGAGACCAGAAAGTGCAGTAGCCAGGCTGAAGGGAGACAGCAGCACGTTGGCCGTGGCTGTCCGGCTGGACTGCTGGCGGTACAGGTCATAGCCAAAGTTGGAGACTGCAGCTGCCAGCTTGTTCACAGGGCTCTTGTAGAATGGATCTTCCTCTTCCTCACCAGTGGCTCCATCAGCTGTGGCAGAGTTCTGGCAGGTCCAGGGAGTGCTTTGGTTAGATTTGCAGGTGTGGTAAACACTTCATAGGCAAACAACTACAGATACTCTTCTCTGACCTACAGAAATATCGACTTAATTTTATAGAGAGTGTAGGAACAGTTATTTTAATGCCAAAGACAGCACTGAGTTTAAAATTCTGCCTCCTGGTCATCCCCTGATGTAACTACTGTGGTTTTATCCAGGTACAGCAGGAGTTAGTCTCATTATGTTGCTAAATAAAATCCCAGTAATTTAGAAGGGTAGTGTTTAATCCTTTGGTAAGAATCTCTAAAATTAAATTACCTGCTCCACACCTCTCCCCCTCATTCTCAGCATATTGTCTCCTACTCACCTGCTCAGTAGCTGAGTTCTGGGTTCTGGTTGGGACAGTTAAGAGACCCAGGAAAAGGAGAACCACTGCAATCTGCATGCCTGGACCTACAGGGTAAGAACATGACAGAGAGAGTTAGAGCAATCAGGAAAATACATTTCTACCACATCTATTCACTGTACCTGGCTGTGACAGAAGCTGCAGTGACAGATGCTGCTGCTTGTCCTTCCAGTTGTGAGACACACACCTGATCTGAGCCAGGTTTCCTTCTCTAGTTGGAAATATTCAACCAGAATGGCCCCAGTGACTTTAAAATTGGGCAAGCACACGTTGTGGGTGTGCCTGAGCACAAAAGCAGATGTGTGTGGCCCCAGCCACACTGCTGCTGGCAGTTACTGAGTGCCAAGGTCCAGAAAAGCACCAAATGATTACTTTTGAGTCTTAGGCTTCATTTATAAAAAGTACCAAATCCATATTGTTGAATAGGGCAGAAGGCAACACTGACTGGTTGCTGCTTTGATATACAAATTACCTGCCTCAGGCAGCAGTTTGCTGTTTCTTGTGTCTACATGTACCTGCGTCCATCCTTTGCTTCATATTTGCAATCTGATGAAGTAAAATAGAAGAGCTTTCTTAAAAGACAATAAGGAAACCTAGAGAAGTGAAAGGCAGAGCTTGGCTTATTTGACATTTTTAATGGAGGTGGGAGAAAAGCTCCAAACTCCCCAAGTCTGCTCTTTCTGTGGAATCCACTTTTTATCACTCCAGTACTGGGATGAGTGGCCCTTCCAGACAGATCTGTCTGGTCCAGAGGGCACTGAGTAACCCAGGGCTTTGCTGTGGGTAAACCAGAGCTACTGAAACGTCCTGCCCCCGAGAACAGACGCCACTGAGGCTGGTCTGAAGCAATGTTTAGATAGATTCCCAGAAATTAAAGGAAGAGGGTTGTATTTAACTAACCCCTGTCATCCAGGCAACTAGAGAAATCAGAGGAAGAACATGTGTTTCACATTAACTTCAGCTACAAAGAAAACACGCCTGCTGCTAGAAATACACGTGGCTACAACAGCCCCAGCTCAAGCCCCTGTTCAGGCAGAGTAAGAGGCAGTTTGCTGTTTCTGTTCCCTGCCTTTTCTTCTGGAGGCAGCTCCCCCTTGGAGAAAAAAGCATCACAGGGGAGGTTTTAAGCTCTCATCAGTGTTCAGCCAGTGTAACAGAAGTGGTACCCTCTTTCCCCTTCTTTCCCCCTTGCATCCTGCGACCTGCTGCCATCCCAGCTGCAGAATAGGTGAGGTTTCTGCTGCAGAAGATGTGCATCAAGAGGATTTACTGTTTGGTGTGTCTGGTGGTGTGATAGTGGATATGATGCTGGGATTGCTCCTATCATTCCAGAGATTTACAATGACCAGGCACCACACTGGAAGAGAGATGACAGAAGTCCTGCATGAGTCTAAATCTGACAGGCCTTAGCAAGGGCTCTGTGAAGATGCCTGTACCAAGCTGCACTCCTGCATGCTGAGAGGAAGAAGTTTGGCCCAGTCTAGCTTAGAGCTGAAGCTTTTCCATGGAGCATAACCTTTTCTCTGAAGAAAAAGAAAATAATCTCAACACAACCTCTGCTTCCAGCTACACTGAGCTCCTGGGAGCATGGGAGCAGAGAATGGTTTTGCAGATTGTATTGTTTTTGCCAGTACTGTCACCAGCTTCATATTTCTCAGGCTTCGCCAAAAAGCAATTTCCATTTTAAAAAGACAAAGCCTTTTGCGTTTGAATTGGCCTGAACATCTGGATTCTATTTGTATTTCTCTTAGCACACAGCCAGAAATGCAGAGAAAAGAATTTGGTTGGATCAGAGGTGGGATGGTTTCAGGCATGATATTAAAACCTGTGGCTGCCTTGAAGGAGGAGAGGAGTAACAGCGAGTAATGGCACAGTCAAAAGGTATAGGAAGAAAACCTTGAGAAATGAGCTGAGAAGGAACTTTGTGTCTGGGACTTGTTGATTTGTGAAGGCCTGCAGGTGCAAAGGAAATATTTTACTATCCACATACAGTGGTATAAGTCTCTCACATAATTTTTAAACACTTCTGACTTTAGAGGTGCTGTGAAACAAGACCCATGAGTGCAGACTGCTCTGCTTGTTGCACAGCACCAGCTCCTGGAGCATCCTGCAACCACCAGCTCCAGAGGACTTGACTACCACACCATCACAGACTAAAAACGTGTTCCCAGCTGCAAGGCAGATGTTTGAAAGGCAGAAAACCCACCCCAGTTCCCGAGCACAGCTCAGCCTCGGGGGCAAAGCTGATGCTGATGGCTCCGGATCCCAGGTGAGGTCTCTTGGTGGGAATCCCACCTGCAGGAGAACCGTTCTTCCCATTTCCCATGTCCTCTGAGAGCTACCCAGCCTCAGCCCCTGCCCTGTGCTCCCCTGGCCGCTGGCAGTGGCACAGGCGAGCTGTCCCTGAGCTGTCCCTTACCTGGGGCTCCTCTCGGCCGCTGCTGTCCGGGCTCCCAGCGGGTGCGAGGCGAGGACAGTGCGGGTTTGGTGCAGCCACATCTGCTTTTTGCTGCTTCCCCCAGCCCAGCCTTCGGCAGGCTTCAGGTTACAGCTTCCCAGGGCTCTCTTAAAGTGCTCTGCTCCAATTTTCTGCCGCTGCCACCCTCGCCCTGAATTGCAAAAATTTTTCTACCCTTTTTCCCCCCTCCCAAAACAAAGCCCGTGCTAAGGACAGTCTGGTGGGTAAAGCACAGGTAGGAGGAAAGGCAAACCCTCCCTGCCCTGTTTGAGCAAGTCTTTTATCCCAGCAGTTCTGCCTTAGGTCACATCAGGGAATTCCATCTGTCTCAGAGGTATGGTTAATGCAGTAGTGTTTAATGGATTTATAGATTTATGTCCAAGATTTAATGGAGAGACTGTGGAAACAGGATTCTGTTGTTTGAGGCAGTTAAGATGCTGGGAACTGCTTGTATCCAGGGGTAGTTACTAGTTAACAAGAAATCATTAACTGGCTTAAAGTTTTTTGGCTGAAAAGAAAGAGGCTAGAAAGCCTAGGACTTGTTAAAAAAGAAGATGAATTAAGAGAATCTTGTAGAAGCTTTCAGAATAATAAATGACATGGAGAAAGGAAAGGGACAGAGGAATTCCATTATTACTTTCCACAGAAGGTTCAAGGGGAGCACCTACCCGTGCACATTTAAATCAAGGGAGTGTATTTTTAAACAAGTATTAAATTGTCAAACTAATGAGTTTTATCTATATGAGTTACATCTATAACTAGATACTGCAGAAGATTAAAGATAAATAGATTTGAGGGTAAAAAACCCAACCCAAACCAAATTAGTGGAAGAAAGGTCCCCTGCAGGCTACCAATGGCCAGCTGGGCAATACAGCCATAGAACAGTGGGTTTTCCTTTGTCCCTTTTATTTATTTTTTTTTTCCCTCAGCCATGGTTACTGGAAGGACCAGCATACTGGGCTAACTGGACATGCAGCTAACCAGATCCAGCTGTTTTTCCATTTGGAAATGCTGGAAAGGCAGTGATGTCAGGGCCCCCAGTCTGGGACATGTCTTTGGGCTCGCTGCCAGCAGGTAATGAGGAGCTCCTCCCGTGTGAGCACTGAGCTCATCCAATCCCTCAGCAAAGGGGGAAGGATGGGCTCAGAGATGCATTAGCTGCTGGTTTTGTGAGCCAGGAAAGCAGATCAGGTGTGCCCTGTGATTAGTCAGTGCTTCAAAGGCCACCCCTCCTAACAAGAGGTGTAGCAGCTCTGCTTTCAGCTGCTTCTCAGCTTGCTCTGTGCAAAATCATCTGCAGAGAAAAAAAACTGTACTTGTTATTCTTCCATTCTCAGCCCAGGAATGGGGGTGTTGGCTGTGGAGATGTTTTCTGGTGGTTTTTCATCTCTTTGTGATGCCTTGTTTGTGGTGTTAAAATGCTCTTTATGAAAGGACCACTGGAGAAGTTTTTATGGTTTGTCTCTCTCTTCAAATGAAAATCCATCTGTTTAAATACAGGTTTGGTTTTAAAACCATTTAAATCAGAGTGGTAGTTTCATAGAATGTTATTACAGACCAAAGCCAGCTTTATTCTTGTAGGTGAAGGGCATCCCTGAAATGGTGCATTAAACTCATCTAACAAAATCAGTTTTGTTAAATCAATACAAACATTTTCCTGTTGTTC
Source organism: Cinclus cinclus (assembly GCF_963662255.1). NCBI lineage: Eukaryota > Metazoa > Chordata > Aves > Passeriformes > Cinclidae > Cinclus > Cinclus cinclus. The sequence continues at coordinate 4,860,282 of NC_085067.1, forward strand.
TGGTTTGGTTTCAGTATGTTCTCTGACAGGGTTCACCTCTGCTGTGGAAGTAGTGGTGATTTGAATTTGCTCTAGGTAAGGAAAAAAGTACATCTAATATTAAAGAAACTGGGACTTATTTGATATTCTGAGCCAGTGGTGCAGATGGATAGAGCAGACACCCTGTGCTAGTCATGCCTTTTCAGAATACAGCTCCGTCAAAATGAAAGCTTTAGCAATGCAAAGTGGAAACTCCTGAGCAGAAACATTAATATTACTTTGCATTTTACAAACTGCCTCTTCTGGAAAGTCAGTGGAGTGAAAAAGAGTCTTATGGTTGGTGTAACTGATAATTTGTTGAGCGAAGCACAGTCATGGAGGGCTGCTGTACTGTCAAATAAGATGAAATTAATAGTTTGACAAGAATAGCTTGGAGGAGGAGTGATGGCAGCAAGACAGAAAATAGGAAATAAGAACCAAGCTGTTCAGGAAACTAAGAACAAGGGAAAGAACTTTATAAAAGCGGGAGCTGGAGAGCAGAGGCGTGAAAAGGAAAACTTGAGCTTCAAATTTTGCAGCGGTTGCAGTGCAACAGGGTGGCATTCAGGGAGGTTACAGTAGCCAAAGACTTACCTAAGGCATGGAATGGTATTTCTGAATGCTAGGAATGAATCTGTATAAATAAATAAGCTAAAATGTTCCCTGTGGGCTAGAGCTGTGCCCTCTAGTAAGAAAGGCTGAATTCTTGTGGGTTTACTTGTTAAAATTGCAGGGCCCTGTAATTACAGCCTCTCTCTGAAGGGTTTGTGTCATTACCTTGGTTAGAGGGGTAGGCATTATCTTCGGCCATTCTTCTCCTTTTAGACTGGAAGAAATGCATAATTGGAGGTTGGAGCCAGGACTTTTTATTCCCCAAAGTCGCCTGCATCCCTGAAATTCATGGCTAGTGAGTCAGTCCTGCTCTTATGCCAGCAGATGGTGCAGACTATTCAGGGACCGAGGCTCCCAGAAGCATTCTGCTCCTTCCTTTGAGGGAAGGCAGCCTTCCCAAGTGAGGAAAACACTACCAGAAGGGTGGCCCTTGGGCTCTCTAACTCCTGCTCTGCAAGAACAGAGCACTATCCTTCAATCCAGCAGCTGAGGGGGTTTGGAAGCAGAAATTACTACAGAAAGGAGGTGCTTTGTACAGAAGCACTCGTGTTAGGCACGTATTTTTAAGTGGTAGGATGGCTTGGTTGGGTAGATGGACCCCAAAATTCCTTGATAGAATCATAAAATGGTTTAATTTGGAAGGAATATTAAAGATTATCTTGTTCCAACCCCCCCTGCCATGGGTAGAGACACTTTCCACTATCCCAGGTTGCTCCAAGCCTTGTCCACGCTGTCCTTGGACATTTCCAGGGATGGGGTAGCCACAGCTGCTCTGGACAATCTGTGCCAGGGCCTCATGGGCTTTTAGGGCACTGCTGCATTGGAACAAGAACCCATCTCAGGGACAATGATGGCTTCTGCTCCCCTCAACCAAAGGGAAGCTATAACAGGACATTGTCTTTTGCCAAAACAAAAGCAGTGACATTCAGCTACAGGTGTCAAAATCTCTCCTCCTTTCCCTGGAAGCTGTCCCAGCCATCCACAGCCATGGATACTGTGGAGCCAGGAGTATCCCAGAGAAGAACAAATCACAGATAACAGATGCCAGATCAGCACCTTTGACCCTCTGAGCAGATCCCAGCATTTGTCAGGTTTTACCCAAGAGAAAGGTTAAGGGCTGTTACATCCTTGCTTATCCCTGCATTGCTGCTCACAGGCCAAACACCCTCCTGACCCTGTGCCTCTGAGCTCATGCCCTAATTCAGGGGATTCTGCCATCTCACATCTCTGATCCAGAGAGCATCCACCCCCTGCACACTTGGCAGGGGAGATACCCATAACTTGTTGGACTCGGTCCTTGGAGAGTCTACAGATTTGTAATTCACCTCATGGCCCCTGCTGTTCCCTGTGACAAGGTGTAGCAAAAAGCAGATCCTTTGTCAGAGCCCATCCTTTCTTTTCTTCTGTCATCCCCAGATTTTTTTCCTCCCAATCTTTGCAATTACTAAATTTCTGCAACATTTCCTTTCTCTGCCGGGTCCTTCAATGCAACACTTTCAGGAAAATGTATTCTGCTTTATTCTTTATTATTCTGCCAACATAAAAATTACTAAAAAACACTTTATAAAATATGCCTTGAAAAATCTAGCATTACCCAGCCTCTAGAGGAAGGGCTGGAGAGAAGGATCCAAAGTGAGGGGTTTCCTACTGCAGAGCCTCCTACATCAGATCCAAATAGGCAAGGAGTGGGTAAAGGGAATCTTTGAAAAGAGCCCATGCTTGGAAGTGGCTGTGACTCATCCTAGAGAACTGGTTTCTAGTCCAGTTGCTCTGGAGGTCGTTGTCTAGGTGGGCACAGATGGTTTTCAGAGGAACACTGAGGGATTCGTGTTCCCAGGAACTGCGGAAGGAAGAGCCACATTCGTACAGCCCTGGCTGATGTCCAAGCTGCCAGATGCTAATGATGATTCCAGGCTACAGGGGACTCTAATAAGATCTTAATGAAGACTCTAATAACAGTCTGGGGACAAGAAAGTCTCCCTTCCATGACTGAGAGCCCTGGAAGGGAAATCCAGGCAGAACAAGCTTTTCAGGTTCAATGGAGAGGAGCCTCAGCCTGGAAAAGCTCGTCAGGGCTGGAATGGGCTATCCCAGGGCTGGTCTAGGGATCTGTAAAGGAAAACAGCAAGGAATTGCCCCCTGTGGCCTCAGAGAGGCAGAAGGCCTCTCTCAGCTGGCGCAGAGGGTCAGGCAGGAGTCCCAGAACATTCAGGCTCTGCCCTGTTATTTGGGCACACGGTGCTCTTTGGCGTCCTTGGCTTCGTGTGAATCCAATGGTTCTCGGCTCTGGGGAGCAGCATCTGGGCTGGGGTTCTGGACACTGCCAATAAAAAGTGGGATCTCTGTTTCATCCTCAAAGATGATGAAGACAAAGGGTCTGTCAATGCTGAAGGCATGGAATGAGCGTGACAGCATGACACTGGTGGCAGCAGAGGCTTCCACGCCATCTTCTTTAAGCTCCAGCGTGGCCTGGTGCTGTACACTGGACACAAAGAGAGGCTCCTCTGTGATCTTCTGGAGATTTGGGCTCGTGAACAGCTCCTGGAGGCCTGCAGAGAAATGAGACCAGGTTGGTGCCACAAGTTCTGAGTTTTCTCAAAGCTGGCTGAAGAAAGCAATTCCCTGATCTGTTGCTCCATGTGCTGCCCACCATGGAAGACTGGAGAGCTGACAGCCAAGAGAAATAAAAATTCTACCTCTTTAAGAATAGTACTGTAAGAACTTGAAGTCATCTGTAAAAAGCAGCAGCAAGTCTGAAAACTCTTTCCAGCAAAGCTAGAAACACTTCCACAGAGATTGTTTTGCAAAGAATTGCTTAAAAAACTAAGTGAACTCTTAAATTATTCTCATCTAGAAAGGCAGCACCTGGTATTTTATTTCAGCTCCAGGTTTTGTGATCTGCATTTTCTCTGTTGGCAATTTCCATGTCCTGGACACTGAATTAAATCACAAAGAGACTGAGATTGATGCATGGGGGAAGTTGGACTTGGCTACAATAGGAAGAACTCGTAAAGACTGTGAGAAGCTGTGAACACTGCCTTCTCTGTAGTATGATCTTGTTGGAGCAAAACATTTGGTGACAGGCAAGCAAGGAGTAAGGAGGAGGAGAGGAAGAAGAGCTGGGAGAGTTTGGAGTTCTGGAGCAAGCTGTGAGGCACAGCTTTAGAAACAAGGGCGGCAGTGAACAGATTGATCAGCTCCTCTTGTTCTCTGCAAACCCTGCTACAGGCCTTACCCATTTGGCTGAGAACCTGGTTGAGTTCCAGCTTGTAGTCCAACTTTATTTTGGGGATCTTCACTGTGGTGGGCACCTCTCTGGGGAAAAGCCTGCAGAGTTGTTTGTAAGGGAAGTTCTCCAGCACGTGAGAGCTGTTCCAGGGGATCTGGTCTGGTACGATGACCACAAAACTCACATTACTCTTAAAGGGAAACTTGGCCACCTGGAAATAAAACCAACCAGAGAAGAATTTAGAGAAAATGAAGGGAAGTCCAGAAAGTAATGCTTTTAATTTAGTCTTTTTTTTAAAATTGGTCTGCAGGACCACTCTTGCTCTTGGATGAAAACTGGCTGGTGAGAAGGAGGGATCTGATTTCTCCAGAGGAGAATCTGTTCAAATAACAGCTTTAGATTTTAGTATTAGCCACTGGCTGGTAAAGATTGAGCACATGGCAAAGTGAAAACCCACAGTCACAAGCCTGCCCCACTCTGGATTCTGAGAAACTCCAACAGCACATCGTCCAAGGAAATTCCTTTCCATATTTCCTCATTTATCTTTAACTCAGGGCTTTAAAACTCTATTAATTCCCAGTCAGTAGGAATATTTCTTTGTGGTTTTTCCTAGAGATTAAAAGTGAAGATTCAACATTCTTGCTGGAAGCAAGGACAAAGAATGATTATTAAATTTTTGTGTACTGTTAAAAAAAAACCATTTGATTTTTAGGAGAGAATGCTTGCAGTTAGTAAAATACCACAGCAAGAGGAAATTCCAATGAAAATTTGCAGTGCTCCTGAGAGACTCCTACCTGAATATGCTGGGACTCCAGTGTAAACCAGCTCAGGGGGTACTCTTCAGCTTTCATCATCTCAACTGGGACCACAAACTCATTGTCAAGGTGGAATATACCTGGCCCAGTGAAGCTTGGATTAAACTTATTCCTCCAAAACCCTGTAAAAATACAGGTTTTGAAAGTGATGAAGTTAAATTTGGGAAGAAAACCAGAAACTGCTGAGCTGACACTCCTCCTATCTTGAGTTCTCTAACAAGGCAAACAGTGACCAGGGAAGTGAAAATACAGCAAAGAGAAGTCACTATCAAGGCTGGAAGAGCCCTTACAGCAGGAAACTCTTATCATCCAGAGAGAAACTATGGAATAACAAAAAGAACATGGATGAATCCTCATGCCTCAGCGTGGGAGACTACTGAAGGCTGTGGAGATAAAAGAAACTATGTTTGTGCTTTGAAAAATGGGGAGTATTGCCTCTGTGCTGCAGAGGGGGAAACACTGCTCCAAGACCAAGGTAAAACATTTGTAGATTTACACTGGAAGTGTTTGGTCTGTGCACAGCCCTCAGGGAATTCAAAAAGGAAGATGTGGCCGACCACTGTGCTGTAGTCAGAGAGAAATCCACAGAAGCTGCCTCTGAGCTCTGTGGTGGGTGTGCAGTGAGCTGCAAACGACCTGGTTCATCATTGAGGTTAGAAAAGACCTTTAAGATCACTGAGTAGATAAGCAGGGATGTGCCACTGCCTGGGATCCTGAACCAGGAGGCAAAGATACTGCAGGTCCCACCTGCTGTGTCCTGGCTCTGCTGTCAAGTAACATTTTTAGTACATGTGAAGCAGTTTGGAATCATTACTGTAAAGAAATCTAAGCAAGAGGAACAGCAGATGCACAAGAACAAGCAGATTGCCTAGCAGGAAGTGAGGAGAGGAGATGCTGTTCAGCTACAGGGCTTGCAGAAGACTGGATTTCTAACTATTTCCTCTTGAAAAAATAAAGAAGGCCTGTGGAGCTCACCGTGGAAATAGATGGCATTGAGCAGGAGCATCACTGTGTCTTCAGGGAGCTGCTGGAGGAAGGAGGGGATTTGCCCATGAGTGGCTTCCTTTACCCAGTTGTTTATGGCCACGAGGTCATCCTGACTGATCCCAGAAAGAGTCATGGGCTTTGCTCCATAGAATTTCTCTGATTCCTCCAGGAATTTCTCTTTCACCTCAAACCCTGGCAAAGGGGAGGAATGATGGAAAAGGTTTGCTCAGCGTGGTATGACACTCCCCAAGAGGAGGAAATAGGGAAAATTAATGTCTCCAATGTGCTTCCATCACTCTCTGTTTCTGGGAGGTTTATCCTACACCAGTCCACACCCCCCCAGGCTACCTCTCACCTTTCTGCAGGTACAAACGTGACCCAAGGCTGAGGGTGGACTCTGTGAGCCTCCTGCGAAGGGTGCCCAGCATGTGGTGGAGGCAGGGCATGGACTCCAGGTGCATCACCTCCAGCAAATGCTTCTCTGTCTGATTTGCTGCTCCTAAAAATCAAATTCCTGTTAGGTTCATGCCCACAGAGTGGAAAACAGGGATGTTACTCTGGCTGCCTCTTGTTAGAAACATGCTGTGCCTCACAGAAGAGCCTGCAGAAATCTGAGAGTCGGAGCCTCAGAGGGCAGCTTCAATTGTAATCATGCCTAATTAAAGCTGCAGGAGCAAGGATAAGTGGAAGGGACTGTATTTCATTTGCATCTGGCACACTGGTTGCTTGTGCCTCTGGGAGAGGAAACAGGGAAGGGCAGGGAATGGTGGTTTTGCCACTAAGAGTTACCCAGTGCCAGGTGAGACAAGGCGAGGGCGATGCTGAGAGGGGACAGGATCACGTTGGTTTTGTTGGACTCCAGCTGCACCTTTCTCAGGAGATCAATGCTGAATCTCATCAAGCCATCTGCCAGCCTCTGGCTCTTCTTCCAAGTCATCTTACAGCTTTTATCTCCAACCTCTCCTTCCTCTTCTGAAGAAGCATTTTCCCCAGGTGATTTCTTCCCACGACAACCCCCAGCCTCAGCCACAGCTTCACCTTCTGAGTTCCAATCATCACTCATGTCTGGCAGAGTGGTGGTGGATGCTGACATGGGTCCATTGTTCTCCTGGAAGCTGTCATAAGTAAATTCTACCAGCTTTCCCTTTGGCAGGGTTGGGATGGTTCCCAGCACATCCGACTGTACAATTCCAGCACTTTTCACATCCTGGGGAAAAACAATGATAGCACTGGGAAAGCAAGAGCACAGTGACACCCTCATGGCTTTCACTGCACATCTAAATGGGCTGAGAAAACTGGACAGAGCTGGACTCCTCTGCTCTGGTGGTCGTTTTGCTTCAGTTTCCCTTTAACCCTGAGGATAATGATTTGAGGGAATGGCTTTGGAAAAGAGAAGGTCTTGAGTCCTGTGAAAATGGACCCAGCGAGGGTCTGGAAGTGGTCCTCCAATTGCTCTCAGGAAAGCTTGAGGGCAAGACTCAGCACCAGTTCAGCACATGTCCTGTGCCTTCAGCATTTACAGATCCTCAGCCTTGATTTCATCTCCTCCCCTCACATTTTAGCAGTGCCCACCTGCCTCTTACTGGTCAGCCCCTTCTGCTCCTGTCACAGCCCTGATCCAGTTTTGCTCAATTCCTCCTCTAGGCATCTGTGTCTTCTTGACCTGTGTGTTCTATTCCATCCTTCTTCTCTCTAAATGTCCTCATTTTCCACTCTCCTAAGCTTTAGCCTTTAGCACTGCCACTACCCTCTTCACATTTGCATAGTCTGAAACATCCCAGGCTCAATGGGTTGGATCAGCCCCAGGTCTTTCTCCCTTATCATCCTCACAGCTGGTGGTTTCCCTCACCTTTCCTTATCAATCAGAAATCAAATCATCCACCTGCCAGCCCCTGTGCACACCAACACTGATGTTAACTCCATACTCTGCTCAGTTATTTAGGGTGGAGCTTCCAACTTGAAGGAGCACAGCATTGGCAGCAGCTGGGAGTAAAGCCTACAGAAAGATGGACTTTCTCCTGGCACTGCCTGGGCTCATCCTTTCTCAGGAAAAACTGCAAATCCCACAGCACAACTGCAGCCCCCTTGGGTGGAACCCATCAGTGCTTACCCTCAGGTTCCCATCTTTGTCCAGGAAGAGACGCTGCTGGTCAGTGGCCTCTGCCAGCTGTGGGGGGAAAACAAGTCAACAAAGAAACAAAATCAGGTCTCTCTGAATTTCCAGAGTTTGTCTTCCCTGCTCCCACTGCAATCCTGGCTGCAGCAGTCCCCACAAGGCAACAGCATGGGCAGGATTTTGGGATGCAACCGAGGGGCAGTGGGGATCGACATGGGGAGGTGGAAGTGAGGAGCAGATGGGAGACACTGCAAACACTGGGCTTGTTTAGACCAGTCTGGCACAAAATAATGGATCCTTTTGAGAGTGACCTGTGGGGTTTTGCAATCTCAGTTCTGACTGGGATCCAGATTTAAAAGGAGTGGGGGAGGAAAAACTTGCTTTTCAAAAACCTCCTAAAGGTCACGGTCACTAAATACAGTTGAGATCAAGTTCCAAAAGAAAAGTTTCTACATAAATATGAACAATAAGAACATCTACAACCATTTTAGCTGGGTAAAAGATTAGAAAACTTGCTGGTAACCCCCCCCCAGCAGTGTCCTCCACCTATCTGCCTTCCAGGGCTTCTCTGGGTGATATTTGCCCCATGGTCTGGTTCAGGGAGCCACCACACATCCCTTGCTCTTTGCTGGGGTAACAACTTACCTTTGGGAGTCTGTGTAGAGCAGCCAGGCAGAGCAGCCCCCAGAGGAATCCCATTTTCCTGGAACAGAAGGACCAGCCGAGAGAGGAGTTATTTCCAGCTGCGAGCTCAGCCTATTCAGGTCTACAGGGAGAAAATTATCAACCTGGCCAAACAGGTTGGCACAGGAGCTCGTGGAAAGCAATAGGGAGATGAACAATGCTGCAAAAAAAACAACACAGGGCTCCAGGGTCTGGTGCCAAGGCAGGGAAATCAGAGAGGAGCAGGGGCCCGCAGCAGAGCTGCAGCTACAGCCAGGCTCCACTTGGATCCTGCCTGTCTGACCCTGCTGCCCTGGTTTCTCTGGATTGCAAATGGTATTCCCCTAATCAGTGCTGCACACACTGTGCCTCTGGAAGGAGACAAGAGCCTTTCTGCTCCTTTCCCATGGAAACCAACGAGATACAGGCACAGCATCCTCAGCTGTGCCCCTGGCTCTTGGGAGAAGGGCTACTGACCTGCAGGTGCTCAGCAAGTGCTGTCTGGGAGGGCATTTGCAGGTAGAACTGAAATACCAGAGCAATTTCCCAACATTATGTCCTGGAAGGGGGAGACCTCCCCTTCCCAGCACTCATCTTCCTCCGTTTCTGGCAAACCCCGCCTCTCGCCCTTCCGTGCCCCAGTTCCAGTGTGGGACAGTGGGAGCAGGGCTTCCAGGGTCACGGACAAAACCCCACCCATTCCCTGGCCAACGCTTCACCCAGCCACTTTTCATTTTCAGACAAAAATAAAATAACTTCTCTTTCTCATAAAACCTCCACGCCAAAGCCCAGCCCCCTGCATGGTGTCCACATGGAATTCCTGGGGCTGCTTTCCACTCTCCTTACTTCACTTTCCACTCTTCTTACTTACTTACTCCTTACTTCTCCTTACTTACTACTTACTTACTACAGCAGTCCTTACTTCACCCAGAGCTGCTGGGCTGAGATCCCACAGGCAGAAAATAACTTGAGGCCATTTCACTCCTCCCCTTCCTTCACCCCAAATCCTGCAGTCACATACACCCCTTAATGCCCCTTTTCCTCCCTGGTGGTGCCCCTCTGCCAAATTCACCCCTCTCTCCCAGAGGGTCACGGGAGGAGCCCTCATTTTTCTCAAATCCTTTGGTTTGTCCCTTACCTGAGGTTGTTCATGTCCTCGTTGGAGCTGACACCTGCTTCAGCCTGTGCAGCAGCTCTGCATGGGCACACACAGCTCTTGTCCAGCCCCTCTTCCCAGCAGCGACCTTCAGCACCACCCCCTGTTTGAGAATTTGGCAGGCAAATATTGACCTACAGCATCCGGTTAAACATTTGTTTGGGGGAGAAGAGTGAATTTGTGGTACATTTGGAAATGGGGACACACTTTTGGGCTGCTGTACCTTCAAGACAACCTTAACACCAAGTTTACCAGATCCAAAGCTCCCACCAGCAGAAGTAATTTGCAAGTGGCTGCACTTTGCACACACTCCCTGTGCTAGGAATATTCTCTTTTATTAATAAACTTCTGTGAAAACACAGGGTTTGGTGTTTATTGCCACAGGGTCTCTGGTTTGGAAATTTTCTTTGCTGAAATCCCCAGCTCTTCCCTTCTGGAGTCCCAGCTGCTGCTGCTGCACCAGAGGACAGATGCCCAAGGGCCCTGTGGCTGCACACAGCAGGCTCTGATGGCCAGGCTGGGCTGAGCCAAGAGCAGCTGATCCCTCCCTTGGGGCACAGCACGCTCCAGAGCTCTCCCGGGGCAGCTGGTCCCAGTGTCCAGGGCATGCACACACTGCTGGGGCACAGAGAAGTCTTGGGGAACGGGCAGAACTCCAGCACACCTGCCCTGGGTGGATTTGTGCCATAAGCAGAAGTGATGGTGATCCTTCCTGCCTCTGCCCATGTCCTCAGTGGGAGAGGAGTCACTGAGGACCAGCAGGGAGCACCAACAGCATCTTCCACTCATCTATTCCTTGCAGGAACTCTTGGTTCCCAAGCTCGCCCCAGACAGTGAGTGACAGATCTGAGCTCTGCAACCACATTTGGCATGTACTGCTGCAACACAGGGAGCTACTTCTCCTTGGAAAGCAAATCCTGTGCAGCAGGGCTCCCTCAGAACACAAGAGGAGCCTGAAGGAGGAGGTGGCACTTGGGCTGAGCAGCAGAGCTGCAGCCAACACACCCAGCCCCTCCAGCACAGAGCTTCCACACACACCCCCAGCTCTGCAGCTCTTTCAAAGAGTTTATTAGAAGTAAATATTTACATCTATTGCAAATGGTTAATAGGCAACACGGGACTGAGAGCTCCCCTTGGGTAGGGAAGGACAACACTGGCGAACCACTCACCTCCCCAGCTGCAGGATGGAAGCCCTTTCCCCACCCAGGACACCCACAGCTGGCTCCTCCTCTGCCCAAGGTAAGAGCTTGCTGCTCCCCCAATACTGGCTCTGGCTAGGCTGAAGGATGGGTGGGAAAAGGTCTGCAATAGAAGGGAAGAAACTGCTTCTACTGGTGGGGCAAAGAGCACCCTCCGTGCCTTTGGGGTGGGAACAGACAGTGCTGTCCCAAAGGAAAGGTCAAAGAGAGAGACTATGCTGGATTCTTGCCCCCTGCCTCTCACTCCAAAAGGGCAGGAGGGCACAAAACTGAGGACCTTTTTACTGTCCTGTCTTCCCCAGGAGCCTGTCCAGCACGAAGGAGAGGATTAGAAGGATTTATTGAGGATCACTGCCAGGATGGCACACAGAGCATTCCTCACCCCTTGCATCATCATGGGATGCTGGGGCAGGAACCAAGCCCTACCCCACTGCTCCAAAAGCCAAAATCCCAATGGAAGCATCTAGTTCTGGCGTCCTTAAGAGTCACATTCCCATCCCAATCTGCCCCTGTGCAGCAGCCCATTCCTACAGGAACTGGCAGAGCAGACGGGGTTTGTGCCTTGGCTGGCTTCCAGTCCTTGCCCTGGAACCAGCACGGCAGCAGAAGGGCTCTGGTGAACCTTCTCCTCCTCCTATGTAGGCTCTAACTCAGCTGGCAGAACCTAAAGTTCACAGAGCACCTCCTCTGGACTTTGAGCACCAGAAGGAGGAGAGGCAGCTCCAAAGGCAGCAGTTCCCAGGCCCAGCTCCTGCCATCCCAGTTGGGCTGTTCAGTGGTTCAGGAGAGGAAGGGAAGGGGAAGTGCAGGTGGCAGTAGCTAAACGGTTGTGAATTGCCAAGGGGCACCTCTCACCCATTAACTGAAGCGGGGAGGGTACCTGTAGTCCCTATTCCTGTGGAGGGCAGCTCACAGTCCCCTGGGGATCAGGCACACATGGTAAGGAAAGCTCCAGGCTTCTCTGCAGGGGTGACAGTGACCTACAACGCCCAATATCTCTCCCAGCAGCAGCGGAGGTTTCTCAGTTATGGCTTTTTTTTTTCTTTTTCGAGATACAGGAAGAGGTTAGAGACGTAACAAGCACACATCCCCCTGCATCCTCTACTGAGAAACGTCTGACTCTGCCTCCTCCTAAAGCCATGCTTCTGGCTTCCAGCTCCACTGTGGGACAGCCACAGGCTGCCAGGTTGGGGTCACTACGCCAGGAGCCGGATGATGCCGTTGTCCGAGCCCAGCAGGAGGTGGCACTTTGTGGGCAGCACTGCCAGGCTGGTCAATGTACCCCGAAAGTTCTCTGAGCTCAGCTTGGTCGTGCTGGTGGGCAGGGCTGAGGACTCCAGCATGGAGTAGACCCCGATCTTGTTGGCCACAGTGCCAGTGACCACTTCGTTACCGTAGAGGTCGAACGCGTGGATGGGTTCGGAGGCAGATTTGTAGTGGTGCAAAGGTTTCTGCTCCAGCTCCTTCCAGACAGTCAAGGAATGATCTGAAGAGGAGCTGATCAGCACGTTACCCTCTGCAGCCTGCAGGAGAGGGAAGGCCAGTTAACAGACATTTTTGTAAAATCTCACAATCTGGTGCTGCACATGAGAGCAGCAGGTGGCTGCCAGTGATGCAGTGGTCACAGTGCAATCCCTCAGGACAGTCTGAGCCATTTCCAAGCAGCTGATGGTACTGTGCATGTTAGCAAGGCCTTGGGTGGACACTGCAAGCTAAAGGATGCTCTGATAGCTGGCCATCTCTTCCAAGAGATGGGCTGGGCCTCTTCTCAACAACACCCTGACACCCCACACAACTCATTTTACCCACTACAGTGGGTACAGGGATTACTATGCAGTCTCCCTCTCCACTAAATCACCTGCCAAACTATTTTCCTTCTCAGGAGAAGGAATTGGGAAGCTCTCTCACAGTTGAAAATACTGCTGAGGGTAGGAGAAGCCTGGAGCTTGTTATTAGCAGAGCTAGTGAGAGGGTAAACAACCCACACTGCTGAACTTTGTTTAACCCACGTTTGGGTCGAGGACACTGGAGACCCAGCACTGCTCCCTGGGGTGGGTAAATATGGACAAGAGTTACTCATTAGAGCAACACTCTCCCAGGGAAGCTGAGAGCCCCGTGGAGAAAGCAACACATTTACTCCTTCAAAAGAGCCACAACTCCTCCCTGCCCCTGCTGCAGACCTGCCTGGCAGGGATTGAAACCCAGGAGGGCTGAACTCTGGCAGCATGAGTTGGACCAAGAACAGCTGGCAGCAGCACTAACCATGGGGCAGGAGAGCTTGGGCAGCCTCTTAGGGACACTGCAAGGGATGGAGCAAGGATGGAGCATACTAGCCCTGAAAGAAGGATGCTCCACACAGTCTCAGAGCATCAATGAGGCCATGCCCTGATCCCAACTGAGCCTCTCACCTTGATCTGCAGGATGTCTCCCTCATGGGCAGGCCAGCCCCGCATGATGAGCCCCGTCCTGGTGTCCAGCAGCACGATGAAGCCCGAGGAGAATCCAGCCATGACGCTGCGGCCGCTCGGGCTCACGGCCAGGCAGCGGATGAGCCCCGCGCTCACGCCACTGGCCAGGCGGAACTCGTGCTGCAAGACAGACAGTCCAGCTGGGGGAGAAGCTCAGGGGAGCTGGCATTTAAGGGACAAGCTGGTTTCCACGGAGCAATCACAGCTGGCTTTGGGATTTGGGCTTTGGGCCAGCTGTGATCCCATCATTAAGCACAGGGCTGCAGGAAGGTGACTCAGAGAGCACCACATCCCTACCTGTAGTCCCGGCTTCCTGTGGTCGATGAACCTCAGCACGGAGTCTGCACTGGCCACAGAGATGCTGTGATAGGGTGGTGGCATGGTGGTCACAGCTGTGATGGGGACTTTGCTGTCTAACTCATCAAAAGTCCGCAGAAGTTTGCCTGTGAAAAGACAACAGGTATTAGGGCTGAACAAGTCATACAGCAAAGATCCAGTTCTGTGCTGGTTTTTAACAGGAGCCATCCAAACTCAGCATAGCCCCTGCCCGTGAGGGCTGGACCAGTTCACTCCAGCTCCTCACCCTTTCCCTTCTTACCTGTGAACTGGTCCCAGATGTGCACGGTGCCATCACAGCTCACCACGTGCTGTGGTGCCTCCAGCTGGCTCACGTAGAACACAGACTTCTTGTGCTCGGCGTAGGTGAAGCGTGGTGGCACCTCGCTGGTGCCATCCCCGTAGTTGTACAGCGGCCAAAGCCGCACGGTCTTGTCCTTGCTGCCACTCAGGAAGAAATCCTCGCTGCCCAGCGGTGCCACGCACTTGATGGCCCCGGAATGCCCTGAGAAGCTCTGCAGCTTGATCTGGTGGAAGTGGAAGCGGGGGTCGTGCTGGCTCACCCCGATCTCGTACTGCCAGTAGGCCAGCCAGTTCCCACACAGCATGTGGGTGCTGCGGGGCAGGTCGTGCTTCAGGGCGTTGTCCTCGCTGGAGGAGCTGGCAGCGAATCCATCGGTGCCAGCGCTGAGGCGGAGCAAGCCAAGACCCTCCCGCTGCGTGTCCACGGGAACCTGGATGCGGTTCCCCACCAGGATGCTCCCAAAAGTGCCAGAGTGAGTGTCCTCCTGGGGGCTGGAGAAAGGCTCGGCCCCTCGAGGGTCTTGGTCTAAGCCCACCACGCTCGGTGTTTGTTCCAGGCCAACGACCTGCAGGTTCTGGGGGTTCACATTCTCCACGTGGAGGCTGGCCAGCTTTTCAACCAGCGCATGGTTGGGCACAACTGTCCGGATAACATCACCTGAGGAGACAGAGACACCGTGGCTGCAAGGGAAGCAACATTTCATCAGCATCATCATCCCACTCCATACACAGGGATGGGAACACAGATCCCCCCAAGTCAGCTACATCCACTCCCAGCTGAAGCAGCCTGAAGCCCAGTGGGTTCCCAGCCCCAAGAATCAGTCCAAGGCATGCTGTGGAAGCTGTGGGTTTCCCCCAGCAGCCATGTGAGCTATGATTGCCCTGCAGTCCAAGCCCAGCATGCATGCCCAGAACACAGAGCTCCCTCACAGATCCCTGGAGCTAGGTGGCCAAGGCGTACCCAGCAAGCAGGAGAAGGGGATGTAGGTGATGTAGGCCATCTCAGGGTTGAACACCTTCTGTAACTCCACCAGCACAGATGGATCCAGGGACAGCAACTTCCCATCTGAAAGGGGCACCTCCATCACTGGCATCTCACAGGTGCTCAGCGACTCTGCTGTCAAGCCCTGGACAAGAGAAACAAGGTCAGATAAACCCCAGGATCAGATGCTCTTTCCACACAAACATAGCCAGGTAGGCCCACCACATTCCTACATCTGGGGAAGTGCAGGGAGACCTCTCCCACACCACTGACCTGGTCCTGCAGCTCCTGCAGCAGTGAGAATGCCCCGAAGAAGTTTCTCACGGTGTCACTCAGGTGCTGCTGCACCATCTCCTGCCCGATCCGCAGGCAGATCAAGGCAATGAGGCTGACTGTCTTCACACACAGGACAACACGGGCCTGGGCTCCACTGGGGAAACTGAAGAAGACACCCGTGACCAGCCTGCCCTCCACATATCCCTTTTTTCCATCCTCTGCGTCCTGCTTCCTGCCTTTTCTGTGTTATCAGAATGCTTTCAGCACTGTGCCAGTGCAAGGAGACGCACATCAGAGCAGAAACACTCCCCCAGCCCCCACAGAACCATTCCCAAATCCCTGATTTTGTGCCAATCCTGCAGCGCTTACCCGACAGCTGGAGAAGTGAGGAAGCCCAACACTGGGAGCAGCACCTCCTGACTGATCTTGGGGAGGATGTCCATCAGTGTGGTATCAGAGAGACACACCACGATTTTCTGTGTCAGTGTCACAGCAGCCAGGAGCCCGGCCTCCTTCCGACTGTTCAGCCGGACACTGCTGGAGCCGGCGCCGGGTGCCACCTGTGAAAGGAACTCCTTCAGTGCCAGGGCTACAGCCTGTGAAGGGGACTCTTTCAGTGCCAGGGCCACCACCTCCCCAGCAGGACACAGCAAAGGTGACCCCAGGGTCACCTGAGCCCAGCCCCAAACCCAACACGCACTGCTGGTCACAGCTCCTGGAAGAGGAACCCGAGCACCCAGTCTCAACAGCAAAACACTCCAGGGATGAGTTCAAAAACTGACAGGCACCTATCAGTACAAGAAATGAGTCTGGAGAAAATGGGGAATTACATCCCTAAACTCACAGATTTCCTCTGCAGAGTACAACACCCCCACAAGTGGGAAGCTCAGTAGCAAGACCAACAACACCACACTGGCCCAAACCATCCTGGACACCCCAGACCATCATTTGCCAGCACAGAGAGAGGGGAAACTCTTACATACACACAATTTAAAAGCAAAAATCATTGTCTTCATCCCACAGTTTGCAGAGGAACAGTCCTTGCATGAAATATCCAAGCAGAAATTACGGGCAAACCCGCTGCTGACTTCTAGAAATCCAGCTGCTAAATAATTTCATGAGGCAGAACTGCACATCCTTTTTTCTGCTGACAATGTACTGCTGCTGTTATGGCAGTGCCAAAGAGTTAATAACATCAGCAGCAACACTAAAATACTTCTTTCTAGATTGTCCTATTTCCTAACTCCTAGACAAATCAAACACCCGAGAAAAGAAAGCCAGTAACAAAACCCACAGACAATTCTCAGTTCCTGCTATATTTCTTGTACACCTGCCATCTTCCAGCTCATCACAGAGGCTCTTCCTCTCACAAAATAGCCACCCTGCCAAATCCTGCAAGAAGGATTGACTTTATCCTATTTGTGACCTGCAAGTTCCATCGCTCCAGTATCAGGTTGCCAAATGCTGTTTCACAGGGGTATTAATCCCCTCTGTGCCCCCAAGCAATGAGCTTAGGAAAGCAAAGCAGAACAGCTGGAGCTATGATTGCAACTGGGTGGAGAATGATTTTTGCTGAAAAATGGGATTTTTTCCTCTGAAAAATATCCCCTTCAACACTGGAAAAACTGACAATACCTTTTTGTTTTCTTTAAATGAACAGCTGTGGCCTCTTTTCCTCTATGTTTAAATTATCAGAAAGCTACTGAAGTTTTCCATTTAAACAAAAATCCACAACCAAAGCGTTTACAACCTCTAAAGAGGGAGCAATATGAAAAATAAGCCTGTTTAAAACATTCAAAACCTTTTTCTTTTTAATGAAAAATTAAGTTTTTCAACCAGCTGCATTATACATTTCCTTCTTGCTATGAACTCCAAGCTGAAAAGTTGGTGAGCCTTGCCAGTGCTTTTTGTTCAGTTGAAAACCCGTTGGTCTTCACCCCTATCTACCCACACAGACCTCTGTGAACACTCACTCCAGCAATCTCACAGCAGCACAAGCTGCTCCTCCTGCCTGTTATCACAATCCCACCCTTGCGCCAGCTCTGTTTGGGCACAGAAAAGCAGAAGAAATGCTTTTTCTCTGCTTTCCCAAGGTCTGGCAGGGAAAGAGGGGTATGAACATAGCTGTGTGCTTTGCTGGGAGCAGTCTGGAGCTTGTGGCAGGAGGTCAAAGTGCCTCTCCTGTTCTCCTCAGCCAACACAGCCAGAGCTGCTCAGCCCACACTGGCCCAGACAGAGCCCAGCCAAGCTCAGTTTTTATACAAGAGTCTCCTGGTGAGGCTGGACTATTTTTTCATATCTTCCCTTTGTGCCTGTACACAGCTCCTGCCCCAACAGAGAGGAGAAAAAGACAATACTGACCAGGTAGCTGATGTAGGGCAGGTACTGGTAGGTGAGGACAGGCTCTCCATACAAATATGCCACGTGCACAAGGCAGGCCAGCACTGGCTTGGACACCTGATCTCCCAGCACGGGCCGCTTTTGGTAGATATTTCCTGTACTCAGGGGACTGTTCTCATCACTGCTCGGTACAAACTGCTGCCTGGTCGGGCCTGCCCAGGGAACAACACATCATGAGCTGAAGCAGCAGCCACACCCAAGCCTCCAGCAGACAGACTGGGGGCACAGCCCACCCTGGGACCCAGGGAAGAGGCATTACCAATGTAGCAGGAGGTGAGCAGCCGGAGCAGGTTCCTGGCGATGAAGCGGGATGTGACAGTCGGGCCCAGCTTGGCCGAGAGCCACCTCACCATCTTACAGGCTGTGTCTGCAAAACAACAGCAGTCACAAGGACAGTGCCCAGCACGGCACAGATTAGCTATCAGCCCCTGCTGCCCCAACCCTGACTCTCAGAGCCACTTGCAGTCCTGGCCTCTTACCCCAGTTTCATTATTGTCCCCAAGCTGGGACCACAGACACTCCCAAATCTGGACCTGCTTCTCCCGAAGCTCTGCCCAACAGCCTGGATGCTGCCAGGGTCTTACCCAGCAGTATGGTCTGCTCTTTGTCATCAGAGTGATCTGGCAGCTCCTCTCCCTCCCCATCCTCTGGCTCGCTGCTGTCATCAGCCAGGGTGACATCCACAGAGGCCCCAGCAGCATCCACGACCACCGTCAGCTCCGCATCGACTGCCGCATCCTCGTGCTCCTCTTCCTCGTGCTCCTCTTCCTCCTCCTCAGAGTCCTCGCTCTGCTTCAGGTCCTGGCTGCTGTCCATTGACTTCAAGCTGCTTTTGTCCTTCTGAGAGTCCCCATCTGCAGGTCTGTCCTCGCCCAGGGACACCTCACTGGCGCTGCTCTTGTCACTCAGCCGGCCGAGGCTGAGCGATTCCTGCTCCTGGGGCTGCAGGGATTCCCCAACGTAGAGGCCACTCTGGAAGTCCTCACCCTCAGGCAGGTAGGCCTGATCGTGGAAGCTGACCCCAGAGGTGTAATCCAGGAGGTCGAGTGCAGCAGAGCTGTGCTCCACGTCCATCTTCATCTCCTCCCCAAACACACATGACACCGGGCTCTCCCCTCCGCTCTCATCGTCCTCAGTGGTACCAAGGAAGGATTTGCTCTCCTCCCGTGAGCTCTCGATGCCCACGAGGATCTGCAGGATGTGGGGCAGCAGGTTCAGGAGGAAGGACTGCAGCCCCAGGCGCACGATCAGCTGGGCCACAAAGCAGTCTGTGTACAGGTAGAACCTGCCGTGGCGGGAGCAGGGGGTCTCATAGGCTCCAATCAGGGGCTTCAGCAGGTATTTATTGGCATTCTTGGGCCCGAGGGATTTGGCTATGGGCTCAAAGAGGTACCACGCTGCGTAGACAGCGGTGTTTTCCTCGGACATCAGAGATAATATGAAAGGCAGAAGAATCTCCAGGCCCTCAGGAGTGATTTCAGAAAGGATCCCCTCCAGCTGCTGCCACAGCTGGAAAACAAGCTCCCGGCCTTGCCCTTCATCCTCAATCTTCTTCGCCTGATAGGTGAAAATGAACTTGTGCAGAGCTGGGAAGTACGTGGGGAAGGGGACAATGGAGCTGAAGGGGCTGAGGAGTTGTGTGGGACAGGGGGGGGGAAGGCCCTGGGAGATAGGTTTGTATTCAAACAACTGCACTGCACCCTTGCCCAGCCTGTTCTTCAGCAGCTTCTCCACGGGCACACTCAGCTGCAACAGGACATGCAGCACGTGCTGCAGTGGGGCTGGGATCTCCTTGGGGTGGTAACGGCAGAGGTTCCTCACCATCAGGAACCGCTCCGACAGGGAGGCGTCAGGCTTTGAAGGACGAAGCCTTGGTGCAAATATAATCTCAGCTACCAGAATGCCCAGAGCTTGCATGTCCCTCTGGAAGAGGTCTGAGAGACCCAAGGGTGGCTCTTCCCATGGCTGCTCCATCAGCTGCATCTCGCTGCTTAAGCCTTTAACCAAGAAATTGTCCAATTTCTCCAGTTCCTCTAGGGCCTGGAGTGGATTGAAGCCTTCAGGAAGTGTGATCTTCATGTCGAGCTGATCCACAGCCCCTGCCTTGCTCCGACGGAGCGGTCGGACCCCCGAGGATTTGCCATCAGTGACATAAGCAGGGAGGGTGGAGGGCTGTGCTGGAGGCACAGCAGCACAGGGCTGGTCAGGAGCTCTCCCAGGAGTAGAAATGGAATCCAGGGCTTCTGTGCCTTGCTCCAAATCATCCTCACCAGCAATGGGTTTCTCCCCAGACCAGGTGGTTTCACTGGGAGTAGCCTCCAGGACCAGCCCATTGACTGCATCTGTCACCTGGCCTTGGATGTCCTCCAAAACCACAGTCTCCCGGACGTTCTGGAGCAGAGGCCGGGCAATGGCTGGAGCTTCAGCAGGAGTGTAGGCAGGTCCCACCATGCGCCTGGGGTGGGGCTGGTCAAAGAGCTGCACCACCCCGTAGGTTGTCAGGTGCGTGTGGTTATCAACCAAGTGGAGGCAGACATTCTTCTCCTTGACTGCATCCTTCCCCAGCAGCTTGTAGCCAAACGTGAGGTCAATCCAGTGGTGCAGGTCCTGGGAGACCTCCCGGCTCTCCAGCAGCATGCGGTGAACTTCGATGAACTCCTCATAGGAGCTGCACCACGACGGCACATCCAGGTCAGGCATGTCAGGGTGGATGGAGCGGAAGATGGAGGGGTCTGTGTAAAATTCTGGGATGCACTCGTCCGGTGTCCAGCTCTGCATGCGCTCCATGCTGGCTGGGTACTCATTGGGCTCCCACTGGGACCTCACGTGGCAGCACAGCACTGCCTTGGGTGTCCTGCGGGCTGTGTACACGTAGTAGGTGATGTCTGAGAGGACGTCTGAGATGTGATGGGGGACGTGGAGCTGCTCCCCACTCGACCCCCCCGCAACAAACGCCTGCTTGGTCATCTCGTAGGTGAAGTCCAGCTGCTTGTCCCCCTTGTTGAGACGGAACTTGGATTTCCTTAGGTCCCTGAACTTGCCATTTTTGGTAGTAAAGTCCACCACCCACGGAAGAACAGGGTGGTAATTGGGGTCTCCCATTCTCCTCCCAGCCAAGCTGTTCAGACGCATAAGGTAGTCGAAGTTGCTGACTTGCCCGTGTACCCACTGCAACACCAGGTCTCGGAGGTCCTTCTGGCAGGCACTGCATATCACCTCCTGCCTTTGAATGCAGCTTTGCACGCTCTTTCGTTGCAGAGCATCCTCCAGATTCTCCTCCTCCTCTCCCCCCAGTCCCTCATACCCTCTGAAGTTCACACGCAGCCGGCTGCACAGCTTCTCATCCACAGCCACGTCCCGAAGGGAGAAATCTCCACAAGCCAGACCCACCTGGTGACAAGCCTTCATGGCCTGCAGCACGTGGAAGAGGAGGAAGAGGATTTTGGCATGGCTGTTGGTGAGCTTGGCCGGGCTGAAGGTCACAACGTCGTGCAGGCAGTACTGCACATAGGGGTAGATGATGTACAGCATATCGGCCGACTCCAGCAGCGCCTCAGCCTGCAGCACGTTGGGGCACAAGGGCACCCCTTTGGCCACGCTCTCCTTGGCAGGGGACGTTCCAGGCACATTCCTGCCCACCTGGAGGACGGGGCAGCCATAGGCTCTGTGCAGAGCAGCCCTCAGTGCATCCAGCGCCGGCACCGTGGGCGGCGCGTCCGGGCGCCTGTAGGGCCGCGCGTACAGCCCGTGAGCACGACCCCACAGGTTGTGGTAGTTCTGGGTGGCCACGCTCTGCATGAAGCCGTGCAGGGTGTCCATGCTGCCACCACAGCGCTGCTCAGGGGGCTGTGCCCGCAGTGGGTAGCCCAGCCGGGCCTTCCGCAGCCCGTGGATCTCAACCCGTGCCCAGCCCGTTGGGAGTTTCTGCACCGAGTGCTGCAGGAACGTCCTGACCTCCACCTCGCTCAGCCCCTCGGGCCGCGGGCAGGCTGCTGGCAGCACCCGGCGCTCCTTGAGGCTCTGCAGCCATTTTGCTGGCACAAAGGCGGTGACGTGGGTCCTCTCGGGGGCCAGCTGCCGGCGGTCGATGTTCAGGTCCTTCTCCACGCTCTGCAGGAAGCCTTCCATGCTGGATTCTGCTGGGAGAAAAGAGGCCAAGACAGGCTGTGAGCGAGTGGAGCGGTGCAGAACCACCCTGCCCTCCCCAGCAAGCAGCCAGTCTCACTTCCCCATTGGCACCCGAGTTCAAAAAAAGGCTGGTTTGAGGAGCTTGATCACTGTGCCTGTGTGTGGGGGTTGAGAAGGGACCAGCTCTGGCTGTGAGGGACAAGATGGGACCTCTGCAGCCAGAGAGCAGGGGAACACGATGGGGACACGATGAGGACTTGCACATCCAAGTGCTGGGGGAAGGGACACGATAGAACCTCTGCAGGCCCAGGGGTGGAGCAGGGACACACAAAACATCCACAGCCAGGGAGTGGGATGTGATAGCACCTCTTCAGCCCTAGGCTTGAGGGACACAATGCGATGTTCACAGCCGCACAAACTCAAAAGGAATATGATGGGATGTAGAGGGGAACCTCTGCAGCCCCAGGCTTGGTGGTGGGGGCACAGCAGCACCTTCGCAGGTGGAGGGATGGGATCTCTGCAGCATAACCCCCATACTGGGGACACAAAGGGACCTCTGCAGTCCCAGGGCCCCGGAGAGCGGCCACGGGGGCGACACACAGGATGCTGACAGCAAGAACCACGGACCCAACACCGAGTCACGGCCCCGGCCGGTCAGGCGGCCTCGGCCGCTCAGGGCCGTCACTACCGGCGGGAGGAGGACGACAGAGCCGGGTTGAGCCCCGCGGGCATGCCCGGGGAGCCCTCAACCCCCCGTGGGGTCCCTCACCGCCCCGGCGGCCCCGCGTTACCTGGCGGCGGCGGCTCAGCCGCGGCGGGCGGCGGCGGGGGCGGCCCCGGCCATGTTGGTCAGGTGACGGCGGTCACATGCGGCCGCCGCGCCGCCATGTGCGCGGGGGGAGCCGGGCCGCGCTCCCCGCCAGGCCCCGCGGGGCCGGGCCCGGGCTCCCTCCAGCGGCCGCGGGGCGGGGGGGGCCGGGGCGGGTGCGCAGGGCCGGGGCCCCCGCGGGACCGGGGCTGTGCATGGGCAGCGGCTGGGCGTGACGTCACTGTGACGTCAAAGGCGCCCCGGGCTGTCAGCTGGAGCCAGGGGAGCCGCGCTGACGAGGCAGCCGGTCTTAAAGGGGTCGCCCCCCCCGCCTCGGGCGGACCCCACCGGCGGCAGGTGAGTGCCTGGGGGAGCCGGCCAGTCCGACCCTGCCGCCCTCTGCCCTGCGAGGCACTGCAAGCTACGGGAGCTGCCCGGCCCTGGTGCTCATGACCTGGGCCAGGTACTCCCCCCGCCGCCCAGATGGTACCGGGCCTCCGAGAGCGGTGGGTGCGGCTGTACCCACAGGGCACACAGTCTCAATAGCCATGGACGGCCCCCTTAAGGGCGCCGGGGGCTCCCGCCGGGCAGCGCCGCATGGCGCGGCGGCGTGTGGGAGTCACGTGGGGTGGGACGTGGCGGCCGCCGATTGGCCCCCCGGCCCTGTGCCGCTGCAATCAGCTGTTACTGGGACGAAGGGCAGGAAACGGCCTTAAAGGAGCACCACAGCTCCCTTGAAAGGGGCAGCCCTGGGACTGGTGGTGGGGCAGGGAAAGAGCGCTTCTGGTCACGCCGGGCCGGGCCGGGCTGCTCTGCGCTCTGCCCCACCGGCACCCGCGGCGGGCGCGGCCCCTTTAAAGAAGTTGTCCAGTCATCGCGCGGCGCTGCCAAGTCATCGGGGTCAGCCGAGTTCTCGCGGCCACGCCCCCGAGCCTTCCCATTGGTGAGCGCGGCGAGTGCTCACTTCTGATTGGTCGAAGACTTAGAGCAACTTCTCGGAATCGGGGCCGTGTCACCAGCCCCGGTACAGGGAGGCACCGCCCGAGGGCGGGCGGGGGCGGCCGGGCTGTGCCCGCGGCAGCGCCACGCCCCGCCCGGGGCCCGCGGAAGGGTCGAGCCCTTTGGAGCCGCCCTGCCCCCTCCGCCCCTTCACCCGCTTGAAAATGCCAACTCACAGCACGCGGGGCACGCCGGGAGAGCCGCGCCTCACTACAACTCCCGGTGTGCCCTTCGGCAGGGTGGCCCCGTCCGTTCCCAGGGCAACCGCCACCCGTCCGGGAGGGAGCCCAACTGCCCCTCGGAGGGGTGGGCGGGGCAGGGAGCTCCCCCCGTCTTCCCATTGGCTGAGCCGCGGGTCGCGCCGGGTCTCCATTGGCGGGAGCGGGCGGCAATCGCGGCGTGGGGGCGGGCGCGGCGCGAGCCGGCGGTGCCGGCCGGTGATTGGCCCGGGGGCGTGGCCAGGGGGCGTGGCCGGGGGCGGCTGCGTCATGACTCCGCCAGCTGATCCGGGACGGAGCCGGCGAGCGGCGGGGGGAGGCGGCGGCACCGGCACCGGGCACGGCCGGGGCGGTCACCGGTAGGGCGCCGGTGCCGGGCCAAGTCGGGCCCAGCCGAGCCGCGCAGGTGGGTCCGCCGGTACCGCGATGGGACGGGCGGTAAGGGTGGCGGAGCCCCGGACGGCACCCTCGGTGCTCCGGGGGTTAAGGGCCCCCACCGTGCCCCGTTAGGGAAGGTCACCTTTCCCCGGGGCAGGGCGGCCACGGGGGGTGCGGCGCGACGCGTCCTTGGCCGGGCTTCGCGGCGTCGCCTGGGCCGGGCGGCCTCGCCCCCGGTGTCGGTGGGGCGGGGACGGGGGGTTGGGACCGGGGCCCGTACGCGGCTCCCGCGCTGGGGGATCCCGGTGGGGCGGGCGGGGCTGTGGCCGGGGCCTCCCCGCGACGGGCGGTGGCCGCCCCGGGGGTGACCTTCACTCCGGGACCGAACTGGGCAGACTTTGACCCGCGCCCGTTCCCCGCCGTGGGTACGAAGTGAAGCATCCCAGGCAGCGGAGGGCCGGGACGACGGCGGGGTGCCCCGGGGGTAGTGGAGGGAGCGGCTTTGGGGGGTGGGGGGGGGGTGCTACCTCCGTTAGGGGGTAGGAGGGAGTTGGTTTTACCGAGAGGAGAGACACTGGGGGAGGGGGGGTGACCCGGTTATAGCGGGAGAGGGGCACCAGCTGGGGCACAGCGTTTTTTATTAGCGGGGTGAGCTCCCACCGGGGCTATTCCCAGAGCCGCTGGCGTCTGTCGGTGCTGAGAAGGGCTGGGTAGGAACCCTGCTACCGACACGGCCCCCCCCAGTCGGCCCCCGGTGCTGGCGGGGCCCCCGGTGCCGGCGGGGCCGGTGGCTTCAGCGGCGGGTGCTGATTCACGGGCCGGCGGGGGTGGAGCAGGGCCGGGACCAGCTCCCTGGAATCCGGACCAGATGTACCCGGCACGCCAGGAATGCTCGGCATCCCCGCCGGGCCCCGCCGCCGCCGCTGCACCCCGGCCACCGGCCCCGCACCGAAAGCCCCGCAGCCCTCGCCGCAGCACCCACCGGGGTCCGGCCTCCCCCTGCTGCCTGCTCAGGCTTGGGGCCAGCCGGGGTCCCCAGTGCCTTTGGGGTGACGCTGGTGGGAGGATGCTGTGATGGCTCCTCCGGGGGTTTCCTGTGTTTCCCGTTGCCATCTGTCCCCTGCCATGCCCGGTTTCCCGGGAGGTTCCCAAAACTCGATCCCCAGCAGCCAGAGCGTTGGGTGTTGTAGAAAAGGGATTTTCCCCTTTCCAAGCAGGAAGCGGTGGGGTTCCACACCAGCCCTTGGGTTGGCATCCTTACCCTCCAACAAAACGACTCGGAAAGGGGCTGAACTGCCCGAAATTCCCCCACTGGTGGCTTGGCAGCAGCCACCTGACAAAGTATCTTCCCCGTCAGGAAGCAGCTGGCTCCTGTCCAGGTGGGACCCTGCCAGCGCTGATGGATGCCCGAGGTGAGCCCTGGGAACGCTGTAACCCCTACCTGCAGTGGCCTCCCTGCTGCAGCCACGAGGCTCTGCTGGAGCAGTTTGCCTTATCTCTTATTTTCCAGCAGAAGTGGCCTTGGGTTTCCCTGCCTGGCACTTGTGGTTTAGGGTTGGCTGCAAGTGCTGGAGCTTGTGCAGCACCTGTTTTGGGAGCGGGGATGGATGGGGAGAGTTGAGGTCAGAGCTGTCTCGGGATTTCTTTCGATGGGGGATGTCCCTGGGGAGAAGACAGAGCAATAGATCAGTGTTGGGATGAGGGAGAGAAGCTGCTGTGGGTGACAGCTCAGCTTGGCACAGTTCAATCCTGGCTCTGAAATGTGTGTTCCCTACCCAGGTGCTGCCGTGCCACCCTGCTCCTGGCTAACCAGCACCAGTTCTTCAGTGGCAAGCTTTATGTCCTTCTCCAGTAGCTAAAGCTGCCAGTTGAAGAACTGTTGAATGTAGCCACTCTCTTCTCGTCACTGGGACCTTGGATGACAGCCAGAGCCATGCCCTGAGCAACTGGGATGAGCCACTCTGGAGCGTCCTGTGGATTGGAGGGCTGAGGATGAGTCCAACCAGGATGAAGAAAGTCTCCTCGAAGCCTCCAGACAGAGCCTTGGCTGGAGGATTGCCAGGCTGCTGTGCCAGCAGGGCTGTGAAACTGTGTCCCCCCTTCAGTGGTGTGGCACTGAGCTGGAAGGTCACTAGAGGAGACTGAGAGAAGCATTAAATGTTGTTTTGCTCAACTGTTCAGTTTTAGGAAGTTTGTTACCTGTGGGAAGATGGTGGGGGCTGCAGACCCTGGCAGGGGGAAAACACATCACCAGAGCTGTGCCCCCAACTGAGGGCTGATCCTTCAGGTGCCTTGGGTTTGTCCTGAGCCAAAGGCTGGGTGTAGCCCACAGGTCTGACCTGCTGCTGAGCTCAGGAGCTGGATTAATCCTGCAACATGCCAGGCAGTGGGATGGAGCCTGGGGAGAGGGCTGGCTCCACACCCACACTGCCCTGCTGCGGTGGGGCCGGGCCACTGGGCCAGGGTGACTCAGGGCCGAGTCACCCACAGCTCTGGATGGCTGTTCCTGGAACCTCTGTCCCTGGGAGGCCACGCAGCAGTGCCAGGACTCCAGGTATTTTGGAGCTAGCAGCACTCAGAGGGGCCTTGCTGAGCTTTATTTAGTTTTTCCACAGTCCAGGCTCTGGCTCGTTGGTGAACAGAAGCAAAAGACTGCACTGGAAGGAACTTGGAAGCTTCTCTCCAGGGCTGGAGAATCCCCTGCCTTGCACTGAATAAGAGGGGAAGCTCCACGGGCCCAGCAAGGGGCTGCAGGGAGCCTCTGCACCCCAGGCTTTCCCACAGGACTGCTGGGACCACCAGCTTCCAGACTGCCTTGGTGAATGGGAATCAGGGGAGTGTCCAGGCATTGCTGCTCAGGGCCTGCCAGGAAGAGCACAGCTCATCCCAGCTCCGAGGGCGGGCAGGGAGGAACAGCCCTGTGCTGAAATGTCTGCACAATCTCAACTTAATCTCCCTGCCCAGGCTCCAGCTGCCCAAGGCAGGGCTGCTCCCAAACTTTGGCACCCAGCAAAGCACAGAAAGTGGCCTGGTGTCCATTAAGTGGTAGAAGTAGAATAAGTCTGTTGTCCTTAGGTCTTTACTTCTTACATAAAGCTGCTGTGCTTGGTGTTGTCTTGCTGATGGTCACAAGAAGCTGAGCTTCTTTGGGCTGGTTGTCACCCAGAGGGAGTGGGACTGCTGAATGCCCTTGGATCAGTTCTTCCAGCATGAGGCAGAACCTGTCTTTTCCACCACGGCTGCCCTACTGCAAGTCCGTGCCAAACAGCTGGCACCTGCTCAGTGCCCAACATATCCTGGAGTGCACTGAGGGGCAGAAAGTCATGGTGGAGGGGTAGAGGGTGCTTGAGGGCAGGGAGGAGCAACTCCTGGGCCATGCTCCCCCTCTTCTGCAGCACAGATTGGTCTGTATGAGAGCTGTGTGCAGTATGTGCATCACAAATCTACATGTTCCCTGACATGAAGGAGCAACCTGTACTGCTGAAACCCAGCTCTTTACTGGGTAAGATGTGGCTCTTTCTGAGCAAAGGGTTGCCCTGAGCAGAAGCACCAAACCTCTGGGGTCAGCAACTGCAAAACATTGAATTTCAGGTCAAAGTCATGTGTGACAGGCCAGAGGACAAGTTTAGGTGTTTAACACCAAAACAGCACTGCAGTATCTCACCTGCTGAGCAGAGGGCTCAGGCTGTGGCTCTCCTGCACTTCATGTCAAGCCAGAGGGGATTTGGGCTGTCAGTGAGTGTCCCTATGGGAACTTGCCCAGATCCTGGGACTTACCCTTCCTTCAGCACAGCCCCATGTGACTGGTGAGTAAGTGCAAGGTTTCCTGTAGAAAGCACAGCATTGCTTGCTCTTGCCTTGCAAAAATCTACTAACTCTTTCCTCTAGCATCTGGCCACCTCCTCCAAGCATCCAGGGACACAGCAGGAAAGGCTGGATCTGGGATTTCTCTGCCAGAGGCTGGCTGCTCGCTGCGACAGCTAATGCAATATTCAAGACAGCAGTGACACTGCTAGCAGTTGCTGCTGGCTCAGAGGTCGGGTGGCATCCCTCTGTCCTTAGGGGCAGGGTAGTCTGTGCAAGTTCCTGCACACAGCCCACCTCGTTCCCTGCTGGGAGAGCAGCTTGTCTCGGTCACAGCTCCCCTTGCTGGGAAAATGTGTTTTTGCAAAGGAGAAGGTCAGCGTGACCGGTGTGCTAAATGAGAGCTCTCTGCCGACAGGGAAAGAGCAGGAGGAGCTGGTGTATCTCTGGCTGGTGCATCTGTGCATGTGTGGTGGCTGCTGCCAGCTCAGACCTTCAGCCGAGTCCCAGGCCATGGGCATCCTCCTCTCATCCAGCACAGCAGAACACCAGCTCTGCTGAGTTTTGCCCAGCACAAGTGGACAACCAAGGGCTGTCTGAAAACACAAAATGCAGATGCTGGGTTCAGCTTTGCTGATGGTTTTATTGCTCCAGGTTGTGAGGATGTGTTGCTGTTAATACTTGGTTGTGAGCCCCTCACAAGGGGCACACACCAAGCTTAGCTTTGTGCCAGTGAGGGGATGTTGCCAATGTCACAGGCCCTGGAAACAAGAGATAGGTTGGGGATTTACAATGAGTGACTCCTCTTGGTTTTGTGTCTCTCAGTGGGCTCTGCTAACATGGGGAACAGCACAGAGCCACCCACCAGCTCAGTCAGGATGTCACTTACTCTGCTTCTTCTTTGGAGATTTGTTTCCCCAAGTACAAAACTTCTGCAATCAGAGACACCATGGGGTCGCAGTTCAGGCTGGCAGCTGCAGTCACATGGCCATCCCTGAAACAGAAAGAGGAAGAATGTGGATCTTATCAGTGTACATAGCTCAGCACAGCAACATCCCCGTGGCACAGTGGCCAGGGAGCAGCTGTATTTCAGAGGGTTCAGGGCAGGGTGGCTGATGCTGCAGGATGCACAGGGACTCGTGGCAGATTGCCTGGCACTGCTGGGAGCTGGGCACTGAGCCTGGAGCAGTGGGGCAGAGGGAGAGATGTGTCCCAGGCTCCCTGCCCAGCTGGTGTCATCATTTGAGTTCATTCTCTTCTCCTTCCCTGCCCAGCTTTGGTTTTCTCTGGTTCCCAGCAGCTGCTTTTAGTGCCCAACCAGGAGATGTGGAGCCTCTGTGGGATCTCTGCAGGCTGTAGGAGAGAGGACTGTGCCCTGTTTTCAGGGCATGGATTGGCCATGGATTCGCTCACCTGATGTAAAAGATCAGGAATTTCTGTTGCTCCAGGCTGCCTTTCACAACAGTGTCCGTGTATCCCTTCCCACAACCTGTGAGAGAGACCCTGTTCAGGGAGCCCTGGCACAGCAGTTGCCACCCATCCCACCTCAGAGCCAGTGTGGGGAGGGACAGAGGGGACAGTGACTGGGGCAGGGGAGCAGACTTGAAGGCCCTGGACAAGCAGAACTGACTTGGAGCCTCTCCTTGGTTTGGAGAAGGAAGTTCTTCCTCTGTGACCTGTAAGTCACTGGAGATCAGCAAAGAACAAGAGCTCTGGGTGACCTGCAGGCCCAGGACTCCAATTCACCGTGGCAGCCAGTCCAGAGCTTGAGCTGCTTCAGGTGAACTCTGCAACCACAGTGTGTTTACAAGCTCCAGATTTAGCTGGTGGGAAGTTTTTCTGCTTCCCTCTCTCTGCCCCTTCCTACCTGCATAGCGGATGCTTTTCCCAAGCAATGTGGTCCAGAAGTAAGGAACAGTGTGCAACTCCTTCCCTCTCTTCAGCATGTTTAAAGCAGCACAGTGACCTGTGATGAACCAACACTGAGAATATTTTTCTTGCAAGTCCTTAAAAAATGTTCCCTGTGCCTGCTGGTGTCCCTTCTGTCCCATTCCCATCTCTAAAGGAGCTGGAAGGTGACGTGGCTGTGCCTCACCATGGGCCTCAGCGATTTGTTGGTGACGGATGCTGGACCTGTCCCCATCGAGCAGTGCCACGGGGAAGGTGACCACATCCCCCGCAGCGAAGACATTTGGGATGTTGGTTTGCATGTGCTAATGGGATAAAAGGCAATTAGTGCAGTGATGAGAGGGAAAGGATGGGGTGTGAGCTGGGATACTCAGCTGACACTCACCAGGTTCACCAGGATGGCACCTTTGTCATCTCTGGCAATGGAGGTGCCCTTCAGAAACACTGAGTTGGGGGTTGACCCTATGGGGAGAGGAGGAGGGATGAAATGCAGCAGGGAGGGACAGGGAGGAAATTTGGCCTCACAGCTCCTGTTCCTGCTTGGAGCAGTGCACTTGGAGCAGTGACCTGTGCTTGGGCTGGTGCTGAGCCAGTGCAGGAGCAATAAAGCCAGGGCCCAGGACACAGCATGCTCTGGTAACACAGCAGGGACCTGTGGAGCTCAGCAAGAGCCAAATGCACAGCGAGAGCTTTACCAGCTCCTTTCCTCCTGCCAAGTGTATGCTCATGGGCTGCTGACTTTTTCAGGTGTTTGGGGCCAAGAAGAAGGACTGGATGATAACAGAGTGGGAAAGAGACTTCAGGGAATGGTGTCCTGGAAATGAACTGTGATGTCCTGGGCTTGCTGGATGTTCTCTCTGTTCCCAAAGCTGCCCCCCCTCTCCTGGCTGGGGTCTCTTACCTATTCCCACCACTACCACATCTGCAGGGAGATTCTCTCCATTGGCAAGAACAGCCTCTGTCACCTAGGAAAGAAGGAAGGATCATTAATAAAGAGTTAAAACCTCCGCCCTAATTCTCACAGCCTCCCTGCTGCTTTGCTCTTTGCTGTCTTTTTTCTTCCCCAGGTTTGGATCACCTTGTCCAACTAATGTGTTGCTGGGAATGTAAAAGAAAGTGATGCTGTTGTCCCTGGGGTAGGAACACTTACTGGTGTCCTTTGAGCCCAGAGCTATGTTCAGTGAAAAGGAAGGGAGGGTCTAGACATGAGAGAGGAAAGCCTGATGTAGGGCTGGGTTATATCTCAGCTTGGGCTTTTTTTCCCCTAAAATTAGCAGTTCAGGGATCACAAAGGCATGACTGACCTTTCCATCCTTTCCTTTCAGCTCACAGAGTTCTGTTTTCATGTGGAACTTCACCCCTTTATTTTGCAGCATCTGAAAAGGACTGGTTTTAGTATTCATTAGGAAATTCCAGGCTATAAAAACAGCTGTACCCAGCCAAAACCCAGGCAGGCAGCTCTGCTGCTACTCCAGGCTGCAGGGAGGTTCCATTTGTGTCCCTGGCTGGTGCAGGCAGCCTGGAAGCCTGGCTTTTCTCTGCAGTCCTGGTCAGGACTGGTGTGTGAGGTGGGTTTGGAATGAAGAATTGATGTGTGTGGAGGGGAAGATTGGGACCAGCCGTGTGTGCAGAGCTCGTGGGTGAGGACAGAGGCTGGGCATGCAGAGTTATGACTCAGCACTAGGGAGAGGTTTCCTGGGCTGAGTGTGGATCCCTGGGCTGCTTGAATATTGTGTGTTCTCCATCCTAGAAATTAGCCCCAGGTTTTTCTAACCTTCATGGCGACACCTCCAACCTGAGGACCCAGGGCATGCTGGTAAGGGAACTCCTCTCTTTCCACCACTGAGATGGTTCTAGCCTTGTCAGAGAGGAAGGCAGCCACCTCCATTCCTGCAAGGAAGAGACATGTCCAAGGTAAGCCTGCTGCAAGCATGAACCTGCACCCTTGGAACCTTTTCCCCTTCCAGGAGGACAAATCTGATGTGCTGCCAGTGCTGAGCTGCTTTGCTATGCATTTCTGGGCTGAGGTATTTAGCTCCCCCCATTCTTTGTTCTCATGCACACAGACCTGGATATTAGGAGATGCAAAGAATAGCTCCTGGTTATGTACAAAATAATTCCCTTTCTGTTCCTTAGCCCCTTGCTTTCCCAATGCTTCTGGGCAATCCAGCTCCTCTGGAGGACAGTGACCTTTTTGTAAGGCACATTTCCCTCTGTCCATGTGTAGCAATTGTTTATAGCTCTTAAAGTTTCTGGCTATCAGAGAAAAGAATGAGTGTGTGCTGTGTAATACACACCCCCAGCAGCTCCAGGGCTCCAGGGAGGATCCCAGCTGGGTAGAAAAGGAACATCCCTTCCCTGAGGGCCTCTAATTAATGTGCACATGCAACAGAAAGGGGTTTGAAAGCTCTCACTGATGGTTTGACACCCACTCCAGCCTGGTACCTATGAATGATGCTCCTACAATCACCAGATTCTTCCCAGTTGCCAGCTCCAAGATCTTGCTGGACTCTTCTGGGGTTTGGAGTGTGCATATGTTCTGCAGGTCTGCACCTGGGACTTTGAGGAAACCAGAGCTGAAAGAGAGAGAATCCAAATTTCATTGTATAAATTAAACAGAAAGAATGAGAAGGGAGCACAAACCTACAGCTGTGTCATTCCATTCTGCCCTTTCATCTCATTTCTCACCTCCACCTCTACATCCCAGTGCTGTCCTGCCTAAAACCCTGTGTGTTGCAAACACTTTGTGCACTTACTGGCTGCCTGTTGCAATGAGCAGCTGGTGGTACTTCTGAGAGGACCCATCCATGAAGTGAACTTTTTGCTTCTGGAAATCCACCGACACTGCCTGCAGGAGAGAGAGGACACAGATCAGACAGGTAGCTCTGATCCACTCTCTGTCTTGCCTGTGTGCCTTGTTTCTGGGCACTCAGGTGAGATGAGAGGTGCTGGGGTCCTCTCTCCCACTTCCCACAGGTCCACCCATGGATGCACAGAGCAGTGTTACACCCTCCCCATGGCAGGAGCAGGATCACCCACTGAGGACTGAGCTCAGCTGCTCTGGTACCTCCTTCTCTGTCCAGAACTCTATGCCCCTAGCCTCAAGGAATTCAGGTTTCCTGAAGTAGATGTCCTCAGCTTTCAAGTTCATTTCCTGGAAACACAGTAAAAATATGAAATGAGGCAGCAATTCTTCTGAAGTGTTTCTTGTGGAGTCTGTTTGTAAAAGAGGTGAATTTTTCATTAGTGAATCACAGCTCCCCAGACTGCCCCACCCCTATCACCTTGTACCCGCCTCAGAAAAACCACCAACATTTAGTGGGAAGAATTCAATAACAGGAGATACAGGCATCAGCTTCTGTTGACTCTGATCAAAGGGAGAAAAAAGATGTTTTCCTGAAAATAACACCCCAAATCCTTTTGGATGCCTCAACACTCCTGCTTTGCTCACTCCATTGCTCCTGGCCCTGAGTGTGGCCTGTGGAACACCTGGTGCCCAGACACAGTCCTGCCCTTGTCACACACAAACCTTGCTGAGTTTGGACTTGTCATAGGGAATGTGTTTCTCATTGGTGGCCATGATGATCCTGCCAGTGAATCCCTCTTGGCGAAGAGTCTCTGCACACACCAGGGCAGCCACACCTACAAGAGATGCTCATCTCAGCCCTCTGACACGTCACTGTGGAGGAGGAGGAGCAGGTCTGTCCTCCCTGGAGAGGAGAGTGGCAGCTCCCAGTGTGTGTGGAGGGGGCAGAGCTCAAATCCCTTCACTGACCTCCCCCCAGCAGCAGCGTCGTGTTCCTGTTGAGGAGGCACCTCCTGCTTGTGTCCTTTACCCTCAGGCTGCTTTCCAGGTCCTGCAACAAAATGGAAATGCTCAAGTCACACACAACCCAAGGCACTGCCTGTGCTCAGTGACAGCAGGTAAGGTCAGTACCTTCTTTTTGGCTGTAATAAACACCTTCCCATCTTCCACTGTTACCTGAAGGAGGGAAAGGAGAGGTTTTTTAAGTGCTGTATCCATGAGGTTGTGGTAGGAGCTCTCCTGGGAGATCGTGGTCCAGTGATCTGTCTCTGACTCTGATCTTGGATGTCACATGATGCTGAGGAGCTCACGAGCTTTTCTCCTCATCCTAAGAGCACTGAGGAAGAGCTGTAAATCCTCTTTTTCTTTCCAAAAGCACTTGTGCTGGCTCTGAGGAATACCAGGATCTATGGCATCACCTTTGATTGAAAGGAGCTTTAGGGCAGGGAGTTACATAATCCCAAGAAATCATCCCAAGGATCATCCCTTGTGCTGAAGCTCTGTGTGATAGAGCTGTGGTCAGGGCAGGGGGCTTGTGAGAAAGAATGAATGTGAGAGGCACCCAGATGGGAGGACAAGAAGTCACCTTAAAGCAGGAGATACAGTCCAGAGCAGGGTATTCCTCAATGTCTCCAGTCCTGATGTTAAAGCAGGCCCCATGCCAGGGGCAGCGCAGCCTCTCCCCTCTCAAGACCCCTGCAAGAGAACCCCCCCCGCCAGCTGGGCAGTGAGAACCAACCTCCCCAAGGTGGATTTTTTTTCCCCTGCCCCAAGTTGGGGTTACCTTTGCTCAGTGGGGCACCATAGTGGGGACATTTACTGCCTAGAGCACGAAATTCCTTCCTGTTCCTCACCAGCAGCACTGGGTATCCGGCCACCATCACCTCCAGGAGCCTGAGGGAGAAGTGCAGAGGTGGGAACTGAACCACCCAAATCCCCAGCATCACCTCCAGGAGCCTGAGGGAGAGGTGCAGAGGTGGGCACAGAACCTGCCAAATCCCCACCATCACCCCCAGGCACTCACTGTCCATCCCCGACGTCGTCCTCCCTGCAGACCTCTTCAGTGATGGTGTCATCGCTGTCCATGCTGGGAGCTGATCAATGTTGGGCACTCAAAGGGTCCCAGATTTCTTATGAAGCAGCAAAATGACCTTCAGCTGGTGGAAAACACACATTTTTAAACTTTGTGTCCAAACCAAACACCCATTCCTCTGCCCTTTTATCCTCTGAATTAACCCACTTCTCGTTTCCAGCCCTGTGTCCCACTAAATTCAACTGCATCTCAGGGTGAGTGAGCAAATGTGATTAATGGCTCTTGTAAACAAATACAATTATTTATGGGGAGGTGCTGCCGCCACAGCCCATATCTCCCTCAAACTGGTCTAAAGAGATGGTTCAGCCTCTCCAACATTTGTGCAGAGATGTTATTAATGAAAATTACCCTGAAAACACTAATCCCTGCCCAAAATGCCTCCTAGGCTAGAAAACAGCCAATCCCCTTGGTCCTTAGTGCTCTCCCTGCCTTAGCACTCATTGAGAGGCTGATTAGGAATCTCCCTCTCTATTTTGGAGGGGAAAACAGCAAGAAATGGAGCAGAGGAAGGTAATTCGAGGCAGGTTTCGGTGCAGGGTGGTGACTTGCTCCTGCAAATCATGCCTGTATCGCTTTGCTAATCCCAGGTTCTTTAGGAGAAGCATTGGTGGGTACTCACCTGGTCCTACTAGAAGGGTCCAGGCACCTGTCCCCCAGGTCAGAGAGCCACCACTGCTTCTGTCTGTGACTTTCTGCTGTGAGGTGACACCCTGGTGTCTCACCACAGGTGCCCTGCCTGCTGCCAGCCCACGGCTGATGATGCTCTCCCCAAATTGCACAACGTTCCCATCCATCAAGAGATGCAGCTCCTGGAAACGGCTGCCTGCCAGGGAGTTTTATCTGATTTCTGCAACTGACCTGAGCCTAATTAATGGTATTTTGCTGGGGTTTAGAGTTGCAAAAGAACTGAGGGTACATAGGAATTATGGCACAGGTGTGGTGCCATACAGGTGTTCTGCATTATAGGCAGTGTTACCAGAAACTCAACAGGATTCAGTGATGTCCCATGGGCCTTTCCCACTGCCCCTTTTCCTGATGGAAAACACTCCAGCTCAACACAAGGTATTTTTGCAGCACTTTGGAATGATATTGCTACTTTTTATATATTTTAACAACATTTAAAATGGAATGTGAAGTTTTCAGCAGCTCTGCATGTGCCTTACATCCCAGCTCTGCTCCTGGTTCAGTCACTGATGTCCAGGGACATGATCCCATCATCCCTTGGCCCATGAAAGATGGCATGGAGCATGGTGCTGCTTGCTGGGCTATTTTTACAACAAAGTGGGAGTTGCAAAAAACCAGGAGTAACACCTACACTGTTTGTGTCTCCTCTTGCTCTTATCTCTATTTTCACAGTCAATATGTTTCATAATTTAATATATGCCTCAAAAATTAAGGGGGGAAAAGTTCCCTACAGCCTGCTTCCATCATCTCCCTTGCAGAACAAGAGATCCACAGGGATCAGCTCCCTGCCAGCAGCATATTCCCAAATCCAGCAGCAGGGGGAATAAAAATCCTCTGGTCGGTATGATCTGGAGAAGAAGGCACGTGCAGGATGCTGGATAAGTGCAGGCTGAATTATTTGGGAAGCAGTTCAATTCATGGGACCCTCCAAGCCACGAGCACCCCTTCCTTCAGAGCAGGATACCGGGACACTGCCTTGTCCGGACAATCCTGGCCCACGGGCTCTGCACACCCATGATGGGCACAGGAACGAGGGATTTTCTCACAGCACCAGTGAGCAGCTTCTGGGCTCTGCCCTCCTGGCCAGGAGCCGGAATGTGAAGCAATTTGGCTGCCAAACGTCCGTATTTAAACTCTCTATAATTATTCCCCAGAAGCTCATTCCCACGTGGAGCAGCAGCAGCCCTCGCCGAGCGTTCTCTGACTCAGCAGAAATCGCTGGAAAATGTTTGCTCAAGGATGGAAACCTGCAGTGAACAGGCGAAGGGGCAGGCACAGAGGTGTGCAGCTCTGGGATGAGGCAGGTGGAGCTTGATCCTGTGCGGGGACATTTGCATTGCCGGGCTGAGCAGCAGATTTAGCTGTTGGATGTTGGTGGATGCAGCCGAGCAGGAAAGGCTTCTGTAAAGTGGAAAGGAAAGGACAAAACAAAATGCTTGACAGAGGCAAAGATTATAGAATGGATATTTAAAAGGTGAAAGACAAAGAATACAAAGTGGAAAAGGACATTGGATGTCAGAGAGAAGGTCGGGGTTGGCTGCAGGGATGTTAGTGTGTGTCAGTAACACACATTATGCCCTCAAGAGACTGGGATAGGATTGGAGGCAGATTTTCAGGAAGATGCTGTGTAAACATCTTCTGGCCCTTTTTAGGTAAACCAGAGGTGGTTACTCAGAGGGTTTTAGACCTTTGCTTGTAGCACAAGTCAGGATTAAACATAGGAAGGGAGGAAAAGGAAGTGGTGCCCTCAACCACAGAGCCCAGGTGGGCATCAGACATCTCTGAGCAGATCTGCCACCCACGTTGGTGCTGACTCACACGAGCTGTTAACCTGACCTTGGATTTATTAGACACCTTCACTCCTGCTGTGTCTCCTCAGTGCTGCTGGCCCTCCAGAAAACTCAAGTTTAGAGGCAAGGATTTAAGGGGTGTAACTTCCTTGCCTTCAAGTTCCCACCACCATCAGCTGGAGTAACACATTTTTTTCATGCATGGCTGTGTGGATTCATCTTTTTCTCAGTTCACCCAGCTCAGGGCCCTTCCCTGCTCTACCAGATCCACTGATTTTAACATGAAGCCCCCACGGAGTCAAATCATAGGAAAACTGCTCAGCTGCAGGAAGAGGAAGTGAGGTGAAACCTGCAGCGGAGCTGAAGTGATTAATGGGGCACTGCTCTCAGAACAGCTTGGTTTGTGATATTAATAATGAGAGAATTCAGGAGGGAACCTAACGTGTTCCAAGCTGCAGAGCTGGCAGCAGCAGGAGGTGCAGTGGGGAAGCTCCTGTGCTTGTATTTGTAAAACAGGAGGAATTGAGTGGGCTCAGAGGGTGTGATGCTGAACTGTTATAGGGGCTGAGACGCGCTTCCACCTTGGAGGACCTGTCTGAAATGCAAAAAACCCCATGCAGTCACAAATGCATCATAATGTCATCATAAAGCACATGCATATTCATCCAAAATTACTTAAGCTTGAGACTGGTGAATTAAATAGGGAAAAAAAGTGTTTATCCCACAAGGGAAGAAGATGAGGAAAAAGAAATACTTAGTGGAAATGAATTTGCTTACAGGGTAAGAATAATTATATGTGGTGTTTCACATTTTCTTCCTAAGCATTCATGTCTGGTGATGGTGAGAGATGTGATACAGGCCTGGCAGACACCTGGCACCACTTCACAGTGAACACTGGGAAAGGAAAGAAGGAACCTGAAACCTTACAAATAGCAGCACATTAACAGTTCAGAAAGTCAAAATATTTGGGGTGTGGCAGCTGCTGAAAGCAGAGGAGACCTGCCCATGCTGCTGTGCTTCAAGGGGATTTGCCAGTCAATGGAATTTTGTTTATCCCATGGCATACCTGTGCAGTTGGAGTGAGGAGAAAGCACATCCTTCGTGCTCTCATCCTTCTGGCTCATGGTAGATGGTCCAGCCCAAGCCCTTGAGAAACAGCTGACCCTGCAGCATCCTTTGGGACACTCTGCTGTCAACACAGGTTTCTTCAACAAGTCCCTTATGCCAAGTCCTGAGGGGGAAAACTATTCTTCCAATCCTGGAAAAAAAGGAAAAAGGCAAAAAGAAGAGCATCCATTTCAATCTGCCTTGGGGTCATTTTTCACATGGGCAAAGCAGGCTCTGCCTGGGTGGTTTGGGAACATTGCCACATGCCAGGCTGCAGAAAGCAACTCCTGTGCCCAGTCTGCAACTGATAACTGGCACCAGAACATGCTGGTTCTAGGAAGCTCCCAGGAGATATTGTATTCCAGAAACAATCTCAGGAAGGATGAGCAGCCTGGGCAGCAGAACACCTACAGGGCTGGTCAAAACACTGTGGTGTGGAAGGAAAACCCTTCCCTCAGAAGTGAGAGCTTGCAGACCTGGCCAGGGTAAATGGGAAGGCTGAAAGCACATCTGGCTCATCCTCTGCCAGACGAGTTCAGGTCCTGAGGTCGGTGGTAAAGTGCTGCACATATTGGTATTTCTTGCCTTAAATTAAAGCTGCTCACCACACTCACAGAGACTGAAATCCCTTTCTCCCCTGTCCACAGCAAGTTCTACCCGGAGCATATCCAACTTCCACATCAAGAAGGTGTTCCTGGCTGGAAAGGGTAGATGCTCAAGTTTGAATTGATTTCAACTCTCTCCACAGCTGCCTCTGCAATGCCTGGGCATGCTTTGCCATGCAGAACCTGCATTTTGCACAGTAGATCCTTTCATAAGTGTGGAGTTCCAGACTTCCTGAATGGAGATGTGGACATACAAAGCATTCCTACATCATCTGACTTCTTATGGCCTAAAGCAGACAGAGTGGTGACACAGTTTAGAGAGGGATGGAGACATCAGCTAATTAAAATTTGGAAGCCAAGCTGCTTGATTTGTTTTGAGCCCTTGGACTCCTCAGATTACTTCAGGTGTGAGCCAGGTCTGGAATAAGGTGAGCAGATGGGTTTTATGACTCCCTGGATGCAGAAAGGCAGATTAAGGGAGGGAAACTTTGCAAAAACAGGAGCATGACTTGTGCCTGGCTCCCACATCTGTTGGCTCCAGTGAATCCTCTGTGGCATTTGGGAGCACAGTGGGTTCCTCCTAAAGTAAGGGATGGTGGAAGTGTAAAGTACACCCAAATCCCCACCCAGGAGTAGCTGGGGAGCACCTGGGGAGGACAGAGCTCAGATGGCAGAATTCCTGTGGTGGATTATCACTAAACTGCCGGCTTTTTATTGTGGAAAATGGGTTGTATCTCTCAGATGTGCTGCAGAGAAACTCCAGCCCGGGGAAGGGAGACAAAAACGATTGTCTCGCTATTGAATAAAACTCTGTACTCTCGATTTACACCCCGGCTGCTGCTGGAGAGAGCCCCCACTATGGGATTAACTGTGGTGCCCGTGGCATTATGGGATGGACCTGGGCACGTCCTTGCTGGTATCTGCAAGGAGTCCCCTGCCCTGCTGGGAGCAGGCACCGGCAGCCACCCGGCACCAGGCTGAGCTGCCTCTCTGCTGAAAATGAGGTCGTTTGGGGACAGTCGAAAAACTTCTGGAAATCTGGGTGAAAAAGGCAGTATCTCCAAATAAGGTGGGAATGAGGAATCCCATCGGATCGGGC
Organism: Cinclus cinclus; assembly: GCF_963662255.1. Classification (NCBI taxonomy): domain Eukaryota; kingdom Metazoa; phylum Chordata; class Aves; order Passeriformes; family Cinclidae; genus Cinclus; species Cinclus cinclus. The sequence continues at coordinate 4,900,268 of NC_085067.1, forward strand.
TGCCAGCTCTCCAGCGGGTGTGCAGGGACCTCTTGTGGCAGCTGCGCCCCAGAGCTCCTGTCCCTGCTCTTACGTTCGGGTTCTTTAGGGACAAGCCTGGCCCCCACAAGGCTTTGGCGTGTGGTTGAATATTTGGCCTGATCTGGTGTCAGGGGACTTGTTTGTAACTGGGCTTGGAAGTCTCCAGTTCCAAAACCGCCCCCGGTTAATGCCATTGCTGCAGAGGAAGGAAGACAAGGAGAAAAGGCTGGAATTAGGATTTTAAGAAGCTACTTGCTCATTGAGAAGTCCTGGTTAAATTAAAAAAAAAAAGGGGGGGGCTAAAATGACCCAAAAAGTAGTTTATATGTAACTGTTGGTACTGCTCTAGCAATGGGATCAAAGTCCTTGAACCAGAGGCTCAATTAATCACAGCTTAAATTCCTCCCATGCAGGAGTGGTAGGTAAAAGCTCTCTAGCCTCCAGAAACATTTTAACTATTCCTGTCCCCGAGCCCGGCTGAGTGTTCATCTTTGGGATAAACACAAATGGAGGAGCCCCTGGGGAAACGGGGCTGGACTTGCAGACATTCCACGGTCTGGGGTTTTCCCTGCAGGCAGGTGAAGGGCAGAGTTGTCACTAAGAAACGGGGCAGTCAAGATTTTTTTTGAGGCTAAAATACCACAGATGACTTCTCATTCGGAAACTTGCTCTGTGCAATTTTATACTCAATTAATTGTTAAATGATTTTTCTCCTCGGTGCCCAGAGCAGCCCAGCACGTCTCCAAGGCATATCTCTCTTTCCCCAGCACATCTTATGCTGAACAAAAATGTCTTTGCATTTGGTCTTCTCAGTAACAGATTAGCCTGTGTGATCCTTTCAGTCCTAATACATGAGATTATTTTAAATCCCCTGAGCACTCAGGGCTGCCTATTACTTCAGGCGGTGTCTCCCTGCCACGTAACTGTTATGAAAGTACATTGTCTTGCCTGGCTTTTAAGCAAATTTGTGCAGCATGAACAGATGCTTTTCTACCAGCTGGGACTATCATAGAAACAGAGAATCGTTTAGGTTGGAAAAGAACCTCACCCGCCTCCCAATTTGATTAAATCACTCAGCGTCCCTTCCATCAGTGTGTATTTGATGTTTTTGTGTCCATTGCCCCAAAGCCAGGACATCAACTACGCGCTCAGGCTCCACACGTTTCTGTTTCAGCGAAGTAGAAGATTTCATCCAAAATTAATACCTCAAAGGAGACGTGGAGTTTGACATTAATCGGTGTGTACACGGTGACTCAGCCCGGCGGCAGAAGGGGAAGCGAGGGCTATGCAGCAGCTTCTGCTGGAGACTTCAAAAAGCAGCAAGGGAGCGATCAAATTACGGGAAGCTGGAAAAGCAGCGCAGTTGTAGGGTAGAACTAAAATTGTGGCTACGGGATTGTGAATTTCCACAACCTCCAGACAGCAGAGCTGGGGTATCCCAGGCATCGGGGAGCTCCTCTCGGGACCAGGGCATGGGACAGGGGGATGAGGGATAGCAGTGCTGTGGGCAGAGCATTTTTAGGCAAGGCAATCAGATCTTTTCCGTCCTTGATGTAAGATTAGCCCCGGTGGTGTGGTCGGGGGGGGGGGGGTGGTGACCCGGGGTGAACGGCGGCTTGGAAAGCTCCTGCTTAAGGAAACAATGACAGTAACTGGTATCACCTGCCGGGGATGCTTTGGGGTGAAGAACCACCGGCCGCAGCACTCATGGGAAAGGCGTTCGGCCACCCGGTGGAGGAGGAACCTCCGGGGAACGAGTGAAGTGCCCCCAGTTCCCGCACAGCTACGGGACACGCGTTCCCTGCTCCGTGCCACGCTCTCAGCCGGCTCCGGGCTGGCGCCGCTTCTGCCGTGCGATGCCTGGGAAGGCGGACACGTCCCCGGGGGCTCCATTCCCGTTCTTCCGCTCCCCGTGTCCCACGCCCCGACGGGAAGCGCTGCCGCTGCGTGTCCGCACCCCTGCGCGGGGGGATGAGGAAATTGCCAGCGCCAGCAGCGGGGCGGCCCCCGGCCCTTCCCCTCGGGGGTGATGCTCGCTGTACCCCCGCCCGGGCGATGCGCACCGCGGTCGGAGCAGGGCAGGGCGGGGCGGTGCCGGTGCCCAGGGCGGGTCCCGGGGCTGGGCGAGGCGGAGCCCGTCGGGCAGCGAGGCCGGTCCCATGGGAGCCCGGCGGGCCGCTGGATGCCCATGGCTTTCAGCCCGGGGCTGCTGGTGGTGGCAGGTTCCTTCGCCGCTTTCCGCCTGTTGAACCGGGGGCTGGAGCGGCTCGTGCCGCCGCCGCCCTCGGCCCGACGCAACCGCTGGAAGTGGCGCAACATCTGGACATCGCTGGCACACAGCGTGCTCAGCGGCGGCGGGGCGCTGGCCGGGTGAGCGGCACCGCGGGGCCCCGCAAGGACATAGGGATGCAGGGGGGACCGGGACATTGGGAGGAAAGGGGGACGTGGAGGGAACCCGACGGGAACGTGCGGCCAAGGGTGCTCTAAAGGAAATGGGGGTGTTGGGGTCCCTGGGGAGTGTGAGGACCTGCAGACTGAGGGACAAGGTCCGAGGGACAGGGAGGCACCAGGGGATGGGGAGACTTCAGGAAAAACGGGAGGAGAGGGGTGGCTGTGAGTGGAGCAGGGCAACAGGAGGTCTCCGGGGAGGGTCGGCAGCACCAGGTGGGTACTGAGGCCATCGGGAGGGAAATGGGAAACCGGTGGCACTGCCCGACACTCACAACCTCTCTCCCTGCAGGTTCTACCTCCACCCCGAGCTGTCCAACGACTTGGTGGGCACACACCCACCCGGGGCTCACAGCCTGGTCGCCGTGTCTGTAGGTGAGGTGTGGCCATGGGCTGTCTCCCTGTTCTGTCCCCCGAGGGGTCTTCACGGGCTCGTCGGTGCCTGACACCAGCCCCTCGAGCCATGTCGTGATGTCTCAGGCACCTCAAACAATCGCTCTATTCTTGACAAAGGACAGTGGCTCCTTTCTGTCCCACGGCACCCGCAGCCAGGAGGTACTGGGCACCGGGCTGCCCTCCACCGTCCTCGGGGGGAGCCTGGCCCTGGAGAGTCCCAAAAGTGCACACATGGGGTTGGTGGAGTTAATTGGTGCCTCTTCCTGGGAGCACATCCTACAGAGTGATTGCAAGAGAGACCCAAACCACACCAATTTCCTTCTGCTGTGTGTGACTCCCCACCCACACAGATGTGACCATCACTTCCCAGTCAGCTGCAGAGCCCACTGGGGCAGGGGGGATTCATTGGCACAACCCTTCCTGACCCCCATTTTGTTCATGGATTCTCCAATCCCAGGCTATTTCCTCGAAGACTTTGTGGACATGTTGTGCAATCAGAAACTTCATCAGTCCTGGGAGCTGCTCTTTCATCACTCTGTGGTGAGTGTACCAGCACAGGTACCACCAGGGAGGCTGGGGATGGGGGACATGAGTGGGGCTCCTGCTGTTGTTTGTGTTGGTGTTTGCTGCCTGCTACAAAGTCTGATTTTATTTCCTCGGGAGACGAGCCCAGACAGCAGGGCCTGGAGTTCCTTCTGGTCCTGCAGGACTCTACTCTTAGAGGGTCTGCAGAAAGGCACCCAAAAATGGGGTAGGAAAAAAAACTTATGTACACAGAGTGTGGGAGCAAAGGGCTGGGCTGATCCACAACAGTGTCACTGCCAGCAGTGACCCAGCTGTCCCCTCTGGTACAGGTGAGCAGTTCGCCTCCTGTGGCTCTTGCTTTCTTGAAACCTGCCAGGAAGGGCTGCACACCCCCTCCATCCACCTCCCACTCCCCAGGGTGCTCTCCTCTCACCTGAGGCTGGTGTGGCTGGAGCAGCTGTGATGCAGGACCCCCACACTCCAGTGCCTTCTGCCTGTCTTGCTGTGCCCTGTTTGGGTTTCTCTCTGATCACTTCTGATGTCCAGGTGCTGGAGTGTTTTTCCCAACCAAAACAATTCTGTGCTGCTGAGAGTCTGGATGCTGCAGGGCAGGGGTGTGGCACAGCCTGGAGCTGAGCAGCAGAGATGCTGCAGGGTTCAGGGGAGGCTCAGGGGTGTACAGGGCCTGGGGAGGGGGACAGGGACAGTGCTGGCATTCACCTGGGATGAGATGGGGTAGGCGGACCTGCTCTTGTCAGTGAGCCCTGGGGCTCTGCTGGCTGCTGCTGGTAAGCCAAAAGTTCATCTCCACAATAGAGCTAATTCAAGCCAAGACAGTGACTTAACGAGCGGGGAACAGATAATCTCATTACACAGCCCATACAGAGAACAGCATTAATGGCATAAACCGAAGAAAGGACTGAGTGTGCTGAAGCGTGGGCAGGCAGAGCCTGTCCCCCTGCCTGGCAGGGAGGGTGCGGGGCAGGAATCCTGTCCCAAACAGCCCCATCCTCTGCTGCAGCACCCAGCAGCCCCAGGGTGCTCCAGGGGGCTCTCTGATACACCAAAGCCACCTAATCTCTGCAGGGTGCCTGCTGGGGAGAATCCCAGAGCCAAGAGCAGCCGTAACCCTGGGCTGCAGTCTCCCTTCCTGTCCATTCATTGTGTGTGGAAAAACTTGCTGGGCCACAACCAGCTGGACTCCCCAGGCCACAACAGCAGGGCTAGGTCAGGCTGCTTTATCTCCTCAGCCAACCTGGGGCTTAGAAAGTTGTTTCCTTCTCTTCCCACTGGAACAAAAAACCCCACTCAGGTTTCATGCAATGGTGAGGAGGTGCCAGAGGCTGCAGTGCTGCAGGGATGACCGGTGCTTTAGCACTGCTGTGATGATCCTTTCCACCTCTTCTCCATGCTGTGCCCAAGCGTGGAGGATTCCAGCTTGCAGCAGCTGAGACCAACCAGCCCCTGGGCTCAGCCTCTCTTCTCCCTCCTTCCCAGGTGATCATCTGCTTTGGTATTGCCGTGCTGCTCCACCAGTATGTTGGCTTTGCCCTGGTGGCTTTACTGGTGGAGATCAACTCCATTTTCCTCCACCTGCGGCAGATCCTGCTCATGGCCAACCTGGTGCACACCACCTGCTACCGCCTCAACAGCCTCATCAACCTGGGCACCTACGTGGTGTTCCGCATCGCCACGCTGGCCTGGATGACCCGCTGGCTCTTCCTCAATCGCCACAACGTGCCCCCAGCCACCTACGCTGTGGGCACGATGGGCATGGCAATCATGACACCCATGAACATCATCCTCTTCTACCGCCTGCTGCGGAGTGATTTCTTCAAATGCAGACGGGACGTGCGGCGGGAGAAGGAGGAATAGCCCCCTCCCCTGTGAGGGGGGCAGTTCCAAGCCCATGGAGCAAGTGGAGGGTGAACGTGGCTGTTTCAGTACCTTCAGGGAGGGGCTGCACTAACAGAGCATCCAGGCTTTTCTTGTGGCTCAAGGTCCTGGGCCCTGCACAGGAGAGGAGGTGCTCATGTACCAGGCACTGTGGCTCTGCTCCCCAAACGCTTTTGGATGATGTGGTTGGACAATTGGGAGCTGCTCAGAGAAGCCTCAACAGCTCTCACAGCTCCCTGAGGCACCACTGAGACGAGAAGGGAGCAGAGTAGCACTGCTCTTCCAGACATCCCGACACCACAGGGTGTTTCCAACCCCTTTGGTGCTGCAGCCCCCAGAATCCCATCAGCCCCAGGACACTGAGTCCTCTGTGCTATCTCCTATGGGAACAGCACCAGCAAGACAGGCTCCAAGGCTTTGTCTTTGAGGTGATGGTCAGTAAAAACCAATCCCTGCACTAATGAGCCCTCCATGAGGCGATTGTCCAAGGCTGAGACCTGGCTGGGGGGCTGCTGCCCACTGTGGGGTGCAGGTCGGGGGCAGCCCCAACCTCTCCTGACAACTGGAGCTTTTCCCGTGTTGTTTTGTCCCCAGATAATTTAAGTGCCCATAAATGAGCGTGGGAGAGCATGAATGGCTGGCAGGAGGATGCTGTGTGATGGTCACTTCCCACAGATGTGGGGTTTTCAGGCACCTTTTAGGATTCAGACATCTGTTAGGAATGCCAAATTGTGCTGCGGAGCCCGGTATAACGCTCTCACCCAGCAGCAAAGGCTCTTACTAACACGAGCTTTTAATAAATGGCTGCAAATGAAGTGGCTTGAGGGGAAAGGACTGAGAGGGGACAAAAGGACTTGGCATCCCAGCCCACTCTGGGGGTGTCACTGCTTAGCACAGTCCTTACCCTGTGTCTCCCTGCCATTAAATGAAAATACACTGTGCACTGGCACACTCTACCTCTTTTGTTGTTTTTTTCTCCCACACCCCTCTCCTTTCTCTGAAGGAAGATGAAGGTTTTCAAATGTTTTTCTACTCCACATTTCCTTTTCCTCACCGATTCTCACGCACTGGACTGTTTCCCAGCAGACCAGCACTGTGTATGTAACAGGATCATCCCACTTGCAGTTACGTGATCCTGTCTGGAGAAATCCACTGCGTCAGTCACGTTTCCTTTGTGTGGCAAATAAGCTTTAACACAAAACCTCTCAGTTGGTTTGAAGAGCTTGGGGACAGGCTGGAGCAAGGCACTGCTTGGAGAGGGTAGCACGTGTTTTGAGGAAGGAGACACATTCCTGCTGGGCAGGGAAAGATGAGTGATCCATGGGCAGTGTGAGGCTGGAGACAATGCGTGGCCAAAGCCTCTTAGGTTTCTATTTGTAGAGAGCAGGGAAGCTTCCAGGTGCTGGGCACAACTACTCCAGGTTTGGGTATGTCACCTCAAGCAGCGTTGAGGTGCCTGTGTGCCCCTCACAGCTCCCAGCTGGAGCAGAACTGTCACCCAGGGCTTTCTCTTTGGTCTGACCTATCTATTCCAAGTTTTCCAGGAGCTGCTCCACTGATCCTTGCCCTTAGCACAGCCTCTGCATCCGCTGAAAACGCTGCCTCTGCTCTCCAGCCTCTGCCCACACCCAGGATGTTTCTCAAGGCCTGAATTGTGTTCCCACATTCCTGCTGTCACATGGATGTCCTGTACCCCAGGCACGTGGGGCTGGGGGCCAGGGGAGCCTGGTTTGGGCGCCTCTTAATCCGCCGTGATTTTCCCACAGGGCTAAGGTGGGATAAGCAGTGGCTTTGCAGGTCACTGAGGTCAGAGGTGAGAATGCCCTGTGCTTGTACATCCCAATGGAAAGTGACACAGCCTTGGCTTGAAATGTTTTGGGAAGGACTCACCTCTCTATTCCCACCGTATGGGGGACCATGGGGCTAGAAGTGGTATCTCCATCAGAGAATTAATTGCTGGGGAACAACGCCCCAGCCTGCCACCTTATCACCCCTGCTCCAGCCCAATCCAAAATTCCTCCAGAACAAACTCCTCTCCCCATGGGAGCCCCTATCCTGGCAAAACTCTAAGGAAAGAGCCTTCCCGGCTGCTGAGCAGCCCTGACAACACATTGAACCCACTTACAGCGAGCTGGACCTCACGTTTTCACAGATGCTGGGCAAGCACTAAGGGCTGGGGGCACCTGTGTTCTGGGAGAGAGGCAGGAAGGGGGCTACGAGGTGGATGGCTACTTGTTGGGGGATTAGGGGCCGTAGTGTGACCATGGGGTTAGTGCTAGGGGTGAGGCGTCGCTTGGCTGCAACATCCTCCTGCCTGCTTGGGGCACTGGGGCTGGCTGAGATGGGCTCAGCTCCACTGAGGGGATGTCCAGGCCCTGTGGGGATGTCGCCGCGCTGCTCCACAGGGAACACCGCGGGGATGTGCCCGCGATGTCCCCCTGAGGGGTAACCCCGACCCTAACACTCTTGGGGGTGGGGGGGGCCCCTACAACAGCGAGGAGTGAGCTGCGCCAGGCGCTGTCCAATCAGATGCGGCGCCGCGCTGTCACCGCTGCTTCTCTCCGCCAATCGGAAGCAGCGAAGGGTGGGACCGGGAAAAGCGGGACACCTTACCGGAAGTGTGCGCCAGTCACAACTTCCTCCCCTCTTCCGCCCCAGGCCCCCGCCCCCTCTCCGCACTGATAGGATATACCTGCTGTCTGTCACACTTCCTGAAAGCTGACTGGACAGACCGTGCCGAGAGGCCCGCCTACATCCGGGTCTCGCGGGCGCCGTAGCGGCAGCGCGGGGCCGCCATTGTGGTGGGGAGCGCGGGGGTCGCGGCTGCTGGTGAGGGCGAAGGGGGAGCGGCGGGTCCGGGTTGGGCCCGGGGAGGGCGGGAGTGGCGGCGGTGCAACCGGCGGTGGCTTCGTCGTGGTCCTGTACCTCGCCCTGAGCTCCTCTCCACCTTCTCCGCAGTTGCGTCGCCATGGCCGCCGTGTTCCCGTACCGCGGCGGCTGCGCCCCGGTGCCCAACCCGCTGGCGCCGCTGCCCGACTACATGTCCGAGGAGAAGCTGCAGGAGAAAGGTGGGTACAGCCCCGGCACCCCAGATCCTCCGCGGGGGACAAGGCCTGACCCGCCGCCTCTGTGTCCCCGCAGCCCGCAAATGGCAGCAGCTGCAGGCCAAGCGCTATGCGGAGAAGAGGAAATTCGGCTTCGTGGACGCGCAGAAGGAGGACATGCCCCCCGAGCATGTCCGCAAAATCATCCGCGACCACGGCGACATGACCAATAGGAAGTTCCGGCACGACAAGCGCGTCTACCTGGGGTAAGGGCTCCCGATGTGTGACAGACAAGAAGCTCAGGGCATCTGCCGCTGCTGCCTTGATAATTGTTGAAGGGAGAGATTCTTCTCCAAAGGCTTCTTCGTGTCCTTTGTAGCTCGGTGAGGATGTCCTGAGGTATCAGTGCAGAGGAGGATCAGCAAAAGGAGTTGTTGCTTTGAATTTATGAGAAAAACATTAGCCTGGATAATGCATCGTTTAAGGGCTTTCAGTGTCAGTTACAGCTCAGTCTGTTGCTGTGAGGTGTCAGTGCAAAAGAGCATCAGCAAAGGGAATTGTTGCTTTGAATTTGTGAGAAAAAACATGACCCTGCGTAACACAGTGTATTAGAAGAAGTTGAGGAGAGTATGAAATGTTTTTTTGCAAGCTTGAAAAGCATCCTGAGTGCTTCTTTACTGTCTGGGTGTAGAGAGCTGTCTAGTGCATGTTGTGGTCTGCTGCAGTAGCTTACCATTACCCATAATAACTCCAGAAACTCAGACAACTTAAAAACTTCAGTTTTTGTTTGCAGCATTCTTGAAAGCCAAGACAGTACAAGGGTAAAGTGGGAAACTAATGGATTTGTTTTTTGAATGAGTCAGATGAGCAGCTCACAGGAGGGAAAACTGGGAGGTTGTTGGGTGTGTGGCAGGTGGTTGGCTGTCTTTGAGATCCACTCCAGTGTGGTTTTCCTTGGTTTGTGTTTGCAGAGCTCTGAAGTACATGCCCCATGCTGTGCTGAAGCTCTTGGAGAACATGCCCATGCCCTGGGAGCAGATCCGAGACGTTCCCGTCCTGTACCACATCACTGGTGCCATCTCCTTTGTCAACGAGATCCCCTGGGTCATCGAGCCTGTCTACATTGCCCAGTGGGGGTAGGTGCCTTCTGCTTCATCGAGGGGAGGCAAACCTTTTTGCATCCACCATAAAATCCCCCTGATTTTAATCTTGCCCTGATTTCCTGCAGCTCCATGTGGATTATGATGAGGCGGGAGAAGAGGGACAGGCGTCACTTCAAGAGGATGAGATTCCCCCCATTTGATGATGAAGAACCCCCTCTGGATTATGCTGATAACATTCTGGATGTGGAGCCCCTGGAAGCCATTCAGCTGGAGCTGGATCCAGAGGAAGATGCCCCTGTGCTGGACTGGTTCTATGACCACCAGCCTCTGAAGGACAACAGGAAGTACGTACCTGTAGTAGCACAATTCAGTGGGAGAGGGGGGGAGAAAACAATGCATGAATTACCTGTACAGAGCTGTGTGTAACCTTTGTGTGCTGTTGGTGGGGAGAGAAAAGCCTCAAGGGTGGGAGGGAAAGCCTGACTGTGGGAAAGTGGCATAATTTGCTTGCACGTTGCTCAGAGAAGCTGTGACTGCCCCATCCCTAGAAGTGGTCAAAGTCAGGTTGGATGGAGCTCTGAGCAACCTGGGATAGTAGATGGTGGAAGGGCTGGAACAAGATGAGCTTTAAGGTTCCTTCCAACCCAAGCTATTCTGGGTTTCTATGATTCAACATCCAGCAAAGCCTCTCTCTATCCAGGAGTCCTGTTATCCACTTACCTGCTAAAACTGATGTTTCTGACCATGCTGTAAAGCTCACAGCCTGCATTATCTAGCTGGAATTTGAAAGTGATATTTGCTAAAGGTGCACAGATATTCTGTGCCAGTTTGGACACAGAGGAGAGGAACTGGAGCAGCCAGCATTTTCTGAGCAGAAGAAGTCCAGAGTGGCATTTAACAGTGCTGCAGCCTTTTCTACAGGCTAGAGACACCCATATGTTACCTGTCCTTGATGAATGCTGCATGGCAAAAGGTGTTTGGTTATTCTGGTGCTTTGGTTGTGCTGTGGCTGTATCTGGAGTGTCCATGCTCTGCTTTCCCAGGTATGTCAATGGCTCCACGTACCAGCGCTGGCAGTTCACCCTCCCCATGATGTCCACCCTGTACCGCCTGGCCAACCAGCTGCTCACTGACCTGGTGGATGACAACTACTTCTACCTGTTTGACCTGAAAGCATTCTTCACCTCCAAGGCACTGAACATGGCCATTCCTGGAGGTCCTAAGTTCGAGCCCCTTGTCAGAGACATCAATCTTCAGTAAGTGTTGGGTTTAGGAGAGAGATGAGTGGTTATCTAGGAAAGGGCTGATAGCTTGTTTTCAGTCACAGATATTTGTTTTTCCCACCCTGAATGCCTGCATAACAATTTCTTGTCTTGTTTTAAGGGACGAAGACTGGAATGAATTTAATGACATCAATAAAATCATCATCAGGCAGCCCATCAGGACAGAGTACAAAATCGCTTTCCCATACTTGTACAACAACCTGCCACATCATGTCCACCTCACCTGGTAAGTGCAGCAGCCTCCAGAGCCAAGAGAGGGGGGGAAAGGCTGTCAGAGGCTCTAATGCACATTTTTTTGCTTCAGGTATCATACTCCAAACGTTGTTTTCATTAAAACAGAAGATCCTGACCTCCCAGCTTTTTACTTCGATCCTCTGATCAACCCCATTTCACACAGGCATTCTGTCAAGGTGAGTCACTGGGTTTCCTGTGATAAACCTTATGTGTGGAAGTAGGGGGCTTTAGTATCTTGCTTCTGATAGGAGCCCACAAACATAGATAGTTCAGGAGAAGGCAGCAGCCCTTTGGCCAAAAAATCCATACTTGTCATTTTAGTCTTCTACTTCAGGAGTCGCACAAAGTTGTCACCTTTGGTTACTGTAGGATAAAGCCCAATGTCTAATTACTAGTTTTAGAGTCTCCTGACAGATTATTTATCTTTGTGGTTGCCCTTGGTGTATTCATGGAGCTGACATCTCTCTGAAGTTACCTCCGAAACACCTAACTCAAGGTCTGGTAGCCACACTTTGCCTTGTTTCTTCTCTCATGCTCAGTACAGCCACACTTCTTCCATGAGAGCAAAGAGCTGTTTTTTTAACTTGCTTAACTCAGAAACTGAGCTGAAGCAACCAGGAAACACCTTGTGTTGTCTTCTGTATTTCAGAGCCAGGAGCCACTGCCTGATGACGATGAAGAGTTTGAGCTGCCAGAGTTTGTGGAGCCTTTCCTGAAGGATACCCCACTTTACACTGATAACACAGCCAATGGCATTGCTTTGCTGTGGGCCCCACGACCCTTCAACCTGAGGTCTGGCAGGACCCGGAGAGCTCTTGACATCCCACTGGTCAAGAACTGGTGAGTTCTGTCCTGGGGAAAGGGCTGATGTAGTGATCATTACATTATTACCTTGTTATAATGAAAATTAAAAATGGAATGGTGACTGGTTTCTAGAGATTTTAGGAGAGTTTCTGGAGACTTTCCTGCAAGGAATGTGAGTTAGCTGAAGCTTTGGAGTGTGATTTATCCATAGGTACCGTGAGCACTGCCCAGCAGGACAGCCAGTCAAAGTGAGAGTCTCCTACCAGAAGCTCCTGAAATACTATGTCCTGAATGCACTCAAACACAGACCTCCCAAGGCCCAGAAGAAGAGGTGAGTGGTCTCCGTTCAGTGGGGAACTGCTGATCTGTGCAGGGAATTGAGAGCTGATTGTGGTCTCTGCTCTCTCCAGGTACCTGTTCCGCTCCTTCAAGGCTACCAAGTTTTTCCAGTCAACCAAGCTGGACTGGGTGGAAGTTGGCCTGCAAGTGTGTCGCCAGGGCTACAACATGCTGAACTTGCTGATCCACAGAAAGAACCTGAATTACCTTCACTTGGATTACAACTTCAACCTGAAGCCTGTGAAGACCCTCACCACAAAGGTATCAGTCCATGTTGTACACAAGACCAGAGTTTACATGAAGTGTAGCCAGTGAGGAAAGAGAAGCCACAGTGCCTCAGCTGCTCAGTTATTGACCAAATGGGAGTTTGTTTCACTCATCTGTGACATCGTTACATAAATTCTGAATATATTGTCTTATCCAGGAAAGAAAAAAATCCCGTTTTGGGAATGCTTTCCATCTGTGCCGAGAGGTCCTGCGGCTGACTAAGCTGGTGGTGGACAGCCACGTCCAGTACAGACTGGGAAATGTGGATGCATTTCAGGTAGGCTTTTTGTTTTTTTGCTTTTAAATGTAGTGAGAGGAGGATTAGAATATTTTATATGGGAAATAACTTCTGTGGGATGTACAAAGTGGCTGAATGTTGCAGTGTTACAGAGAAGAGAGGAAACAATGAAAATAAGCAGCATTGTTTGAAATTCTGCTTTTATAGTAGTTTATAAGAATTGATGATGGTCTGAGCCAGCATTAGGAGTTTTGTATGGCTTGATATACTCTGTCCCATAAAACTGGCTGCTGGAGATGATGTCTGAGGTGTTGATTGATATCCCTGACTGTATTCCATGTCTCAGCTGGCAGATGGCCTGCAGTACATCTTTGCCCATGTGGGTCAGCTCACGGGGATGTACCGGTACAAATACAAACTGATGAGGCAAATTCGAATGTGCAAGGACCTGAAACATCTCATCTACTACAGGTTTAACACAGTAAGTTCCACCTTTCCACATGATACCAACCCCAGGTGAACTGAGGAACAAGGGAGGGATCCTGGAATGCCAATAAATGACGTGCTCTTACCACGTCTCTGTTCTTCCAGGGGCCTGTGGGCAAAGGTCCTGGCTGTGGTTTCTGGGCTCCAGGCTGGAGAGTGTGGCTGTTCTTCATGAGGGGCATCACCCCGCTGCTGGAACGCTGGCTGGGGAATCTGCTGGCCAGGCAGTTTGAAGGTCAGCACCCTGTAAATCCTGCATGTGGGAGGAATGTGTGGTGAAGATTAATACTGTTTGCTTGCCAGCCAGTTTTGTGTTCATACTGGTGGTCTTTATCCATGCTTCACTGACCAGTTGAGAGCTCTTTCAAGATATGTGCCCCTAGAAGAGATTCTAAATGGAGGTGGGATCTCCTGCTCCATAGCCACTTAATCATCTTCTCCAGACTGCTGGCAGTGTAATTTCTCCAGACATCCTGCACCTCCATGCACTCCTGAATGAGGAAGGAGAATCACTGCCTGGTGGTATCAGAATTCCTGAAGGATTTTGCTTTCTGCAGGCCGTCACTCAAAGGGTGTCGCAAAGACTGTCACGAAGCAGCGCGTGGAGTCTCACTTTGACCTGGAGCTCAGGGCAGCTGTGATGCACGACATCCTGGACATGATGCCAGAAGGGATCAAGCAGAACAAAGCCAGAACCATCCTGCAGCACCTGAGCGAGGCTTGGCGCTGCTGGAAGGCCAATATTCCCTGGAAGGTAAATCTCTTGCTTGACCTTTTGAGTTCAGTTCTAACATCACCCAAGTAGAGCTGCTCTTGGAAGGCTCTCACTCCTTCTTCCCTCAAGTTCCTGTCCCTCCCCAGGTGCCAGGGCTGCCAACTCCTATTGAGAACATGATCCTGAGGTACGTGAAGGCCAAAGCTGACTGGTGGACAAACACAGCTCACTACAACCGGGAGCGGATCCGCCGGGGAGCCACCGTCGACAAAACTGTGTGTAAGAAGAACCTGGGCAGGCTGACCAGACTCTACCTGAAAGCTGAGCAGGAACGGCAGCATAATTACCTGAAGGTACTTCTGTCCTCCCTGAAATTGCTCAAATTAATGCTGTTTCCATTGGGAAGCTTTAACTGATTAATTGTGGTATGGTTCTGTAGGATGGTCCTTACATTACTGCAGAAGAGGCTGTTGCTGTGTACACAACCACAGTGCACTGGCTGGAGAGCAGGAGGTTCTCCCCTATCCCCTTCCCCCCACTGTCCTACAAGCATGACACCAAGTTGCTGATCTTAGCCCTTGAGAGGCTGAAGGAAGCTTACAGGTAAGCAGAGGGAAATAATCTTGATCTTCAGGGGCACTGTGAAAGGCTTCTGTTTTGTTATCAGTTATTCCTGTGGTGAAGTATGATGTAAAATTGTCCCTGGTGGACTGGTAAAACTGTTGGTTTTGATACTGCCAGTTTAGCTGGGAGTTCTTACTGACTCTGTGACTTGGGCAAAACCACTGCCATGCTTATAAGTTTGGGGATGTGGATTGTGAAAACTGAAAGGTTGAACATTATCATTCATCAGTTAATTGCAGTGACCGTTAGGCTGTTCTTGTGCAGGTGCTGAGCTGTTCTCCCTTGTTTTCAGTGTGAAATCACGCCTGAATCAGTCACAGAGAGAGGAGCTGGGCTTGATTGAGCAGGCTTATGATAATCCCCACGAAGCTCTGTCCAGAATCAAGCGACATCTGTTGACTCAGAGAGCCTTCAAAGAGGTGAGTAAAAGCCTGGTGAAAGCCCAGGCATGTTATGCTGCATTCAGAAGCTGAATGGCACAAAAACTTTGTGTTTTCTCTCAACTACCAGCCTCAGTTTTTCCCTGCTTTTTTTTTTTTTGTTTGTTTGTTTGTTTGTTTGTTTTTTAAAGGTGGGAATTGAGTTCATGGATCTCTACAGCCACTTGGTCCCTGTTTATGATGTTGAACCCCTGGAGAAGATCACAGATGCTTATCTGGATCAGTACTTGTGGTATGAGGCTGATAAACGAAGGCTCTTCCCTCCTTGGATCAAACCTGCTGACACTGAACCACCCCCACTGCTGGTGTACAAGTGGTGCCAAGGTCAGTGGGCTCTTGGATTCCATGCAAAGATGATTTTTCCTATGGGGGAACTTGTGTCCTATGAGTTTGCTTAGGAGCTGAATTTTGGTTTTGCAGTTTGCAGTCAATAATTACAATCAGAGATTTTGTAGGTTATTACATGTGTATATACTGGAGGAAGACAACTTGCACAGCATTTATGGTTGATTACATAGCTTTCCTCCCATTTCTGGATAGACTGGAAAATCCAGAGTCTGAAAAATCGGGCATTGCAGGATTTCTGTTGAGTTCCTGTGCCTAGTGGTTGTGTCTGTGCTCTGATGTGTCAGATAACACAACACTGTTTGTTCTCTCAGGCATTAATAACCTGCAGGATGTTTGGGAAACAAGTGAAGGTGAATGCAACGTGATGCTGGAGTCTCGGTTTGAGAAGATGTATGAGAAGATTGACCTGACCTTGCTCAACAGGCTGCTACGTCTCATCGTTGATCACAACATTGCTGACTACATGACAGCCAAGAACAACGTGGTGATCAACTACAAGGTGATGGTTGTTGTCAGGAAAGGGGGTTTGGGGTGAAAAGGACCCATGTGGAAGGAAGTTTTGGACCTCTGGCAAAGAAGGAGCACAAGACTTGTCAAAGAAAAGTGGTGAGGGAGTAAAAAAACCGTCCTGAGTCCTGCTGAAGAAGAGCTGCTCAGGTGAAAGGATTCTGATGTTCTGGGATGTGTTTTCTCACAATTCCCCTTCACCTCCACAGGACATGAATCACACAAACTCCTATGGGATTATTCGTGGGCTGCAGTTTGCTTCCTTCATTGTCCAGTACTATGGGCTTGTGATGGACCTGCTGGTACTGGGCCTGCACCGGGCCAGTGAGATGGCTGGGCCTCCCCAGATGCCAAATGACTTCCTCAGCTTCCAGGACATTGCCACGGAGGTGGCCCATCCCATTCGCCTCTTCTGCAGATACATTGACAGGATTCACATCTTCTTCAGGTGAGATCTCTGGGACCCTGCTTTCCTCAGGTCAGCACAAAGGCAAGGGAGATTTACTATGCTCCTGTTCCTGGCTTTAGTTCCCTTTGCTGTTGAAGATCAGGAATATTTGAATTGTTTCCTGGATAACTGGATGCCCACATGCCTCCTCTTGCTTTCTCAGTTTGCTTTTCTGCAGCTTCACTGGACCAATAGAAACACAATAATGTCAAGAAACACATATGACCAATAGGATTGCAAAAATGCTCAGTTGTTAGGGATTTGGTAAATTAGAGACTGGTAAAATAAGCCTTTTCTGTCTCTTCCTGGAAAGATAATCCAAACCTTGAGTTGCTCTCTGCTAATGAAATTCCCCCATTCATTGGAAGGACACAAAAGTGGGATAGCTACCTTAAGACAGGCTGACAGACAACTTTTCCTAATGAAATCCTTATCTTTCTGTCCAGGCTGGTGTTGCTAAATCCAGATATTTTTCTGTGCTTTTCCAGGTTCACAGCTGATGAGGCAAGAGACCTGATCCAGCGGTACCTGACAGAGCACCCAGACCCCAACAACGAGAACATCGTGGGCTACAACAACAAGAAGTGCTGGCCCCGGGACGCTCGCATGCGTCTCATGAAGCACGACGTGAACCTGTAAGTGCAGCAGCTGGGAAGGAAATGGTAGGAAAAAGGGAAGAATCAGTGATAAATAACTGTTGGAGACGGAGCAGTGCTCAGGGTGAGATGTGAGAAGTGAGGGGTCTGTGCTCAGAGAACTTGCCCGGCCGTTACTCGGGCAGATGATGACGTGTCGCTGTGCGCACGCTGTTTTCCAGCGGCCGTGCTGTGTTCTGGGATATCAAGAACCGTTTGCCCCGCTCGGTGACCACGGTGCAGTGGGAGAACAGCTTCGTGTCCGTGTACAGCAAGGACAACCCCAACCTGCTGTTCAACATGTGCGGCTTCGAGTGCCGCATCCTGCCCAAGTGCCGCACCAGCTACGAGGAGTTCACCCACAAGGATGGGGTCTGGAACCTGCAGAATGAGGTGGGTTGGGAGAGCAATCCCTGGGTGGGAGAGGGGCTCCCAGGAGGGAGCTGATGGGTCTGTGCTCTCTAGGTCACCAAGGAGCGCACTGCTCAGTGCTTCCTGCGTGTGGATGATGAGTCTATGCAGAGGTTTCACAACAGAGTGAGGCAGATCCTCATGGCCTCTGGCTCCACAACCTTCACTAAGGTAAGGGGAGAGGGAGATCTGTGACAGCGTTCTGTAGATTCTTGGGGAATGAGCCAGGAGCTGATCCTTTCCTTCCCTTCCTAGATTGTCAATAAATGGAACACAGCTCTGATTGGCTTGATGACTTATTTCCGGGAAGCTGTTGTAAATACTCAGGAGCTGCTTGATTTGCTGGTGAAGTGTGAGAATAAAATCCAGACTCGCATCAAGATCGGCTTGAATTCCAAAATGCCCAGCCGTTTTCCTCCTGTGGTGTTCTATACCCCTAAGGAGCTGGGGGGGCTGGGCATGCTCTCCATGGGCCACGTTCTCATCCCTCAGTCTGACCTGAGGTGAGTTGTGCTGTTCTAATTCCTGCATGACTTGAGTGTTCTCTTAGATGCTCTTTCACCTAAAAATATTCCAAGAACGCTAAACCATGCCATGGTACAGAGCTGTGTTGCCTTTACAGTAGTTCATGGCAGTGATCAGGGAAGTCCCAGTTCCTCATACCTCATTCTTGTCTCTTTGCTCCAGGTGGTCCAAGCAGACAGATGTTGGCATCACTCACTTCCGCTCAGGAATGAGTCATGAGGAGGACCAGCTCATCCCAAACCTGTATCGTTACATCCAGCCCTGGGAGAGTGAATTCATTGACTCTCAGAGGGTGTGGGCAGAGTATGCCCTGAAACGACAGGAGGCTATAGCCCAGAACAGGTGTGTGTCTGTGTGTGGGAGGACAGGCAGCAGTGGGAAGTTTTGTGCTGTCTGGGGATTTTGGAGACCTCGCTGGCCCTGTGCTAGCTGCAATGCTGTTCCCTTACCTCTGGAGGAGGTTTGGCATTTTAGTGTCCTCTGCGGAGCCCTGTGTTGTTTCTGTGATCTCATCAGCTGAACTACTCATTAATGCATTGCTGTAAATTGAGAGGTAACAAAGTGGTGTTTTTTATTTTTTCTTCAGGCGTCTGACACTGGAGGATCTGGAGGACTCGTGGGACAGGGGAATTCCTAGGATTAACACCCTTTTCCAGAAGGACCGGCATACTCTGGCTTATGATAAAGGATGGAGAGTCAGGACTGACTTCAAACAGTATCAGGTACTGACAGGGGATTTCTCTTCACCTGAATATGAAGTTCAGATACCTGTTCCACACAAAGTCCTTTTACCTTGCATTATTGCAGGTGCACTTCTGTCTCTCTGCTGCAGAAAGAATTTACAGCCTTGTGTTGGGACTGGTAGAGGCTGTTTGCAAACAAATGCTCCAGAATTCATAGTTATTCCCTCTAGAAGCATTTGGATAGATTGCAGTTTATTGGAGAAAACCACAATAAACACAACTATATATTACAGAATCAGTTCTGGAGAGGGAAAAATACCTATCCCAAAACAAACATTCCGAAATACTATGTTTTCATAACAGTGGAATAATTTATTTCAAGCCTTTAATGGCAGCTTTGTAGAAGGCCAGTCCCTGAAAGACAAAAGTATCACCTGAGGTTCCATCCAGTGTGATTTGTGCAGTAGTACTGACACAACCCGTGTTGCAGAGGACACACCAAGCTGTGTCCTCCAGCAATGAAGGCATGAGGCTTTTTACCTGCTCACTGACCATCATCATGATGTTGGTTGCCACAGTCAGTGCAGCCAGGTGAACAATGTGCTCGCTGTTGTCTCCAGGTGCTGAAGCAGAACCCGTTCTGGTGGACACACCAGCGGCACGATGGCAAACTCTGGAACCTGAACAATTACCGCACGGACATGATCCAGGCCCTGGGTGGGGTGGAAGGGATCCTGGAGCACACACTCTTCAAGGGCACCTACTTCCCCACATGGGAGGGTCTCTTCTGGTAAGAGGAACTTTGATCTGGGCTCAGGCTGTGCTGATTTTGTTGAGTTTCTCCTGGTTTTCAGTGGTCACTTGAGATCATTGTGTAGTTCAGTTGTGAGGGTGCTTGGGAGGGGGCTACAGCTGAACTTCCTGCAAATCCATAGAAATTTCTTAGTGTGAAACAACTCTCCCAGCTCGTGGCTGATCCCTGTCTCTGTTAAAAGTGACACATGGCAGCAGAGATGAGGGACATCTCATACCATTTGATCTAATGCAGTTGATGGTCTGCCCTTTCTAGGGAGAAGGCCAGTGGCTTTGAGGAGTCCATGAAGTGGAAGAAGCTGACAAATGCCCAGAGATCGGGTTTGAACCAAATTCCAAACAGAAGATTCACTCTCTGGTGGTCTCCTACCATTAACAGAGCCAATGTATGTACCTGGTGTTTGTCCCTCTAGGAGCAGACACCACTTTTCCACTGAAATTAGAGCAGTTAATTGATCCAATTAATTCTCAAAACATCTCTTACAGACCTACTAAACCTCCTTAACAGGACATGCTCCATTTTAAAAATTTCCTGAGTTGTGCTGTTGTGTTTTCTCACAGCTGCTTTTCTTTTGCAGGTGTATGTTGGGTTCCAGGTGCAGCTGGATTTGACAGGGATCTTCATGCATGGCAAGATCCCCACGCTGAAGATTTCCCTTATCCAGATTTTCCGAGCTCACTTGTGGCAGAAGATCCATGAGAGCATTGTTATGGATTTGTGTCAGGTGAGTAGTGTTGGCTTGGTTTGTTTCTATGCCCTTTTGGAGCAGGACCAGTCTTCCTCCAGAAATTTGGCAGAGAAAAAGGTGGAAAATGGAATTTTCCTGACTGCCTCAGTGTTGAGGATAGATTCCTTATCTGGGTTGCTTGAATACATCTCATCCTTGACTGCCTTTTCCCCAGGTGTTTGATCAAGAGCTGGATGCTCTGGAGATTGAGACAGTACAGAAAGAGACAATCCACCCCAGGAAGTCCTACAAGATGAATTCCTCATGTGCAGATATACTTCTCTTTGCTTCCTACAAGTGGAATGTGTCACGTCCATCCTTGCTGGCAGATTCCAAGTGAGTTTCCCTTTTCCCTCTCCTCAGACTCCCTGCAGAGCAGAGCTGCTGAGCCTGTCATCCAGAGCCTCAGTGTCTCTTGGGCATCTGGGGACACTGGAGATTGTGTCCAGCAAAGCACAGGGCTTGTTTGGGTAGGTGGTTGCAGCACCTCATTCGGCCTCCTGGCACTGCTTTCTGAAAACACCAACACTGCCTTTGCTCCTCTTCTCTCTGGGTGAATTTTTCCCCGAGCTTTTGGAGGTTCTGGAAACCCCAGAAAGTTGAGCTGGCCCAGGGCCAGAATCTGGGGTAAATCCTCACTAGACAGCCCCTGGGGGAGATGACCCTCGTGACTACACAACAGTGGACTCACCGCTGCTTTGTTTAAACCTTTCAGCAGCCTCTGCATTCCCTGCTGTGTGCTGAGAACAGTAGAGTCCCTTTCCAGGGTGGAGTGTGGATATGAGCTGGCTGCAGTGTCCGTGCTGGGTGACAATTACTACAGGAGGATTTTGTACAAGATGAACTTGTTGTGGGTTGTTTTCTCCTCAGGGATGTGATGGACAGCACCACCACCCAGAAGTACTGGATTGACATCCAGCTGCGCTGGGGTGACTACGACTCCCACGACATCGAGCGCTACGCCAGGGCCAAGTTCCTGGACTACACCACAGACAACATGAGCATCTACCCCTCTCCCACTGGGGTGCTCATTGCCATTGATCTGGCCTACAACTTGCACAGGTGAGAGCTGCACCTTCTGTAGTTTCACTTGTAGGGTTGGGGTTTGTGGGTATTGTCTCAGTGCATCTCCAGTCTGGGTTGTATTCTAGGCAGGAGGATGAGGGGAGAAAGCAGAAGCTGGAGATGTGCAGTGGGTGGGATAAAGCATCTCAGGTTGCCCAGTCCTGCTCAATAGTAGTGGTTCAGTTCCTCCAGTTCATTAATAATTTGTTTCTTAGGATATTTCTGTCACACTGTTGTTGGAGCTGAAGGACAAGCCTTGTTTCAAAGCCCCTAAAAGTGGGGACAGCTATTTCTCACTGGAAACTAGGAGGAAAATCAGAAATCAGATCTCCAGTGTGTTTGTTAGATAAGGTGCAGCTTTTTTGGGACTGCTGCATATGTGAGCTGTGGCTTCCCATTGAGGGGGTGTAGGTGACCAACTCCCAGGGACATTGCAGAAGTCACACTGCAGTACAAAGTTGTATTTTCAGCCTGGCTGCTGCATGGAGTGGGGCTGTTGCCTTTTCAGGTCTAATGGTAACAATTTCTGTTTGTTTCCTTCTTCAGTGCTTATGGGAACTGGTTCCCTGGGAGCAAACCTCTGATCCAGCAGGCCATGGCCAAAATCATGAAAGCAAACCCTGCCCTGTATGTGTTGAGGGAACGAATCCGCAAAGGTCTGCAGCTCTACTCCTCAGAGCCCACAGAACCCTACCTGTCCTCCCAGAACTATGGGGAGCTCTTCTCCAACCAGATCATCTGGTTTGTGGATGACACCAATGTGTACAGAGTCACCATCCACAAGGTGAGGCCAGAGGGGTGTCTCAGGGAAAGGACTGAATGGGGTTGAGGTTTCCATGCATGATGGAAAACTGGGAGTCAGCACATGGACCCAGATTTTTGCAGTGTGTACAGAGCAGCTCCAGCTCAAAGCACACAGAGAATTGGCCCTTGTGTAAAGGTATGGGTGGGCTCCATTTATATCTCCCTGCACTTCTCACTCTCACTTGTTTCCTTAGACTTTTGAAGGGAATTTGACCACAAAACCCATCAATGGAGCCATTTTCATCTTCAATCCTAGAACTGGACAGCTCTTCCTGAAGATCATCCACACATCTGTGTGGGCAGGACAGAAGCGTCTGGGACAGGTAGGGCCTGGCTGTGCCTTGGGGGATGGGTTCTGACAGCTTGGGACATTCCCTTGAGCAGAAAACATCACAAAGATCTTCATCTTCCTGCCTCTTAATGAGTTTGGAGCTCCAAAGTCCAAGTGGTCAGGCAGGCAGGAGCATGGGATATAAAAGTGGAAGAACACAGGCATTGCTGCTGCAAGGATTCTGAGGTGTAAAAACCCCACATCATCAAGCAGAGCTTGAGTAACAGTCCTGTGCTCCTTGCTCCACAAATCATTCTGCACTTGGCTGTACATCCAGTGCAGTGAGAAAACTCAGGTGGCAGGTCCAGGGAGGTGGAGAAGCCAGCTGTTTTTTTTGGTTTTTTTTTTTGTTTTTTTTTTTGAGCCACTCAGGAGTAACTGAGCTCCAGGAATGGGAACTGCCCTCTGTGATCAGTAAGAAGGATCTGGAGGATCTGTCACTGATCTGGAACAAGCCGTAAATTCCAGTTGTATTTTTAGAATGTGGTTTGCATCCCTCTGGTTCCCAGAGACATGGAGACATTGCTGGAGGGCAGGGGGATATTTCTCTAACCCTGCTGTCTGTCTGTAGCTGGCCAAATGGAAGACTGCTGAAGAGGTGGCTGCCTTGATCCGATCCCTTCCCGTGGAGGAGCAGCCAAAGCAGATCATAGTGACACGGAAGGGCATGCTGGACCCACTTGAGGTAAGGATGCAGCTCTGTTAGGATGTGTAAAATCTGTGAGATAACAGGACAGTTCTGTGTCCTGTGATGTTTCAGTAGCTGTGAGCTAATTCCTCTTGATAAACTCCAGGTGCACTTGCTGGATTTCCCCAATATTGTGATCAAAGGCTCGGAGTTGCAGCTACCCTTCCAGGCCTGTCTGAAAGTGGAGAAATTTGGTGATCTCATCCTGAAGGCCACTGAACCCCAGATGGTTCTCTTCAATCTCTATGATGACTGGCTGAAAACCATCTCTTCCTATACAGTAAGCACAGATGTGTCTGCTTTGCATTTTGCTGCTGATAAATGAGGCAGGAACCAAGGCCTCAGATATCCCTGATGATTTATTTAGGAGCACTTGGCTCTGAATCTGCCTGGATTTTCTTTTAGAAGGATTTCACTGGAAGTTCCCGTGTGCTCAAACAGAGGAATGCTGTACTAGATCCTTGTACATTTAATTTTCTTCTTTCTAACTCCATCTTCTTTTCATCTCCAAGGCATTCTCCCGTCTGATCCTGATTCTCCGGGCACTACACGTGAATAACGATCGAGCTAAAGTTATCCTGAAGCCAGACAAGACAACCATCACTGAGCCTCACCACATCTGGCCAACCCTGACAGATGAGGAGTGGATCAAAGTGGAGGTTCAGCTGAAGGATCTCATCCTTGCTGACTATGGCAAGAAGAACAAGTAAGCCACTGGGCAGCTGCCATAATCCTGTTAGCCTTTCCTTCCTGCCCTAAAGCCTCTCAGCTTTGTAGGGAATCTGGTTATTATTAATAACTTTCTGGTAAGACAGATAAAAATGTCTGCACCAAATCTTTGAGCATTGTGTGATTGTGGCTCCTCTTTTGTTTAAAAAGTTTAATTGTTTCATAGTGCCCAGAGTGGATGTTCTAATCTTGTGCCTGAAGGTGAGAAGGCTCCAGAATGTATTTTGAAATGCCTGACTTGAGTGAATTTTCTCTTCCAGCGTGAACGTCGCATCCCTGACCCAGTCAGAGATCCGAGACATCATCCTGGGCATGGAAATCTCAGCCCCATCTCAGCAGAGGCAGCAGATTGCAGAAATTGAGAAGCAAACCAAGGAGCAGTCACAGCTGACGGCCACACAGACCCGCACAGTGAACAAACACGGGGATGAAATCATCACCTCCACTACCAGCAACTACGAAACCCAGACCTTCTCCTCCAAGACTGAGTGGAGGGTCAGGTAGGAAGGCAGGCAGGGGTGGTGGGAAGGTTTGGAATGCTCAGGGAGGATCTGTGCCCCCTCTGACCATGGTCTCCTCCACAGAGCAATTTCTGCTGCCAACCTCCACCTGCGGACAAACCACATCTATGTCTCATCAGATGACATAAAGGAGACAGGTTACACCTACATTCTTCCCAAAAATGTGTTGAAGAAGTTCATCTGCATCTCAGACCTGCGGGCCCAGGTGAATGTGAAGGGGGTTTGTTGAAGGGGGGAACTCGTGGTGAAGGGCTGGGAGCCTGCTGTGGTTTGTCCACGAGGATGCCTCTGATGCTCTCCTTGGGAATTAAGGAGTTCCCACTTTCACAGTAACACAGAGATCTCTTCTGGCCTTCTAAAGCAGGTGTATGTGTTTTAGATTGCAGGTTACCTGTATGGAGTGAGCCCTCCAGACAACCCCCAGGTGAAGGAGATCCGGTGCATTGTGATGGTGCCTCAGTGGGGGACACACCAGACCGTTCACCTGCCAGGGCAGCTGCCACAGCACGAGTACCTCAAGGTGAGCTGGGTTCAGCTTCCAGGGTGGGTGGAAGATGAGTAACAAGGACCTGAGGTGGTGGAACAGCTTCCCTTGGTCTTTTGTATTTGTGGTACTGAAAGGGCTCAGTCTGAAGCCAGACGTGATTGAGATCAAGTGAGGGGGAAGCCTGTGATCTCTGTATCCTTTTTGCCAGGCTTGAAGTGGTCTCATTTTAAATGGTCTTGATTTTTCTCTGAACCACTCTCGTTTTGTCAGGAAATGGAACCTCTGGGATGGATTCACACCCAACCAAACGAGTCCCCTCAGCTCTCACCACAGGATGTCACCACCCATGCCAAAGTCATGGCTGACAACCCTTCCTGGGATGGGGAGAAGACTATCATCATCACCTGCAGGTGAGGGGGCCGGGAGGCTTCTGGTGCCTCTCTCTGAGGCATGTTGCTTCAGAGCTGGGGAACTCACAATAAAATTGGCAGAAAGGGGGTGTTGGCTCATTCCTGGTTTCTCTCCTTTTACACCAGGTTACTCTGACTTGACTCGTGTCTTCTTTTCAGTTTCACCCCTGGCTCCTGCACGTTGACAGCCTACAAACTGACCCCGAGTGGGTACGAGTGGGGCCGGCAGAACACGGACAAAGGGAACAATCCCAAGGGTTACCTCCCCTCCCACTACGAGAGGGTGCAGATGCTCCTGTCCGACCGCTTCCTCGGCTTCTTCATGGTCCCAGCACAGGGCTCCTGGAACTACAACTTCATGGGTGAGCTGGCCTGGGGAAGGGAGAGGAGGGGAAAGGAGGCAGTGTGAGGAGCTTGGGGAGGAGGGAATAGCTCCTTACCCACTCCAAAGCTTCCTCAGAGTGGCTGGCAGGGATAGCACTGTGCCCTGAACCTTTCTTGGTGCCAGAACTGCTGCTATCTGTTCAATGAGTTTTTTGGTGGCTAGAGAAGAAAAATCGATCCCATGTCTGTGTGGATTATAGTGCATGCTGTATCGCCACTGAATAATTAATCCCTGTCAGGCAGAAGAGATAATGGAAAATGCAGGAGAGAAGCTGTTCCCAGTAGAGAGGTCCTGGTATCTTGAGCAACAGGGGCAGCTGAAGAAGGGGTCAGGAAATGAGTGGCAGAACACTCAACTACTATAAAAGAACTATAAATCTCTTGAGGGGAGGAACCCAAAGAGGGATGGTTTTGTGGGTTTAAAACTTGCTTTCCTGGCATGGAAATTGTTGTAGAAGGGTTAAAGGCTTTGCTAGGCTCCTGAAGGATGGAAGAGGCAGATGGGGGAGCTCAGGTGGGTGACACTCCTTCTTTTCCAGGTGTCCGCCACGACCCCAACATGAAGTACGAGCTGCAGCTCGCCAACCCCAAGGAATTTTACCACGAGGTCCATCGCCCCTCTCACTTCCTCAACTTCGCCCTGCTGCAGGAGGGGGAGGTTTACTCCGCCGACCGCGAGGATCTCTACGCCTAATCCTTCCCGTGCCCCTCTTAGTACTGTTGATATTCAACAGCGTGTTCGTGTGCCCACCCCCGCCTCCGCTATCCCCCGCTCGCCCCCCTCACCCCGCGCATTGTTGTTTTCCCCCACTTTTCCGCTCAATAAATTTTGTACGAACGGGAGCGCGGGCGGTGAGGTCGGTCCCGCCTCGGGGGGCGGTCCGGGACGGGGCGGTCCGGGACGGGGCGGGCGGGGCGTGCGCGGGTGCGGGGCGATGGCGGAGCCGCTGTGGCGAACGCCGCCGGGCCGGCTGGCCCCGCCGCACGTCTATCGTATGGCGAGCGCTCTGGGCGCCGAGCTGTGCCGCCTCTCCGCCCGCTTCGGGCCCGACGCCGTGACCGGGCTGGTACCGCCCGTGGTGCGGCTGCTGGAGCTGCTGGAGGCGCTGGTGGCCCCGGCGAGTGCGGAGGGGGAGGCGCCGGTAGCGCCGCTCGGGCCGCAGGAGGCGAAGGTGAGCGGGGAGAGAGCGGGGACCTGCGCCGAGCCACGCGTGTCCCCGCTGGAGTGGCCTTGGGGACGGCGCCGAGCCGGCTGTTCGCTTTTCCCAGGGAATGGGGCTGACGCGGGTGTCCCACATTTTGTGAGACGGCTCTGACCCCGTTGTTCCTGTTCCCTTTGGGATGGCTCTGACCCCGCTGCCTTGCATCCCCTGGGACAGCTCTGATGTGGCTGTGCCGTTCTCCCCTGGGATGGCTGTCCCCCATCCTCTGGGACGGCTCTGATCTCGTTATCCCTGTCCTCTGGTATGGATCTGACCCGGCTGTCCCGCATCCGCTGGGATAATTCCCACCTGTTTTGCCCAGCTGTCCCCCTTTCCGGGGTGGTGGCACTGATCCCGCTGGCCCACCATCCTCTGGAAAGCCTCTGACCTGGCTGTCACCGTCCACTGGGACAGCCCTGACCTGGCTGATGCCTGGCTGACCTGGCTGTCACTGCCTCCCGGGGGTGGCTCTGACCCGGCTGTCCCCATCCCCAGGACCCGGAGCAGAGGCTGTGGGAGGCGGAATGCCGGGAGCGAGCCCTGCACGGCCGCCTGGCCTGCCTGGAGGAGCAGAACCGGCAGCTCCTGGGGCAGCTTGCGGAGAGCCAGTCCCAGGAAGGTGGGTGTCCCGGGGGTTTGGGGTCCCCTGATGCCACAGGGTGTCCCTGTGGAGTGGTAGGCTGAGTGCAGGGCTGAACCTGTTCTGCTGGAGCCTGGAATGCTGCTCTCCTTTCCCTCACCTTGGAGACCTGCCCTAGCAGGGAGCACAGACGTTACCTTGTGTTCTGCAAATCCCAGGCATCCCAAACCTCCAGAGCGCCTCGGAAGCCCTCAGGAGGGTGGTGGAGGCAGGCACACAGAGTGTGGGCTGCTGTGCCAACACAAGGATGTGTCAGGAATGATCTACAACTCTCAGTTCCCTTCTTTCCACTGGTCTCACTGTGAGATTACCAGGAACAAGTCAGACTTTGTAGAAGCACTGAGGAACTGGGTAACGCTGTGGGCTTCGGGAGTCCCTGGGGACTCTCACTCCTTTCCACCCCTGTCTGGTCTCAGATAGCACGGCTCGGAAGGAGCGGGAGGTGATGCTGCGGCTGAAGGAGGTGGTGGACAGGCAGAGGGATGAGCTTCGTGCCCAGGCCCACGAGATCGTCTGCAAGAGCCGGGACACAGAGGCGGTGAGGGCGGGGGAGCTCAGGGGTGTGGTGTGCCCAGGGCCCGGGGACCTGCTTTCATGTCACATCCCCTCCCCCGGGGCTGTCACAGCTGCTGAGCCTGCTGCGCCAGGTGGCACCGATGTCCCTGGGTGGGGGCACTGCCTCACCTTTGGCTGCCCTTGTCCTCTAGCTGCAGGAACAGCTCCATCGCTTCATGGCCATGAACGAGGAGCTGCGGCACAAGGTGGCCGTGGTGCAGGCCCAGCTCAAGAGTGCTCTGGAGCACAAGTCAGACCTGGAGGCTGCGATGCTGCAAAGCCAGAGGGAAATGAGCAGGAGGAGCAGGACAGCCCTGGAGAGCCGGAGGCCAGAGCCTGGTGTGGTGAGTCTGAGCTGTGGCCTCGCTGCTGCTGGGCATCGCCAACACTGACCCTGCATTCCCAGCCTGGTGTGGAGCTTTTGGCACACTTAGATGTGGCTACTGAAGGAAACCCCTCAGCTGAAAACTGAACAGTGTAGTGTCTGCAATGCCAGTAATGCCTTCTCTGTGGAAGTTGTTGAGGGTGGAGCAAGATGAGGTGACAGGAGTTAAAACTGGATGGGACACAGACGATGAGGGGGGTTTGCCACGTGGTGATGGGCTGAGATGGGAACATCCCTGGGACTCTTCCATTTTTGCCTGCATGTGCACCCAGCCTTTGGGTGGGGGTTTTGAGGTCTCTGCTTGCCTGCTGATTCTCTAGGAGGGAGCCCTGTCACCTTCAGGGAAGTCACAGCACCAGGATGGGGACAGGAGCTCTGCTCACTGCTGCTTCTCCAAGGAAGAGCTGCAGCAGATCCTGCAAGAGAGGAATGAGCTCAAGACCAACCTGTTCTTGGTGCAGGAGGAGCTGGCCTATTACCAGAGGTGAGTCCTGTCCCTGCAGCCACCCCTGGCCCATCAGAGGCTGCTCCCACCACAGTCAGGACAGAATCTTCCCCAGGCTCTTGGTTAGCCATCTGGCTGCTTTTTGCCAGGGAGCTACTGAATGAGGAGAGAATTCCCAGCTTCTTCTTGGATGCAATGAAGTCAAATATCAAAAAACAGAGGAAAAAAATCAGAGCCAAAATGCTGGGAACAATGGAGGAGTCGGCAAGCAGGTGAGTCAGGCTGGGTGCTGGGATCCTCCCGTGCAGGGTGGGTGCTGGCTGGCCTGCTCCAGTATTTCCATGTGTGTGATGCCCTGGATTGGAGCTTCCTCAAGCCCAGAGCTGCCTCCTCCCTGCAGAGATCAAAGGTTTGATGTCTGCAGTTGATGTGTTGCTCTAGCCTAGCTGTGCCACAGGGGCTGGGCTTTGTGCTGCAACTCGTGTGTCTCTGTCACCAATCAGGCATGGCTACCAAATGCCACTTGTCCCTGCATGCATGTGACAAAAGGGAGGCAAGGTGGTGGCACTGGGAGCTCTGGACAAACTCCAGAGTGGCTCCAGCACTTACTGCTGTGGCTCAGTGCAGGTTTACCCCCTTTTCTTTGTACTGCAGTGAAGAAGAGGAGGGTTCCTGGCTCCCAGGTCATGGCACAGAATGCATGGATGCTCAGCCTCCAGAATCCAAAATTAGGAGCTTGTAAGTTTGCCCCTGGGCTGGTAGGGATGGGAGGCTCTGCTAGTGGAGAGGTTTGGGGCTCAGCTGGCACCTGTAGAGCTTGGATATGTTGGGAACGGAGTCAGCAGGCTGTTTCAGGGCTGGCAGGGTTGCTGCTTTAGGGGGATCTGCCTTATCTTGGGTGCCATACGCTCCTAGGGCTTGCAACCGGGCTGTGTCCTGCTGCCACCACCACAGAGGGAAGTTGGGGTTCCACATCCCCTGTGGGGAAGTTCTTTTCAACCCTACAGCTCTCATCTGCTCTCTCTGCAGTTTTGGGCTGTGGTATCAGGGCAGCAGCAAAGACCCCCCCACATCCAGCTGCTCCGGAACCTGGGAAATCATTGACTCACTGGACACACAACTGGAGCCAGAGGGAGAGAGCAAGGCAGGGTCCAGCTCCCCTGACAGAGCCATGGCACCACTCTGACCCCACTGGAACGGGAGCAGGATCTGTCCTCACAGCAGAACTTCCTGGATCTTCTTCTTCCAGTGGCTTCAAGAGCAGCATGGCAGCCCTGGCACTTCCCCGTGCCATGGTGGTGGCAAAGCCACAGCATGGACAGATTCCTGCAAACCCACTGGGACACCTGGATGTGGGCTGCCAGGCCTGACATGGGACAGCTCAGCACTTCTGGGCCTCTCTGCCCACCAGCCACCCTTTCACTGTGCCCACCTCTTAATTACAG
Organism: Cinclus cinclus; assembly: GCF_963662255.1. Lineage (NCBI taxonomy): Eukaryota > Metazoa > Chordata > Aves > Passeriformes > Cinclidae > Cinclus > Cinclus cinclus. The sequence continues at coordinate 4,930,320 of NC_085067.1, forward strand.
AGGGGCCCTTACAGCTGTGCCCCCTCCCCACTGCTCCTTGCTTGCAGCTCAGCATGGTGGGGCTCTGCACTCTCTTGCTGCTTCACACCCCAAAAGGGATCTTCCCATCCCCTGGTGGCTCTTTGCAAACCCCTCTGCTTACAGCTCAGGATTTCGTTGCCCTATCCTGCTCTGTGGGGATGTTTTACCTCACCCCGTTCTGTCTGTACCTCCCCAGTCCCTGCAATGTGAAGGTCCAGTTGGGGTCACCACACAGCTGGGAGGGGCTGAGCACACTGCACTGGGTGTCCAGGTTCTCCTGTGGCTGGGAGCCATCAGGATCAGCACCACCACAGCCACTCTTGCACTTCTCAGGCATGAGGTGAATCATTTTTGTACTGGGACCTCTTCCTGCCACCTCTGGGACCTGGCAGACTGGAACAATCCTTGTGTTCATGGGGGTGAGTCAGTCCCCTCAGATCAGGTACTTTCTACCTTTAATTTGGAAATAAATCAGTCTCTTGTTTCTCTTCTGAGGTTCTGGCTACAACCTCTGCTCTCTGCTTGGGAAGGGCTGGGTGATGCTCCCAGGTTTCCCTTACCCTTCTCCTAATGCCTGTGCCCCCCGAGCCCCTTCTGTTGGGTCAGCTGTGATGGGGAGAGGCTCCAGGGGGGTGATCCCACAGTGCTGGGCATGGAAGAGTTAATTCCTGCATGTCCAAGGGGAGCACTGTGCTTCCAACCCGAAGCCCCCCCTGCCCCAGGCTGAGCTGGCCTTGGGTAGGAAAAAGGTGTTTCCTGTGCATCTGCTGACACAAAGCTCCTGGGGACACTGCCAGGTGGGACAGTGGCCAGCAGCCCTTCAGAGGCTAACATAGGTCGGGCTGTGTTGCCATGGGGACATGGGGACCCCTCCTCTCAGCCCAGGGGCTGCAATGCCATGGGGTGGCTCATGGGGATTGAGGCAGGGGGTGGCACTGGACGCCTTGTTTGGGTTTGGGGGAATGTTGGCTAAAGCAGGTTTGGGGTGATGGAGGGTGACACGGAGGGAATGAGGTAGCACAGGTGAGATGTTCAGGAGGTACCAGCCCCTGTGTGGCTGTGTCGAGGCCCTAGGTACCCCCTTCTGTGGTAGGGTGGCAGCCAGGGCCAAAAATAGCTCAGACAGCAGCAGCATTCCCCGCTCCCTCTCCCCGCCGCACCCCTGACGTCTGGATCGGGCGCCTCCTCCCGCGTTTCCTCAGGAAGAAACCCAAGGCTGGAGGGAGGAAGAGGCCGCACCACGGGTGGGACGGGACAGAGGGACACCAGTGTGGGGCTGGGGAGCCACCAGGACTGGGGCCCTGGTGCCCTGCTGGAATGGAGAGCGCCCGGCCCATCCTCTGCCTCCAGCTGTGGCTGTGGGTACAGAGCTCTGCCCAGGAGCTCGACCCTGAGGGCAGGAACGTCTGCAGGTAGGTGCCACGGGGGTCCCCACTTGTGCCACTCCATCTCTGGAGCCTCTCAGCAGCCCCAGAGGGTTGTTGTTCATCCTTCCTCCCATGGACAGAGGTGTGCAGCCTGGCATGGGGTGGGTGCAGAGACTGGGGTGATGCTGGGGAGCGTGGTTGGGGCATGTCTGGGCATTTGGAGCATCAATCCCTTCTCCGGGGTTTATTTCTCATTCACCCTCTGAGCACAGGGCAACGGGGCAACATGGGACCCTTGGCAAAACTCATTGTGGGGAAATGTCAGCGCAGCAAACCCCAAAGAGCTTTGGGAGATGATGTCCCCTGAATTTGTCACTAAGATGCCTCCTCTTGTCTCCCATCAACGGTGACACCTTTCACAGCCTTCACTTCGTTGCCTCATTTCTGCACTGCTGGCGAAGCTTTGAACCTCTCCCAGGGCATGGGACACCCGGCACGGGCTCCATGGGGACATTCCCAGCAATTGGGGCAGGCCAGCCTCACCGCCCACTCGGGCTGCTGCCTCCTAAATTTCCTTCTATTTTTCTGGTTTCCTTCCTGAGCGTTGCCCTGGAGGCCGCACCGCCTTCTCAGCACTGGGGCAAGGATCGCTTCGCCTTGGCCGAGGCCATGAGGTCACCCTGGCCCCCCGGCCCTGGCTGACACCCCCCGGTCTCTCCCGCAGGTTCCCGGCCGGCCCCGCGTGCTGTCCCGGCTGGAAGCAGGACGGGAGAGCGTGCACGGTCGGTGAGTGATGGATGGGGATGAATCCCAAAGCGTGGTGCCCACGCTCATCCAAGGCGGATCCTCTGAGTGTTGGGGGAAGCCCTGCGGCTCTGTTCCATTGGGGTCCTGCCCCGTGGGGACAACCCCAGCTGCTGCTGGTGCTGCAGCTGAGCCGGAGGGATGGAGAGGGAAGCGGGATGGTGGTTTTCCTGGGAATGCTGTCCCTGCGGGAGGAGGTGGACGGGGTGGCAGGTGGGGTGTGAGCCCAGTTTTGGGGGGGGGTAGCGAGTGCTGAGTGCCTTTCCTGCCACGACAGCCGTGTGCGAGGGGGAGGATGCCTGCAGGGAGGGCGAGGTGTGCGTGAAACCCGGGCTGTGCCGCTGCAAACCAGGCTTCTTCGGAGCAGACTGCAGCTCCCGTGAGTGCCTTCCCCGCGCCCAGCCCCTGCCATCCCCCTTTAAAGCCAGCCGGATCCTCGGGTGGCTGCCGGGCTTCTCCCCATCCTTCCTGTGTCCTTTCCCCTCGCAGGCTGCCCCGAGCAGTACTGGGGTCACGACTGCAAGCGGAGCTGCCCGTGCCACCCCAACGGGCGCTGCGACCCCGTGAGCGGCCACTGCACCTGCGACCCCAACCACTGGGGAGGGCTGTGCCAGTTCCCCTGCCAGTGCGGCCCCCGCGGCCGCTGCGACCCCCTGACCGGAGCCTGCCACTGCGAGCCGGGCTGGTGGGCACCCAACTGCAGGAAGCAATGCCAGTGCAGCCCCTCCACCTCTCACTGCGACCCCCTGAGCGGGCTGTGCCGCTGCCTGCCGGGCTGGTGGGGCAGGAGGTGCAGCTTCAAATGCTCCTGCAACGTCTCGCCCTGCGCGCAGGAGACGGGCAAGTGCGAGTGCCTGGCTGGCTACTGGGGACCGGCGTGCCAGCGGCGCTGTGACTGCGAGCACGGCTCCTGTAGTCCCGTCACTGGCCACTGCACCTGCGAGCCCGGCTACCAAGGCAGGAGCTGCCGGGACCGCTGTCCAGCAGGGAAATACGGATCTCAGTGCGTGCACAGGTGAGATGGGGAAGCTGGGGGGAATCCAGTGGGGCTGCAGTCAGCTCTTGGGGGAAGGAACCGTGCCTGTGTCCGTCCCTTTGGCTGGGCAGGGAGACCTGTCCTGGGGGGTTGAGTATGCCAGGTTGGATGCAGCATCAGCGTTGCCCCCAAAGAAACACCTTGCTAATGGCAGCAGAAAATTTCACCCTAACATGTGGTCATCCTTAGTGCTGCTCCCCGTAGTGATAAAGCAGCAGCTCCCAACTCAGAATACTCTCTAATTCTGCTTCCCTCCCACCCTCTTGATACCACAGAGCATTAGGCACCACTGTGTATTTCCCCTTGGTCCAAAATGACGCTCAGTGATTTTGTGGGGTGAAACCTGCTTTTTGTGAGATAAAACCTGCATTTTGTGGGGTGAAACCTGCTTTTTAGGGGTACAAGGGTGGGTATTGTAACCTCTGCTTCTCTGCCCATGCAGCTGTGGGAGCTGCAAGCGCAGCCAGCCCTGCTCACCCGTGGATGGTTTCTGCCTGGCCTGCCAGCCCGGCTGGAACGGGACCCTCTGCAAGGATCCCTGTGCTCCTGGATTCCATGGCGAGGGCTGCCTCCAGTCGTGTCCCCGCTGCCAGCACGGGGAGCCCTGTGACCCCCAGACCGGGTTCTGCCTGCGCTGTGATCCTGGCTGGACAGGTCCCAGGTATGCCCAGGGTGAGGTCACTCCTCCCAGGGGTGTCTCTGCTCTGGGGTGCAGTCGTTGATGCTTCGCTGTGTTTTGGCAGCTGCAACAGCTCCTGCCCCATGGGCACCTTCGGTGATGGCTGCCAGTTCCTCTGCCCCGAGTGTGTTTCAGGGAGCTGTGACCCCGTGACAGGAGTTTGCATCTGCCAGGCAGGCTACTGGGGTGACAGGTAATGCCAGAAAAATTCTGGGATAATGCTGGGAGTGGGCCTGGGCTGGAGCCTTGCTCTCTCTGGTGGCATTTCCCTCCTTTCTTCTCTCTACCAGCTGCAATGACACCTGTCCCGAGGGGTATTTTGGAGTGAATTGTTCCTCACCCTGCCAGTGCTCCCGAGGGACCTGCGACCCTGTGCAGGGTGACTGTGTGCTGAGTAAGATTAACCTCACATTTACTCCTGGCACTGGGAAAGGGACAGTCACATCCTCAGTGGGGAAGGTGCTGGGATGCACACTGGTGCCTCCTGGCCCCACCAGGAGTTGTCAGCTCCTGCTCTTTCCATGCAGGGCCGTTCTATAGGCATCACAGGCACAGAACGTGCCAGACTCAGCCCATCTCCTCACACAGGTTTGAAGGACCACGGAGCCCTTGCAGCTGCCATCCTCATCCCTCTCCTGCTGCTGCTGCTCTGTGTCGCCTGCTGCTGCTGTGGTGCTGGCTCAGCAGATGCCAGAGACAGGTATTTTTTTCATATTTTTCAACCATCGACACAAAACCCTATCTCCCGTGTCCCTTGATGTCCACCTCTGCTCTGCAGGGCAGCTGTGCCTGACGATGATGTGGTGGCCAGGATGAAGCACCACGTGCGGGGGGTGCTGGCCAACCTCAGTGCTCTTGTGCCCTGCTTTAACCTGGGTGCCTCAAAACTTCCCAAAGTCACAGGTAAGCAAAGCAGAACTGCCGACAGCACTGCCAGAAGTGCTGCACTCACTCTCTGCCTGGGGGGAAGCCTGAAACCCCTCTCTCCTGAGCACCCTGGGATGCTCAAGTTCAGCTGGGTGTCTTCTCCTTCCCAGTTTCCCATCACGATGTGGAAATCCCCTACAACCCGAGCTTCATCGAGCCACCATCTTCTGCGTGGGTTTCAGACAGCTCCTTCTCCTCTTTCGACACTGACAACGAGGGACCCGAGTACTCCGTCCCTCCCAGAGAAGGTGACGCCCATGGCTCCTCCTCCTCCTCTTCCTCCTCTCTGATCACCTCTTGGCCGCCGGGGTCAATCCTGGCTGTCCCAGGGAGATGTGCTTGGCACAGACGGTGTTTATTTCCTTGCCCTTGTTTTCCTGTCTGCAGGGCTGTGTTTGGCCATGTGCAATGGGACGTGCCTAGTGGGGCAACCCCATTTCACAACCTCCTCCCTGGGAAACGATCCCAGGGCCAATCCTGTTGCATCAGCTCCTGTCCCAGTGTCCTCAGTTATGTCCCCGGGCAGGGTGGCATCTGTGGCAGCTGTAACACGTGTCACCTTGTCCCACAGGCATCCCTCTGCTGGGTGGGGCTGAGCTGCAGGATGGAGCATCCCGCCTTGGCGAGGTGCTCCCGGACCCGTCCGCCTTCGACTCCGAGGATGTCTCACAGCCCTTTGCCATCCCCCGCACCTCCAGCATCGCCAAGGCCAAGCGACCCTCTGTGTCCTTCGCCGAGGGGACAAAATTCGGGGCGGCCGAGACCCCCAGTCCCAGCAGGAAGCCCAAGGCCCCGTGGAGCTCATCCAGGCTGACCCCACCTCTGGGGGATGCGGCAGCTGAGCCCCCCGGTGAACGCCCGGCCAGCGATTGCTACGAGAACCCTGAGCCCCTGAGCAAGGGGGACGAAAGCCACCGGCCATCGCCTCGGGCCACCCCGGGGGGACGGCGCAGGGTGGTGTCCAGCACCAGGCATGTGGCCCAGAGAGTGGAGGCGCTGGAAGCAGCTGCGAAATCTGGCAGCTGGGAGGCGAAGGGGAAAGAACCCAATGTCACCACCATCTACATGGTGGTGGGAACGGCCGGGGAGGACCCCAAAGTGGAGGGGACTGGCGAGGGACCGGTCCAGGCTGTACTGAAGCGTCTGGGCAGTTTGCAGAAGGGCAAGTGGGCTGCGAAGGAGGAGCCCAAGGTGAGGAGGAGCATGGAGGCCATCCAGAAACCTCCTCGGCGGGCCCTGGCACAGCGCAGGGACTCGGAGAACAGCTGCAAGCAGAGGGAGAGTGTGCCGGGATCTCTTGCCGAGTCAGCCCCTGGCAAGCAGCAGCATCCCGCTGCAAAGAGACTGTCCCTCCTCCTTGCATCTCTCTCGTCAAAAAACACCGGTGCCCAGGACGGGGCCAGCGAAACCGTAGGTGGCACAGAGAAGGGCAAAAGCCCGCAGTTAGTTGGCAGCCTCGAAAGGAAGGGACAGGCTGCCGCGGAGGAAGAGCCGAAATACGAGAACGTGGCCAGCAGCGGGGCTGATTCGCCCTCCGGCCCCGGCAAAGAGCTGCTGGCCACCCCTCCGGCCACCTGAGCCACCCCCGCACGGGCTGGGGCCGGGGAGCCACGGGGCTCCTCCAATCCCAGCCTGGGGGAGCCGAGGGTCCGCTCCGAGCTGTGAACTGTAGAAGCATCGAGCCTTCCTGGGGACTCCTTCCCTTTCCTCCGTGCCGTGCGGCTGCTCTGGAGCCTCGCTGGGGCCACAGCGGGGACATCCTGTGGGGTCCTGGTGCTTGGGGGCTGTGTTCTGCTCCTCTCTGCCCTGCCAGCCCCATTTGTGTCTGCACAGCCCCGGGGGGGAGCGATGCTCTGGATGCTGTGGTGGCATCCTCGAGTACCCAATGCAGGGCTGCTGAGTGCTCAGCTGGGAAATGCGTGCACAAAATCCAGGCTCACCCCATTGGTTTTCACCTTTCCTTGTCCCAGTTCCAGTGGTGCAGCTCAGAGCCTCTTGCTGTAAAGGTGCTTCTCGCTGAAGGGGATTATTTTGTGGAGCTGGGCTGAGATGATGGGCTGTCACAAGCAGCTTCAGTGAAAATTAATTTTAGCTGCTTATCTCAAAGGGTATCTGGGTCTGTGGGGGTTTATCTGTGTGGCTCTGGCTTCTTGTGCCTTTGCTTCCATGTGGAAAAGCTCATGGCAGGACACAGGCTGTAGTGACAGCCTTTTAAACTTCAAACAGTTCCAAGCTGCAGTTGTGCAAATGTGTCAGTTGGACAGTGACCATCAACCTTCGTACCTGGTGCTGTGTTGATAAGGGTGGAAGTTGCCAGAAAATGGGATTTCCATAGGTACCCTAAGATCCTGCCACCTCCCATGCCTCATTCCTGCTGCAAAGGCTGTTAAGATGCCAAAGATAATTTGCAGAGTGATCTGGGTTTAGATGTATCTAAGTAGTGGAAGGTTTTTGTCTATTTTTTCTGTTATTCCATGTGGTGTGAAAGCCTTGGAATGAAAATTAAATGCCCTGCAGGAGATGGTTTCCTAGCCACCCTTTGAGTCCAAGACACAACCAGGAATATTCTCCAGAGTGTAGAAACTGTCATCAGCCTTAGGCTTTCCGTTTTGGATTAAAAAAAAAAAAAAATTCTGGCTCTGTTGAATTCTGAATTCCCACTCACTGAGCTGAGAGCCCTGTGCAGAGCCCAGGACTAGAGTGCAGGAGGAATATGAGTGGGCTGTGAGTGTCCAGAGCCCCTCTGCTGCAGCCTCCACCTCACACATCATGTACAGAGCTCCACGTGAATCCTATTGGTCTGGGGGTCAGAGATTCAGGGTTTGGGGTATTTGAGAAAACACAGTGGGTTTTGCTTTTCCCCTTTTGCTTTTCATGGGTGCTTCTCCACAGCACAAGGCACTAAATTCCCCACAGTCTGACGTGGCTGAAGCTTCCAGTTTTGCAGCCAGCACGAAGCATCCTTTCCTTCAGTGGAATTATCTGCTGCTGTGATTATAACACCAAATATTCTGGCATCCAAATAAAACTGCTCATCCTGGCAGGACTGGAGCAGCAGCCTGTTCTGCACAGGCTTGCTTTTGTTTTGACACCGTTTCATGACAGCGGCAGGGACAGTCCCACATTTGATTTATAAGCAGCCATTTTTTCCCTGATGGGGTGGATATTTTGAGCCTGTGAGCTGAGCAGTGCTGTGCCAGAAGTGAACGTCACGTGAGCCAGTTCACTCTGGGTGCAGCATGTAAATAGCTGACAGCAACCTGACAGCCTTCGCACCCCGCTCAAACCAGCGCCTGGTTTGAGAAAACGCTGCTGCTGGGAGAACCTTCCATGTCCATGGAGCCAGGATGTTTCCCCTGCTTGAAGATGAAGCATCTTGGCCATGTCTTGGCAGTGAAAGGGAAAGGAGCTGCACATTTCCAGTGTGTGGCTGCCCATGCACACTCCTGCAGCATGGCTGTGCTGGTGTCTGATTTCTGGGGATGCTTCCATTGGCTGTGCCAGGGGTTTAGCTCTGGATTCGGGAGGTCTGCAAGGCGGAGCTGGCGGGTGAAGGAGGGGGGAATCTCTTCCTGCGGTGGATCTCTGACTTCGCAAAGCTGCTGCAGTGTTTGGAAGGCAGGCAGTGGGAAGGAATCCATGTGCACCTTGTGCAGGTGCTGTCTGTAGGCAGAGAGGTGTCTGTGTGCTCTGCTGGGGCAGGAACAGAGGCTGGAGCTGTTCCTGGGGTCTGTCCCACGGTGGTCTGTCCTTGTCATCCTATCAGCCTTGTCATCTCCTTTTCCGAACTGCCCAAGTCTTTGGAAAGCACCACATCGTTTACGCCAGTGTCTGTGCCAGAGCAGGAGCTGTCACCTCCCTTCCAGCCTAAACTCATTCCTGGCCAGTTTCTAAAAACATGTCTCTGTGTCAATGCTGTTCTTCGGCTTCACTTTATTTTTTTTCTCCCCATGCTGTTTACTCAATCCCTGGGGTATTTATAGCTGGCCATGGATCACCTGATAGCTTTTTTCTCCTTCTAGGATAGGAAAACTGAGTCCCCCCTTCTCTTGCTGTGGCAAAGGGTGCGTGTGACCCCAAACAGCCTCTGAACCCTCCTCATGCTCCTCCCTGTCACAGTTTGTGTTTCTTGGACACAGCAGCCAGATCTGGGTGCTGAGGTCTCCTGGGTCTTGTGCTGTCTCAGCCTTCCTCTACCTCTGTTAAACACCTGGCTCTGATCCAGGCTGCCTTGTTTTCTTTGGGCTTTTTGTTTGTTTGTTTGCATTGGCTTAAATCCACCTTCCAGCTGTTGAAACGTTTGATCCCTGTCCCACAGCCAAGGCTGAGGAGTTTCCTCTTCCCACCCACCACAGGGATGGAATGGTGGGGACACGTCCGTTTGTCTGGGGCCCTCTGCTTCCTCTGGGGTGTTTACCTGCCACAAATGCTGTTTTCATCTCCTTTGGCTGAGAAGATATCCCCTATAAAGTTTCTAGGGATTCATAGCCACGTCTTCTTGACCCAGGACCTCCCTAATGAGGGATGGATTTATGGAAGGTCTGGAAATACCTCAGAGGAATGCTCTGACAAATAATTTAACAGAAAAAAAAAGATGGCAGAGCAGGTGTGCAGTCAGGTGTGAAACTGGCTTGTAATATTATATAATATTAATATATGTATTATATATACATATTAATATATGTAATATTTTATTTGGTGAAACTGGGCTGCATCCCCAGCAGTGTGACTGACAGGTTTAGTGAGGGGATTTTCCCTCTTTACTCTGCTCACCTGTGACCTCACCTGCAGTACTGAGTCCAAAGGAAACCACAATGATGATCAGAGGCTGGAGCAGCTCTGCTATGGACAAGCTGAGAGAGCTAGGGGTGCTCAGCCTGGAGAAGGGAAGGGTGGAGGAAGACTTAACAGCACTTCCAGTGCCTAAAGGGGATCCAAGGGAGCTGGAGAGGGACTTTGGACAAGGGCTGGAGTGACAGGACAAGGAGGAATGGCTGACAGAGAGCAGGGTTAAATGGGATATTGGGAAGAAATTGTTCACGGCAAGGCCCTGGCACAGGTTACCCAGAGAAGCTGTGGCTGACCCACACCTGGAAGTGTCCAAAGCCAGGTTGGATGGGGATTGGAGCAACCTGAGCTGGTGGAAGGTGTCCCCCCGCTCATGGCAGGGGGTGGAATGAAATGATGTTTTTACGTTCCTTCCAACCCAAACATTTCTTTGAATGAGCTGTGTCATGGGCTGGGGTGTCTCGAGGACTCATTGCTTCTGTCCAGCTATGCCGTGAGGGTGGTCAGCCCCGGGCTGTGCTGGATGCCTGCTCCCAAAATGCCCTTTTAATGGTGTGGAGCAGCTTCCCTGTTCTCTCTCCTTGAGCGGGACAGCCAGACTGGCAGGACGGACCCGGTGCCTGTACCCACAGGGGTTGAGCAATGCCGCGGGTGCTGTTGCCGACACGGCTCCCCACGCTCGGCGGGGCTGTGCTCACAGAGGCAGTCCCGCGGTAAGCGCGGTGCGGCTCCCGCTGCCGCCGCCCGGGGCCGGCGGAGACCGGCGGAGAGCGGCAGCGAACCCCGCGGGGCGTTCCGCGCTGTCCCCGAGCCGTGCCGGGCGGGGGAGCCGCATCACCTCCCGCCGGCGATCCCGCTTTTGTCGCTTTTCCCTGGAAGGCGGCGAGCGCCGCTGTCCCCGCGGATGGTCCGTGTTTGTTTGTGTGTGTGTGTGTTTGTCCCGCTCGGCCCGGAGCCCAGCCCAGGTTGTCCCGCCCGGTGTGTGCGGCTGTCCCCAGGAGAGCCCAGGTGCAGCCCGGGGCGGATGTACCAGGGGATCCGGGAGGGTACTGGGGGGTACCTGCACACCGGGAGGGGTATCCCGGGGTACCCGCAGGAGTACCGGGGGAATCCCGGAGGAGAAAAATAGCAGGGGATACCTGGGGGTGGGAGGTACTTGGGGGAGATATCTGGGGGTACCGGGGAGTAGATATCGGGGACGACCGGGAGAAGGTACCCGGGGGTAGCGGTAGGAGAGAGCGGGGAATCCCGTGGGATCTCAGGGGAAGATTACGGGGGGTCCCGTGAGGAGATACCGGGGGGATACCGGCAGTACCCCGAGGGATGATATCGGGAGGATCCCGTGAGGAGATATCGGGAATCCCGGAGGGGAGTGATCCCGGGAAAAGATACCGGGGGTATCCCGTGGGGATATGGGGGTGTCCCGTGAGGGGATCCCTTGGATTTGGGGGGGTGGGGGGTCTCGTGAAGGGATCCCTTGTGGATTTGGGGGTCCCGTGAGGGGGTCCCTTGTGGATTTGGGGGTCCCGTGAGGGGGTCCCTTGGATTTGGGGGGGGTCCCGTGAGGGGAGGGGGGGGGGCTCACGAACCGGCACGTGCCCCAGCGGCAGCGGCGCGCGTGGCCATTGGCTGAGGCGGCGGCCAATCAGCGTAGGCGCCTGTTTTGCCTCGGAGGGCGGATAAAAAGCCCGTGTGGGATCGCGGCGGAGCGGAGCGGGCGCGGCACCGACGGTGAGCGGGGCACGGCACCGGGCACGGCGTAGGGGGAAACCGCACGGGGATTGCGGGGGCTGGCGGAGCGCCGTGGGGTTTGCACGGCACGGGGACAGTGGGGAGGGAGGCAGTGAGTGGGGGGGCACCGGGGGATTCACGCGTGGGAGTGGCTGGCGGCGGAGGAAGAGGGGATGGAGAGGGGGAGCGTGGGTGGGGGGCTGTATGGGGAGGAGGGAGGGGGATGCTGCGGGGATGTTTGGGGGAAATGGGATGCGGCGGGGGTGATGTGGGGAGTGGGCTGTGCTGGGGGAACACTGGAGGGCTGATGGCAGTGGGGACAGCGGGGCTGCAGTTCTTGTCGCAGAGAGAATCGCTACCAGGGCTGGGGAGGGGGCTGCGAGTGCAGGGATGAGGAAGAGGAGGAGGTGATGGAGGAAATGCGTTGTGGGCTGTGCTGGGGCAGCGGGCCTACGCTGTGGGGGGAAGGTTTGGGGGGGCTGCAGGCTGGCTTGCAGGGCAGGGGATCTGAACCGGTGCTGTGGCTGGAAGGGGGTCTTGACCTCCAGGCATCACTGCAGGGAGCTGGGTCAGACCTGCCAAAGCACCTGGTGCTGGGGTCTTCCCCAAGAAGGGGAGCTGTCCTGGCTGGGTGTGTGGCCAGCTGCTTTCCCCACAGCACAGCCTGAGGTGTGCCTGGGCTGGGAAAAGCCTCAGCTTGGCTCAAAGTGACACTCGGGGCTCCCCAGGGGTGCCTCTTGGACAGGTGTGTTCCCAAATTTGCTCGCTTCCCCCATGGGCCCCAGGGACTGGGATAAGTGGAGCTGGACACAGTTAATGCAGCTCCAGCATCTGGGGCAGCCCGGAGATGCTGTTGAGCTGCGGTGTCTCCCAGATGGTTGGGGCTCCTCAGTGAGCCATTGGAGGCATAAACTGCATTTATAGAGCCCTTGTACACTTTCCAGAGCAGGTCTGTGCTTTTGCGTGGGGCAGAGTAGAGCTGGTGGGTCGCTGAAGCCATCTCTGGGCATGTGGGGCTGTGTCCCCTGTCTCAGTCCCTGCCTGATGGCAGTGAGGACGTCCACGGTGCTGCCTGCAGCCCCCCTGCCCTGGCATTTATCCCCCAGTGCCTCACCAGTGAGCTGCCTGCCCTGGGCAGGGGCAGTGGGCTCCAGGCTGTTTGCTGCATTTTCATACCTGTTGCTCGGGGTAGTGGAACAGAGTCCTTGAGCAGAGCCCTGTGTCATTCAGAGTGAGCACCTGAGGGGATCTTCCAAGGGCACCTGTGTCTCCCCCATCCCTCCAGGTCACTTGGCAAGCTGGCTCCTGCAAAAACCAGTTCTGTACCCGAGTGCCTGGCATTCAGCAGGTAGCTTTGCCTAGGTGCTAGTGGGGAGATTTCCTTAAACCACGGGGGCTTTTTCATGCTATTTGAGCAGCGTGTGCTGTCTGCGTGGACTGACTGGATGTTGTTCCCTGCAGGTTGAGGCTCTGAAGGCGGCCACCCCCCGAAGGCAGCCATGGCCCCCACGCTGGCCACGGCACACCGGCGGCGCTGGTGGATGGCGTTCACAGCCATCATCGAGAACCTGCTCTTCTCTGCTGTGCTGCTGGGCTGGGGGTCCCTGCTCATCATGCTCAAGGCAGAAGGGTTTTATTCCTACCTGTGCTACGAGTCAGGTAAGGATGCCCTGGGCTCATATATGGATAAATTGCTGCTGAGGTTTGCTGGTGTGGTTCTCTCTTTTAAGGTGATGTGGAGCTGCTGGAGGAGGGTTGACCTCCATATCAGTCCCAGGAGAGAAGGAAGGGATTTGTGCTCCTTCCTAAAACCAGTGGCATCCATGTGATGGTGCAGTGTGCCTGTAGGTGCTGTTGCTTTGTAGGGTGATTGGAAAAAGGAGCTTTAATGATGGGGTAGAGCTTTTCTGAATGGCTTTTTCTGCTTGGCCATGAGTTCCTCCTCTGCAAGGGAAGGCTGGATGGGTTCTGGAGGATCATGATTTGTGGGGAGGGTGTCCTGAGTTTATAAGAGAAACTTTGTCTTCAGTTGTAAGAAAACAAGGAGCATGGGTGGCAATAATACCAGGGCAGTCCAGTCCTGCTGTTGAGGAGAATTTGCAGAATTAAATACTACTGATAATTCCTTCCCTTCTTCGAGCGCCTGGAATATGCTCAAACAAGGCCGTGTTTCTGTGAGGGCTTGAGATTTACCCTCTGCCCCAGCCAGAAGTGGCTGTCCCTGTTCTGGGCACAGTCTGGAAAGGGAGAGAAGATTTTGTGCTGTGAGACTGGTGATCTTGGGAAAACAGCCTGGAGGTGGATGTGTATCCCCAGCCTGGGCATGGAGAGAACTGTGCATCCCACAGTGTGTTTGGGTGGTCAGTGGGGTTAAAAGGAACCCGAGGGTAAAGGTGTGGTGCGGATTTGGAAAGCTGCTGTGGTGACTGAGGGTTTGCGTGTGCTCAGAGAAGGGAAGGGCAGAGTGAAGAGAGGCAGTTTGGGCTCTGTCCAGAGATGTGTGATGGAGGCTGAGACTGGATCAGCCCGTTTGGGGCTGGTGGAGGAAACAGTTTGTAGAAAGAGCTGGGAATCAGCTCATGGACCGTCAGTGAGTGATGGCTAAGAACAATGGGGAAAACTGAGGTGTGGGGAAACAAAGTCCAGACCAAGGTACCTGTGAATTGCTGTGATGATGCTTTGGGTTTTGCTCATTCATCAGCTGCTTGTTATCTCCCCTACTTTGTGTACCGGGGCCTGGGTTGATGCACCTGGCAAACACACACGTGTTTTAGTCTTTTATCAGCTGCAGTTTGGCAGCTCCATCTCCATCCTGTGCTCTGCTCTCAGGGCAGTCCATCTCCATCCTGTGCTCCCAGGCCTGTCCTCCGTGTCACTGGGGTCCCCAGGAGCATTCCTGTGTGTGTGAGGGAGAGTCCTAGTGCTTGGAGACTTTGCAGGGCTTCTGTTCAAGGCTGCTGTGTTCTCTGCACATCCTGGAGACTTTGTCACAGGCCTGTGTGAGAGATCACATTAAACCCATCAGGTGGAGACTTTCTGCCACCCAGATAAAGCACCCAGGAGCTGATAAACAAATGCTGACTGTCTCTGTGAGCAGGCATTTGCCTGTCTGCTTCCCGAGATGTGATCTGCTGACAACAACTTCACTTGGGGCCTACCTCGTGCTCTTTGCCTTGACTGCTTTCAGTTTGTCTGATTGCTTTCAGGTTGTCCCAAATCGGTGAGGTTCACCTTGGTTTCTCACTCCTGTGGGTTTTCTGGCTCTTCCCATGGGAGTGCCCATTCCCACAGACCACAGGGAAGATGCAAATGTTTGGACTGCTGTGAAATTGCTGCCCTGGGGGCAACTGCTCCCTCCCAGTGGCCAACCTGTACCCTGAGGCAGTAAAGCTTAATTCCTGAGAAGAAATTCGTGTAGTCAAATGTTCTCATTGTCCTCAAATATCTGGTCATCCCCTTCTGAACTCGGTGATGGCTTGTGATGAGCATGGGGACATTGATCTATGCTGACTCATTTTCCTTTCTCTGGTTTTGTCCTCCCTGTAAGAGTTTTGTGGGGAAGACTCTTGGCTCCAAGTGTATGGAGACTCTCAGTGAACAGCCCCAAAATGAGTTTTCCCTTTGCTGGCATTAGGGTGACCCAATGGTTGCCTTTTTTTCAGTATAACCTATTGTGTCCTGCAGCCAACTTGGCTGGAAGCTTGGTGCAAACAAATCATGACTAGTAGCCTTTGGGCACTTGTTGTTCCTAATGCTGCTGTGGGCATGTAAGTATTGCAAAGGGAAAAAAAAAATAGAATTTTCGTAATGAGCCAAAGGTTCTTGGCAGGGCTTTTGGTTTGTCAGCAGAAGCTCTTGCACTTTGTGATGCTTTCCAATGAAAGGCAAAATTAGACCTTGTCCCTTCTGCAGCCTCTTCTCTGAAGGTAACAGCAGCTGCCCAGAAAGTGCTGCAGTTCATGAAGAACTCTTCGCCTCCCTATTGAACCCCTCACTTTCCTTGCTTGCCCTTGGCTCCTCGTGTTGGATTTTACTCAGCCAGTGTGGGTCCAATGGACTCTTAACTCAGGAACACGAGGGTGGAGATGGACACCTGAGGGGGGAAAAAAAAATCCGAAAGAACAAAATATTTTTAGAGCAGTTGTGCAACAGGGCTGGAGTTGGGGGTTGTACCCGTTGGGCCACCTCCTGAGAGGTATGTTTGAAATTCGCTGACAAGGAGCCTGGTAGTAGCACTTTGTTCCCATTTTAATTTTACTACACTACTACTTGGCCTTTAACCAACTGAAGCAGCATCTTTTATTCGGTGCAAGCGCTGACTCCACAGTCTTTATCACGGTTCTGGGCCTTATCAGCTCTTGGGGAATTTGATCAGTCCAGGGCCTTGCCTTGCTATGATGTTTCTGGGATTGGGAAGCTGAACGCTTGGGTCTGAAACATGCTTAAAAAAAAAAAATGTCCTGAACTTGATAATCTGCTCACAAAGAGCAGAGATAAGGGGCACAGAGGGCTTTCCTCTAAGACAGGGCTGCAGAATACCAAAGGGATGATAAGCTAATTCACTTACAGCCAGTTAACAAGCCGTGATGTGGTCATAGGGGGAAGGTGCTGCCTTACAGCTCTTTTCCCTTATTTATCTGAGCTCTGGGGTGGGGAACTTGGAGTCTGAAGGTCCCTGCAATCTGGGGAGATGTGACGACAAAGATTTGTGGAAGGGCTGCACACGTGAGGCTGTAAACAGGAAAAGAATAAAGGTGGTAAATACTCAATTTGTACAGGAAACACACTGTGCTGAGCAGCAGCTGTGGTGGGAAGGTGCTGGCTGAGAACTACTGCAAAATGAAACCACAGCTGGGGAGAGAAGGGGAGTTTGAGTTAAACTCTGCCTTGGTCATATGAAGCTTTCAGGCTTCATCCCAGAGAGGGGATCCTAGAAGTGCAAGTGGAAGGACAGCGAAACCTGAATAATTTGCTTTTGCAGTGGTACAAAGCAAGAACATCTCCTCCCAGTTCCCAGAAGTATGACACCATCCTGAAAAGAGAAAACATGTTCTTATGTGGGCAGACTGCAGAATCAGTTGTTTGCACATGTCTTTCAGTGTGCTATTTTTTAAACCAATATTCCCGGTTCTTTGCCCTTGATTTCTGCCTTTCTTTCCCTCTCTTTTTTTTTTTTTTTTTTTTTTTTTTTTTTTTTTTTTTCTTTTTGTCTTCCTATAAAAAATAGATGAGGAAGATGAGGGTGTGCAGGCTGTGACAGGGCTATTGTCAGGGTGGCTGGGGGTGTCTTGCCTGTTCAACTCGGTCTGATCCATGAAATAAGATGAAAGAAAAGCTGCTTTCTGCCATCTGAGATGGCACTCACTCCTGGAAAAGCCAGACTCGTTGTTCCTCTGGTGATGTGGTGTCTGTGTGTGCCTGGGATTTGAAGAGGTCAGTAAAGAGCAGTTAATGATTGACCCTGGCATGGAACCTGCAGCACTTAATTTGGGAGCAAGGATGGCTTTGAATGTTCCAGCCTGAACAAATCCCAGCGAAGATCTTGACATAAATGATTACCCAGGCAGCCTTCTCCTCACCTAAGCTGTCATTCTTTAAATAGTAACTTGAACTACTAATTGGGCAGTAGAAATCCTGCTGCTTGTGTGGGGAGTGCTATAAAAATAGGCAGCAATGTTCTTGTAATTGCTGGTAAAGACTTGTAGCTTCTGCTGGCTCGTCAGTGAGGCAGCAGTGAGCGAGCACAGCCTCTGTGCTGCTGCCTTGCCCGGGTGTCACACCTCGAGTGCTGCGTGCAGGTGGACTTGGCAAAAGGATTTGGGGAGGGCACCTCAGTGGGCACAGAGCCAGCCCTTCCCCAGAGCAGTTTTCCAGATGGAGCCAGGCACGTAGGAGATTTTCCCAGGAGTGTGGCATCCACCGATCTGGAACAGGATCTGAGCTGTGATTGAGGGGAAGCTGCTGTTTGCTGTAACCAGGTGCTTTAGGTACGTGAGTAGTTAGGCAGGTTTTTTGCCCATTAAACACCTCTTAGCTGCATGTCCTGTGCTGCCACTCGCTGTCCTGTGCCAACAAGCTGCTGGCATCCAAATCCATGCTCACAGAGGGGATGGCTCTTGGCTGGACCTCGTGTCTGTTGCACACACCTGCAGTCCCTCCGAAATGTTCTATTTATGGAGGTGGCTCAAAGGATCAGGGGATGTCAGGGTGCCAAGGGGTGCTGGAATCATTTCCATTACGCCTCAGTGGATCTTCTCTTGTTGCTCAGGGGCTGCTTCTATTTTCACAAACAATTTGTATTTCCACATAGAGCTGTTGCCTGGCCCCTCCTTGGAGCTGGCACCGAGCAGCTGTAAACAAGGTGGTTGGTACAGGCAAGGAGTGAAGTTTGGTGTCCCATTCCCAGCCTTCCAGTGTTCAGAGAGGGGCAATTTTCCTTGCTGTGTCCTCATCACCTCCTGTATACTCATCATGGGAGGGCCAGCAGGTGCGTTCTGTGCGAGCTCCTTGGGGACTGCAGCAGCTGAACACATCAAAACATGAACAGGAATTCGTGTTCTCCAGCTTTAAAGGCTGAGTATTTCTGTTTGGAGAGCTCTTTGTGGGGAGGGTTACTGAGGCTTTAGCACGTGCACCAGAAGTTTTAAGGTCACTGCACTGTTCGTGTCCCTCCACCCTTCTTCCACTCATCAGCTGAGCTATCTCTGGAGAGTGCTGACACAGGGAAACTGCCACTACTTTGTCAATTCCCCCCTCCTCTCCTTGTTTTCCCGAGTTTCACCTCTCACCCACATCTGTTTCCTATGAATTTATCTTTGTGGAGAGCCCAAAAGCCTTGATGCTGTGGGTGAAAACTGCAGAGAGCCTCCCAAAGTCTGTCCAGGATTGACTTCTAAGGATGTGACTTGTGTGCCTCAGGCTTCAGTGCTGCCTTCCCTGCAGAGGAGGTGCTGCTGGTGGCACGTGTGACATTTTTGGGGATATTTGTTATCCATGACTCACAGGGCAAGAGAAGGGGCAGATTAAGTTATCAATCTGGAGCACATGGCAGTGGAAAGGAACACTGGCAGTCTGAAACCATTTTAGCAAAGATGCCGGTGGCAGCAATGTAAATGAGGAGAAATGCCCCTGCCTTCCCTGGAGTGCTGGGAGGGGACAGAGGCTGCTCCAAGGCCTCAGATATCAGTGCCTGAATTCCTGCTGATACCTGATGGCAAGAAGGTGGAGCGGGGTTTGTTTGCAGTGGACATAAAGCTGGGAGGGTGGTTTAGGGCAGCTGGGAGAGCCAGGGTGAAACCAGTCACGGCAGAGGGGCTGAGGCTTGGGTAAGAAGTGAGGGAAGTGCAAGGTGAGGCTGTGCTACCTGCAGAGATAACACAGAGCAGCCATGGGGATCTCCCCCACCAGCCACAGCAGGCAGTGAATGGGAAGCCACT
This sequence comes from Cinclus cinclus, assembly GCF_963662255.1. Lineage (NCBI taxonomy): Eukaryota > Metazoa > Chordata > Aves > Passeriformes > Cinclidae > Cinclus > Cinclus cinclus. The sequence continues at coordinate 4,949,109 of NC_085067.1, forward strand.
TGCACGTGAGGGATTCCTGCTAATTAACTAAACCAACCAGGGCTCTCTGGGAATCTCCAGCCTCACTTCATGCTGGTGGTTATGTCGGTGACTTCTCTCTCTGTTCCTCCTTCAGTACTGAACTTTGTCAGATCAATTATTAAATAAGAAGGAGAGTGTTTTATATCAGTGGCTTGAGCAGCAAGAGAGCAAGTGCTTTGTCATAGCAGCAAAGGCTCCAGATAAGTGTTGGGAGGAGGAGAGCTGGAGTGCACTGGAGCTGTGAGTTAATGGAAGTCTGAAGGCACACAGCTCGCTCGAGGAGTTGTAAGCAGCCTTGGGATAGCCGTGTAACAGGAGAAGAGTTGACATGAAGCAGTAAAAGGGAACTTTTCTTGGTTTTGTGTTTTTTTTTTTTTTTTTTTTTTTTAAACTGTCCTGTTTCTCTCTCGGTTACACAACGTGGGCTCTGTTCAGCGTGGGAGTTTGCATGCAGAGTTCCTCATGTAAGGGCAAGAACAGAAAGCTGGGGATATAATTGATCTGTGTGACAAACCCATTTTGAAAGAATAGAAAATGCTAATTACGGGGCAGGAGTTAAAGATGCATCAATCCTTTAAAAAAACAGAGAAGGCAGGTGAGCTGCCAGCCCCCCTGGGAACAGGGTAGTTAAATCCAGGAAGGATTTTTCAGAGCTAAGGCAGTCAAAGCAGGGTGGCTACTGCAAAGCCATTGTTCATCCTGATGCCTGCAGTGAGGGTAGGAAGCTTTTCATTTGAGCAGGCTGTTGCTCAGTGCCAGGTCTTGTCAGCCTGGTGTCTGGAGCCAAAATAACTGATTTGGCTGTAGCTGTTGTTAGTTTTGTTAGGGAAAAGATCTCTGAGAACATGACAGCTGTAGATTAGGAGGACCTTATTTTTGTATCCCTTTGAGTTTGGCTGGGCTTAGTCTCCTGTAATTGCCAGGCTCTTGCTGTATAGTTGTTTTAATGAATTAATGAATCTCCATCCTTAGATTTTTATTTTTTTACCCTGCTGCTGCATGGGATACCTGTCTCTTGAGTGCTTTTTCCTGCTCAAAGCAGAGCTCATCAGGTTTCCCTCGTCCTTCTGCTGCTCTGCTTCTCCATTTCTCACAGATTAAAATAAAAACTGGACTGTGGAGGATGAATGCCCAGCATGGCTTTTCCCCTCCCTCCTTCCTGCAGCGCTTCAAGCCTCATCCTGACACACTGTCCTCTCTCACCCTGTGTAGAGACCACCACCAACAGCTCTGAGCTGGAGAACAGCACAGCTTCAGAGCACAAATGGCCTTCCTGCAACGCCCAGGATGAAATGCTGAACTTGGCCTTCACCATCGGCTCCTTCCTGCTCAGTGCCATCACACTGCCCTTGGGAATTGTCATGGACAAGTACGGCCCCCGCAAGCTGCGGCTGCTGGGCAGGTGGGTGTGCAGGGCCCCAGGGCTGGGCTCAGGGCTTGTTCCCACCCTGGCTGGGTGCTGTGGGATCCCTGCAGCCTTGGGAAAAGTCTTGAGGGATGGGGCTGGGATCTGCGGAGGACAGCAGAGCAGCTCTGGGGTGATTTCAGCCAGCACAGTGAATTGCTCCATAAGGGAAGGGCCTGGAACTCCATGTCCACACTTCAGCTCTCTCCAGTGCTGCTCTGTGATCCCTGTCCAGATGGAGCCTGGAGGAAGAGCAGAGTCGTTTGTGAGTCAGGGAGGGAAGCTTTCTCCTTAGGCTGGGAGCTATGTCCTGAGAGGCACAAAACCAAGATGTTACATCATTGTTTGCAGGCTGGGAAGTTAACTTGGGGATAAACATGTCCTGCTGCATTTCCCAGGGCCCTTCTCTTCCATGTGGTGTGTTGCTTTCTGCCTCAAACAGTGAGGTTGTCAACTGCTTCTGTTGTTGCACGTAGGGATTAGTGACTTTTGGGATAAGTTGGACCCCAGCACTGTTTTAACTGTCACAATTTTAATGCAGTGAACTTGATTAGAAACCAAAATGGCCTGTGGGCAGAAAACCAGGGCAAGTCTCTTGAGTCAGACGTTACCAGAGAGGAGTTGAGTGCTGGGGCTCAGGACAGGGGCTGGTGCTGCTGCCTTTGGTCACCCTAAGGTGAGGGCTGGAAAAATTCTATGCTGGAAAACCAGTGGAAACTTGGGTCCAGGCAGAGGTGTGTCAGTGCTGGGAGGAAAGGTTCCTGCCCCAGCCCTTGTGCAAGGCTTGCCTGTAATACTTGTTTGCCAGTAATATTTGGGTATTTCCCTGGATTTTTCTTTCCAAATTACCAGCTTCACTCCCTCTTATAGAAATTGCCCTGCGAGGTGCTGAGGAGGTGGGAGCAGCTGTAATTATTTGTGGGTGAGGCTGTTGGTGAGAATCTCATGGCTCTGGTTCCCTTTCAGTGCCTGCTTTGCCGTGTCCTGTGTGCTGATCGCTTACGGTGCCAGTAACCCAGACTGTAAGTTGGTATCTTTCTGCTGAGCTGGGAGCATTTCAGGGCTGTGGTTTGGGGCTTTTGGGGAAGCAAAGTTCAAACTGTCACCTCACAGTGCTGTGCTGGGGTCTTGCTGGGGACACAAGCCAAGCAATCTGCCAGCCTGAGGGAGCCAAGTGGCTCTGGGAAGGGCTGGTGTTCCACAACACCAAGTGGAGAGTGTAGCAAAGGCCAAACGTCTGAGATACCCAGGTCTCTTAGTTTTGTGTTTGGGCAGGGCCAGGTCCTCTTAAGGAGCAGTTCCAAACAAGTTCATGGCTTTTTCAGGGCTGGGGAATAGGTGATAGCATACAATGTGCAATGGGCTTTTTTTGCCAGAGGTAGGCAGAGCTTGCTTCACAAGAGCAGATAGTGAGATGACACTTTGGATTGTTTGTTCAAGTAAATATTTTTTGCCACCCATCAGACAAGCTGCATCATCAACTCTGTGCATTTGAGGAAGGGAGCCCTTCCATCCTGTCTGAGCTCTGTCTTGGAGGAGAGCCCTGTCCCTCCCACTCTGTGTGGCTGGGGAGATGGGTGCTGGGTCAGGAGCAGCATGATATGTCCTGAGGATGTTGATCCACTGAGGTTTTCACGCGTCAGACTAAAGCCCTCAGGGCTCTGTCTCCTTTCCCTCTTTACCCCAGTGGGAGCTGAGGGCAGGTTTTTTATTGTTACAGCTCTGTCTGTGCTGATATTCATTGCCCTGGCTCTGAATGGCTTTGGTGGGATGTGCATGACCTTCACATCACTCACGGTAAGTGAAGAGTTACTACCTGACTTTTTTAATCCCTCACTGTGGCTGCAAGCTGGGCTGGCAGGCAGGAACAAAGTGGATCTTCTGCCTGTGGCTTGAATAGCACGTGTTTGTGTTTGGTACAAAGGGTCAGTCACCCTTGGGAGAGAGTCCTTGGTTGTTATTCTAAAACTTGTTTTCCCCAATGTTTTTTTTTTTTTTTCACCTGCCCTTTATATCTCAGGTGAAGGTGGGAAGAAAAAAAGGAAGTGTTTTTGTCGAGGACTCTAAATGTGCCTGTACATGCAGTGCTCAGCTACTTGGCACAGGCTGGACATGTGTTTGCACTGGATTTAGCATTGACATAGTGCAGGAAGAATCAGCAGGACACAAACCATTGCAGCTGGGTATGACCAGCTTTCTGCAAGCACAGTTTGCATCTTGCCCCAGGAACGTGGTTCTTCTTGATCAAAAAAAGGTTTTGCTTTTCAGAAGGGTGAGAGTCCCTCACAGACTTCCTTAGGAACACTGTGTTGTTGGGTGTGCACAGCCCACTTGGATATGTCCAGGTTTGTATGGAAAGCTTTGGTTAACAACTATCAGCTGGCTCTCTATGTTTTGGGGTTCTTTCTGCCTGGAGGCACAAGCAGTATCATTCTCCAAATAACTGCTTTATTTTCTGCCTCATTACCCTGATTGTTGTCAGTGTGGCTCAAACAGGGCTGGGTGGAAAGTCGCCCAGAAAACAAGCCTGGGAAGCACTGATTTTTTTTTTTTTTCTTTTTTTTTTTTTTTTCTTTTTTTCCCCGAGCTGTAGTTGAAAACTTTCAGATTTGGACTGCACTACCTTGCACTTGCCGTTAAAGTAAAACTTCCTGTTAAAGTTACCTCTAATTTAACAGGGCTTAGACACTGGCTGAAGTCCTGAGACCTAAGTTTGGCAGAGGCTGGCTTTAGAGAGCACTCTGTGTACTGTGGTTTTGCTGCTGCTGTTGCTTTCTTACATTCAAAGCTTTCAGAACTCTGCAGATGTTGTTCTCTCTTTCATATGTGGTGTTCACTGGAAACCTTGGCTGTGAACCCAAGGAGCTGTGGGGCAAATGCCATCCTGCTTCAGATAAAAGCAAGGAAGAGAGGAGCACGTCAGTAGTGCCATGGGAGAGGAAAGGATTCCCATCCTGCTGCTGCCAGCATTGATTATTGTCTCTCTGGTGATTATTAAGGGGTCACAGATTATTTTAGAACTACTGGTGATGATAGGAGTGAGGGCAGGATAGGGTAGGAATAGATTGGGTGTGCTGTGCTGTGGCTTTTAGCAGCAGGAGTAAGCAAAGCCACTTATTAGTGCCCTCATTAGTGAGCCAGTTCTGCAGTGCCAAGGAAGAACAGCAGCAGGAACAAGGTCAGACCTTCCAAGAGGAGAACCAAGCCTTGAGGAGGTCTGAAGGAGGCAGTGATATTGTGAGGTCACACAGATACCTCAGGTGGAGCCCACCCCTTCTGCCTGTTCTGCACACAGAGCTGGGGTGACTTCAGGCCTGACTTCTCCAATCCACAGGCAGTTGTAGCTGCTTGTGCAGGTGCACAGAAGCATTTGAGTACCTGAGGCATGTGAATGTGATTAAAAATAGCCTGAAGTGGGAGGGAAGCACTTCTTCACCTGCAGCACAGCCTGGCTGTGCTGCTGCCTGTTAGAACCAGCTGTGTTTTGGTTGCTGGCAGCTTACAGCTTTACCATTCTGCTTGCAAGCTGCACTTGGTGTGTCAAGAGCAATCTTCTGCTGTCACAGGGTGATGTCTTGTGGATTCCTTCCAGCTGTGGCCCCTGGAGACAGGCAAGGGAGGGACATAGGGACAAGCCCGTGGCTTGTGGGCTGTGGATGACGTGGCCTGAACATGCTGTGCTCCTCCTTGTGCTTGGGAACGCTGAAAGGGGACACTCAAAAGAGCTTTGGGGACAGTCAAAAGAGCTTTGTAAGGACCTTCATTACTGAGGAGATGAGCCCTGCTGGTCCTGGGGAGCTCGGTCTGGCTGCCACTGGTGCTGGCTGCTGAGTGCACACAAGTCACAGCAAGGTGACTCCTAGCTCCTGCCAGCTGCAGGTGACCTGAGGTGCTCCAGGAAATGGGTCACACCCACTGCTGCAATGGTCCTCGGCCACCCCAGGCAGGTTTTTGGTTGCTGCTTGATGGCAGGGTGTCCCTGAAACTCAGCTTGTGGGGCTTCAGGTGTTGACACCTCCCAGGACATGGTGTGATCTGGTGGCAGGGACCCTGAGACAGGGATAAAGGGGATCTCTGAGGATTAGAGCCTGGGACAGTGCTGCACAAAGCTTTTGCCTCTTGAGTTTAAAGCCTTTTTCAGCAACAAGTCCCCAGGGTATCATGAAAGCACATGGCAAGCTGTGGAGCCAAAACAAGCTGCTGTTCCTGGGTGCTGGCCTGTGGCTTGGGGAGGAGGGGGCAGCCAGCAAACAGATCCCAGTTCTGGGAACAAGGTCAGGCTGTGCCTGTTGTTAAAATGCAGGAGATTTCTGCCTCGTGACTTGCTCTTGGCCAATATAAGTGAAGATTTGAAATGGAAACAGATCTGTGCTGGTGGCTCTGACAGCAACACAGGAATCTGGCGTTGGTTCTGCTCCGAAGCTATTTCATGCAAAGAAATAAACATGTGTGATAAATTACCACAAAGAGCCTTTTATAGATTGTTCTCTGTCCTATTTTCCTTTCAAAGAATTACAGCTGCTTTGCTCTGATTTTTCTGCTACAAACAGCCCCCTTTAATCAGTGTTGGGGGGGGGACATCTCTGTGTAGAGAATCTTTGCTTGGAAATATTAGGAAAACTTAGGGCTCTGTGAGCTTTTGTTTGTTGGAGAATGGGAACAGGAGTTTCCATATGCTTTGGGCAAAGGGGGCAGTTTGAGGTTTTCCTGCAGAATGTATTTTTAGCGTTTGTGTAACTTCCAAATACACCCCCAATAGGGAAAACAAAGTTTAATTGAACAAAAATACTATTTTTCAGTAGTCTAGTTCTCAATGCCTTGATTTTTTTTTTCCTACTCTTCTTTCAAACAGTCCTTGCAAGAAGAGGGAAACAGGGTTTGGTGGCAATACTGTGCTATCTTCTGTATATGGAATTTCTCCAGGGAAGAGCTGGAAAACAATATAAGTTATTATAAACTCACTTTAGGGCAGATGAGGAAAAAAAAAAACATCTGCAAGAGGAAATGATTTATCAGTTTAGGATTACAGACCTGCAGTAAAGGACTCCAGTAAAAAACAGTTACATGTGGCAACATTCACTGAATGTCTTTGTGACAGGGCATAAAGTTAATAGTACATTGAGTATTAGTGAACTTTAAACAAAAGGCTTAAGAGTTTCTGTCGTCATAGGTCTTGCAGAATTGAAGCTGTCATACCAGAATGGGCAGAATTTAGTGGAGGAGTCACTTCTGGCCTGCAGGGATGAGATCAGAATGAAGATTAAATCCTTTTTGGTGGCAGAAAAACAGAGCTCACTTGCTCTGTGGCTTGTGTTTTCTGTTGTGTTGTGGGTTTTTTGTGTTTTTCTTTTCTTTCCCTCTCTGTGGTTCATTTTTTCCAATGCTTGCTACTATAAAGACGGCATGAAAAATGACTTGGTAAATATTGCATGTTATTTTTGTAGCTGGTCTTTAGATGAGACCTGCACAGACACTGCCAGTGCTGGCACAGTCTGATAAATTTTCTGGCCTTGAAGGGATTGATTTTTTTTTTTTTTCCCCCCCCCCCCTTCATCTCCTCTCTGCCCCTCCAGGTAGTCCTACATTTCTCTCCCTTCCAAGTGCCCAGTGTTTGCAGTTTCTGCTTTGATTGGGCTGGATAAGACATTAAACCTCTTCTGTCCAATTTTTTTAATCTGGCTGCTTGCTTGGTGCCAAATTGGATTTTAGGAAGTCTTTAGCCTTTCTAGGACTTTTGTCCCAATCAAGGCAGAAGCAGCCTTGGGTTCTCCTGGTCATGGCTGCCTGTTCTGTGTCTCTAGTAGTCCTCAGAGCAGGAGGATCCACCTGGAAGTTCCTTGCCTGCTGTATAAAAAAGGCTGTTTGTGGATTCTGGATCTCTAGGGAAAACCAGCCCAAGCCAAGAAGCAGCTGTGTTTGTGCAGCTCTTGCCCTGCCCTGCGCTCCCCAGCAGGAACAGCAGTTTTGTTGTAATTTCTGGACATTATTTTAGGTTTGGAGTGTTTGGGATGAAGCAAATGCCCATCCTGGTGACAGCGCCCAGCCTTTTTTTTTTTTTTTTTTTTTTTTTTTGCAACCCTCAGATATTCCACTCCGCAGATGCTGCTTTCTGGGAGTGTATAAATTGAGGCCAGTGCTTCCAAGAGGAGATTTTTTTCAGTGCCTGGTAACAGACCTTTGGATCCTTGAGCTGTTTCCTGTCTGCAGCTCCCGGGAGCAGCCTGCTGGCAGCTCTCCCGCATGCGGGATGGGCGATGGGTGTGGGGATGCTCTGCAGAGCAGCGCAGCCTCCTCCTCCTCCTGGCTTCAGGGGCAGCATCGAGCTCAGCACATCATTGCTGCTGCTCCCCAGCCCGGGGTTATGTGAGGACCTGGAAGCTGCAGTGCATAGGAAGCTCTGCAGTGAGGCAGGGGGATGATAAACAGCCAGATGGGTCCTGCACAGGAATACTTGCCTTGTAAACACACCGTGACACAAGCCAGATTTGCTTGCCTTATATGCTGCTCCTGGGAAAGATGGGTTTGTTTTTCAACCGTGCAAGGGGAGTGAGATGGCAGCACTTGGCTGATATTTTCTGAATCATTTTGTTCAGCAGGCTCTTTGCACGGAGGAAGGGCTGCTTGTGCTTTCAGTCCTAGAAGGCATCTGCAGTGTCCTGCTTTGAGGTCCTCTGAGGCTGACGTGGTAGTGATGCTCAAGTGAATTTGGGGAGTTAAGTGACCCAAAAAAAAAAAAAAAAAAAAAAGGTGGTGGGAGGGAAATATGCCAACCTGCAGCAGGATCTCTGCCCATTGACCAGCTTCAGGAGGTATCAGCCCAGTTCTCCATTGCCTGACAACTTCTCCCTGTAATTTCCAGCTTCCAAGCCAGCATTAGTGAGTGATGGAAACTTGTTCACCTCTGGTTGTTTAGGAAAACAGGGAATTCTTCCTTTCCCAGGAGAGCAAGAAGGTCTCTCAGCTTTTTCTGCCTTTGGATCTTGAGTGGAAGCAGGGGCTGGTGAGCCACCTTGGGACTGATTTTATTGTTCAGGTGGCAGAAATGGTTGCTGTGAACTGCTGCTGGCTGTCCTTACTGAGAGCTTTGCTTTCCCAACAGATCCTTGCAGAACCAGCCTGGTCTGCTCTCAGCAGTGCCAGCACACCTGATGGGAGCCCAGGCAGTGAAGTGAAGTGGGTGGCAGGAGTAGCAGTGTCAGGTGTAGCTGTACTGAGCAGTAAATCCTTGGATATCTGGTGTTTGTGATTCCTTCCTTGCACCTAGCTCTGGGGTAGTGTGCTGAGGCATCTGAGCCATCCCAGTGATGCAGAAATGATCAGCAGAGAGAGTCTGCTGCCACAGAAGGAGCTGTGGAGATGGCTAGAAATGGAAATGCAAACAACAGCACTGTTTGTGCCTGTCTCTGTTCCTTCAACAGGAACTTTCTGGTCTGCTGCAAAGGATTTGGGTGCTGACCCAAGGTGCATAAACAAAGCTGGCAATTCAAGGTGTTGCAGGGTGTGTTAAAGACTGTAGCCTGTTGTGTCTAACAACCCTTGACTAGAAAAAGGGTGATTAAATAGAGAATTTGGGCACATGTTTGTGAGAGAGGAAAAGTGGTGGCTATGGGTTTAGGGTAAGGAATTCTTAAAGCACAAGAGCTGGAATAAATGCTCCTGTGCTAAAGGTGAATGATGCAAAATATGCTGTCAGTCTGGAAAGAAACAGCATCAGTAAGTACATAAATCTTGGACTGTAGACATTCCCTATCTCTGGAGACACCAGTACAACCTGCAGAGTAATATCTTGAAGAGCTAAGTCATGCCTAAGTAAAACTGGCTGCTTCACATTCTGGTATCCAGGAGAATTAATCCTAAATGCCAAGATCTTCTTGAGAAAGCCTTGTTCCCTTGGCAGCAACCTGTTTTGACTGATTTTTTTTTTTTTTTTTTTTTTTTCATTTCTCTCTCCCCAGCTGCCCAACATGTTTGGTGACCTTCGTTCCACATTCATTGCTCTGATGATTGGTTCCTATGCTTCCTCTGCTGTGACATTTCCAGGAATCAAGGTGAGGATGTTAGGATCAGGGCTTGTGACTGGTGATGGTGTACTGGTGTCTTGCCCCATTTAGTAATAATGTGGCAAGGAAGAGGGACTTTTTGCTTAAGTACTTTTTGAGGGATGTGCATTTGTAAGATTCAGTTCCTGTCTGTATTAGAGACTTCCCAAGTGACTGCCTCAAAAATGCAGGACATAGAAAATTTTAGAAGTGCTAAGTAGAAGTGAAAAACTGAAGACTTTTTTTTTTTTTTTGGAAAGGTTCCTTTGTTGATATCTAACTTGTGTATATATGTATATATAAATATTTTAAAATACAGATGTATATTTTATCTGTGTGATTCTCACCAATGGTTGGCTTTGAACATTATTTATTTCAGGCAAATGGCATTGAAGGGACATGAGATGGTTGCCTGGGCTGCCAGGATAGATCACCTGGTTCTGAACCAGGGATGTTTCATTGCAGTCTCAGGTGTGCAGGGAAATTCTTGCTGGTTTTGCAACAAGGTCCTTGTCACAAAATTCTTTTGTTACCACTTGGGTTTAACCCATTTTAAGTAGATGTTCCTCTCAGACTTCATTCCAGTAATATTGAAGCATCTTTTTGCTCCTATAGCCAAAACCATATTCCCTTGTGATTTCCAGGTTATATATGACTTTGGGGTCTCCTTCATCCTTATTCTGCTGGTCTGGGCAAGCTGTGCAGGACTCGTTTTCCTCAACTGCTTCTTCAACTGGCCCCTGGAGCCTTTCCCAGGACCAGAAGACATGGACTACTCGTAAGTCTCCAGGGCTAATCCTATTCCTAATCTTCTAGGAAGAGTTAGCACAAGAGATTTAGAGTAGACAGGGAACCCCTTGCATGTTGCTTATTGCTGCCACCTCTTAGGCTGAGGATTTTTGCCTGCCACTAGCATGTGAACACATGTGGGAAGTGGAACTTTCCAAACTGTGGGAATTATGAAAGAAAAATTATCTGTTCCTGGTTTTAAGTATTTTTATGTTGACTTATGCCAAATTGGCCCAGGGAAAGTATCTGTGTGCTCTGGATCGAAACCATTTGTGGGTCTGTAATGGAAACCAGTGCCTTAAATCCACAAACAGCCTGACTCCTCACTCTGTGCTGCAGCTCTCACACTCTTTGCAACCCAACAGGGTGAAAATAAAGTTCAGCTGGCTGGGATTTGACCACAAAATCACTGGGAAGCAGTTCTACAAGCAAGTGACGACCGTGGGGCGCCGTCTCAGTGTGGGGAGCTCCATGAAGGGCCCCAAGGAGCCAGCAACTTTGCAGGAGAACAACAAGCTCTGTCTGTCCACAGTGGACCTGGAAGTGAAGTGCCAGCCTGACAGTGCAGGTGTGGTTCTGGGGATGCCCCAAGGTGCTGGCACAGGCCTGTTGGCCTCCCTGCTCTGTTCCAGATCTGTCTGGAAGGGAGCAGTAGGTGATCCAGGTGTTGCCAGGGCCTCGTGCCAGCCACCAGGATTGGAACACGAGCTGAGTTAACTAAGGAGTCCTGTCCTGGTGTCCTTCCCTGAATATAAATGGTGTAGCCAGTGGTGGGAACAACACGTGGGAAATGATGTGGCTGCAGGGGGACAGGGCAGGTGGTCACTGCTGGCTCTTAGGTGGGTTGTTGCCATCATGACCAAGCCTTCTTTACTCAGGGGCATCATAGAATGGTTTGACTTGGAAGGGACCTTAAAGATAATTTAATTCCTTGCTCAAAGCCCTGTCCAGCCTGGCCCTGATGGTGAAAACAAATGGTTTGAGGCTTCTTTTTGTCGTAATCCACCTAATCAGGCAAGCTTCTTTCCTGTTTCCTTGCCCCAGTTACTGGTAGCTAAACTCCAAGCATCTGCAGCTGTTGATTATGGGAGTTTGTAAGGCACCAGCAACTCCTTGGAGCTTCCACTGGCACTTCTAGCCAGGAGAGGATCTACTTGGCCAGAGGCAAAATTGTAGATGTTTGCCAGGGTGTGCTGCCTCTTTCAGAGGCTCTGTTATTCCTTCTGCAGCTACTCCCTCCTTCATGAAGAGTGTCTTCAGTCCCATCCTGTTGCTCAGCCTTATCACCATGTGTGTCACCCAGCTGAGGCTCATCTTCTACATGGGAGCCATGAACACCATCCTTGAGTTTCTGTCTGGAGATGAAAGTCAAGGTAGGGGAACTTCTGAAGACCTTTACCTGCTTCCATGGGGCTGGGAGCTGACCCAGACTGGGTCAGTGAAGGCAGAGCAGCTGATTACTCAGCAGATACTCTGTGTAGGGCAATCCATAGTGTCCAAGTGCACTGACAGCTGCTGGGAGGGTCCAGGGAAGGGCTGGAACCAGCCCAGCACAGAGGGGCAGCGAGGTAGACACTTGAATGTCATGCTAATTTTAGCCCTGTGTCTGTCAAATACTGTCCCATGTTATTCCCCAACAGAGGCTGTTGCAAGTAACCTCTGGGGGTGGACTGTGATAATTTTCATTTTAACTGGAAAACCTATTTCATCAGGTATTTGCTTAACTTATCCCAAGCAAGCAGAGAATGCAGAACAGCTGACTCTCATGAGTAATGATTGGACTTGGTGCCTCAGCCCAGCACCCAGCAGTGGGAGGAGTGAAGTCAGAGCTGGGTTTTGTGCAGCTTGGTGGGTTCTGGGGGGGCTCAGGGGTACTCCCTGCATTTATAGTTCTGATGAAGTTCATGGAGCAAACAGGAAAGAGTACATTTAGTTTACTGTCAAAAACACCCCGGATTGCAAAACAGAACTTAGCATTTTTTTTTGGTTTTGTTTTTGTCCTCAGTAGTAAGATCCAGTTTGAACTTGTTAAATCTGGATTGCATGAAGCTGATAAATCAAGAGGCACTCCTCTGAAAACAGGAGTGAGCTCTGGGGGAGGGAAGGAAACTCGGGAAACTCCAAGTGCCCTGGCATTCCCTGAATTGCTTTGTTTCTTGAGCCTCGGACATCCTGCAACATTCAGCTCTTTATCTACTGGCACAGAAGCCAGCTTAGACATTAAACAGTAAAACAGGACAAACTTCACACTGCCTGCCTTTCCCAACACTGCTTCCTTTTCTGCTTACCTTGTAACTCTGACACTACTTTTAAAAAAAAAAATTACTTACTTTTACCCTGGCTTGCTGTACTAATTTAATTTTCATTTCTTTCCTTTTCTTCCCCTCCTTGGAATTTCAGAATCAATATTAACTATATAAGCTGCCAATTCTGCTTGGCTCAAGCTCCTTGCTAAAACAGGGATTGTGCCCCTTGAGTGTACTGCAATTTTTCTGTACCATCTTTAAGATTTCTTCTTATTTTTTTCCCCTCCTCCCCCTGAATGTAGCCTGGGCTCATTGCAGTGCAGTTGCTGTCTTGGTGTTTCCATGGCATCAGCAAAACAGTGGTATTGTCTGGTCTCAGCAGTGTCAGGCTCTGCTGTAAGAGCAGTTCCAAGGCACGTGCAGCTCTCTAGAAATGTAATCTGTGTGTGCATCAGGAGAGGATGGGATGCTGCTCCCTCACATTCCTCGTTCTCCCTGCATTTCTTCTCTTGGGTGGGATTTGCTCAGAGAGCTCTTTCTACCTGCAGCTGCTCTTGGGAGCATTGAGCAAGGGAAGAGGAGAGCTGAGTGAAACCCTGCAAGTGTTGTGGTCAAAGAAAAGTTAAATATTCCTGGAATTACAACGGGAGAGAAGGATGTGAGGGAAAACATGTTGATAAGTAGTGAAGTCTTTAATTGCAGTGAGGTGCAGTGTCCTTGGAAGTTTTTTCTGTGCAGGTTATGGTGACTTAGACCTGTCAGGAAACCAAAAGGTAGAGAGAGCAGTCAGCCTGTGGCTACTTATCTGTTGAAACTCCCCCAAAAGATGAGAAAGAAGCTTAAGGGTTTATTCTGTAAATAACTGTGTAATTGTGTTGTAGGTGAAGGTAGAGGAGAGTAGACCTGTTTTGCCTTGATCTGAAATTTGTCTCTATCTTTCATAAATTGTCACCTTGCTCTCAAATGTGGTGATACTGAGAAACCTTGGGGAGAATCAGGGCTGGAAAACTCAGCTGCTTGCTCTGAGTAGTTTTGAGGGAAAAGGACCTAAAAGCACCTAAAGAATGTAAAGGCTTGTGCCCATGTGTGTTTCCTATGCTAGATATCCTTGCTTTTTCTCCTTGGGAAAGAATGTTTAAGATGACAGAGAAGCTGAGGGGGCCCTGTTTTGCAGCAGCTACTGTCTTTCCTCCCCTTCTCTTGCTGATCCCATCAATTTCACTCCCTAATTCAAGCTGGCCTCTGCCCTTGCTGTTTAGAGCCTAAGATTAAGTGTTCAGAGTAGCATAAAGAGGGAAAACATGACAGCATGGCTTGCTCCTTACCCTCTATTAAAAAATAACCAGACAACAGTAAATCAGCTCCTGCAGTGTTCATAGAGAGTGATGCCACCTGTTTCTCTTGGCTGCAGCAGTTGCTATAATGAGAGGGGATGTGGGGTCACTTCAGGGCTTGCCTTTGTGGGAGGAACGGGGCCATGAATGTGAGTTTGGAGGTTGGAAGTTCCTCTCAGCTCCTTTGCCAGCAGCTGGAGCCAGGAAAAGCTCACCAGGTGCCATGCTTGGGCACAGCAGAGCAGCCATGCTGGGGTTTGCTGCAGCTATCTATGGGAGAGAGAGGCTTGTTGGAAAAATTCTCTCCATTACCAAGTGGGTTTTGGTAGAAATCCTGGTTGGACTGTTTTGGCTAGACTTAAAAATGGGAGGGATAAATTAAAATTTGAGCTGTTTTGCTTCCAGAGCTGTAACTTGTGCTCTGTGCTGAGACAGGAAGTTTCAGAACTGCATTCTTATTTCGGAGTTGTGGCACACCATGACTCACCAGACCTTCTGTGTGGTGCCTCAACCATCACATGGGCTGCTGAGAGGAAGTGGAAAAAAGCCTTGCAGGGTGGGGGAACTGCTCAGTAACAGGAGGGGACAATTTCTTTTGAGTCTGCTGGCATCAGCTTTCCCTTAGCAAACCATGGAGACACTTCTCTCATTGTCAGCACGAAATTTTCGTCACTTTGAGCTTTTTAACAGGTGCTTGAAAATGCTGTGATTTTTTTTTTTTTTTTTCTTTAATGTGGATCTCCTGTCCCCTTTCTTCCAAACTTGTCCATTTAGCACAAACTGGGTTAGTCCTCACCTTCCCAGCTTGATTGTCCTCACTGGAGCATCCCAGCTGGAGATGCTGTAGCTGCAGTTTCCCAGCAAGGCAGAAGAGGAGATAACTAAAGCAGGTCTGGCTGTGCAGCACACAAAGCTTATAAAAACCTTTCCTGCCTGTTGTGCCCAGAATAAACCTCAATGGCACTAAGTGGGTGCCGTGTGTCCAGTTTTGGAGCCTACCTGCTGCTGCCCAGAGAATTCCAGTGCAGGATCAGAATGGCTAAAAGAAATGTGCCCAGTATGACCATTCTGATGTCTGGAAGGTTGATGAATGGCTGGGCTTTTAATAAGAGAGGTGATCAGTGGGAAGGTTTGTCATATTTTTTAATAATGCTTGGATTGAAAACTATTAAAATTTTATTCTTCCCTGCAGTGGCTCTCTACACTTCCATTTTTGGGGTCCTGCAGCTGCTGTGCCTGCTGACAGCGCCTGTGATCGGGTGCATCATGGACTGGAGAATGAAAGAGTGTGATGATGGCTCAGAAGAGAATGAGGAGAGCAACGCTGAGCAGTGCGTAGTGTGTGCCACACGGGACATGCAGCCACCTGGCAGGCCCCCTCTGCTCTGCCTTATGTGTTGTGGGATGAAAGACTGAAAAGAATATTTGCTCTTCAGTATAGAAAAGGAAGCCTGAAGGAAGACTTGATAATTGCAGAGGAAAGGAGCAGACTATCTTCCATGTCCACTAAGATCAGTCAAGAAGAGCAAATTTAAGTTGTAGCAGGAGAGGCTCAGACTTCCCTCCTAGCCCAAGAGTAAGAGTAACAGCACTGAAATAATCACCCAGATGTTCCTCAGCTTCCATTGGTGGAGATCCCAGCACCTCCATAGGCAGATCTGTAGCCAAATTGGTGTAGAGTAGAGCTGATGTGATGTGTGCAGAATGTTGCTGTGAGTTCCAGCAGCTGCTGCAATGTGTTTGTAACACAGGTTTTGCTGTCTCCTTCCAGAGGTGACAAGAAAAAGAAAAAGCGTGACCGTCAGATCCAGAAAATCACCAATGCCACCAATGCCTTTGTATTCACCAACTTCCTGCTGGTTGGATTTGGAATCACCTGTCTTATTCCTAACCTGCCCTTGCAGGTGAGTAGGTGAAATGGGTGAATGACAGGACAGTGCCAGGAGAACCTGCTGGTGGTGGCAGGAGGGCTGGGACTGGCACTGCAGGGAAACTTCCATCCTGCTTTGGAAGCCCCATTTTTAGAGCTGAAACAAACAACACTGTGCAGTTTAGATCTCTTGGGAAAACCTGAACAAGCAGCTGTAGTTAAAATGCCAGTGGATTCAGAATTTATTTGCACTTAAAGGTTTCTGCAGCTGGCCTGTGTGACAACAAATTCTTGCACACCAAGATCCTCTCAGTAGTGCCTGTCCATTTAAACTGGGCTTGATTTAAGCTGCTGTAAGTTGGAGAAACTTACTGCAAAAAGCATAACACAGTGATGTGTACAGCAGGTTATTCCTACGTCAAATGCTGTGCCCAATGGTACCTGTGGGATTATAAACCTCTTAAAATATTTATTCTGTGGCACCACCTATTTTTGGCAGAGCAGTTTAGTGATTTTATGCTATACTTAAACACGCCTTGATGATGTAGGCAAACAGCTGCAGTTTGCTCATGGCTGCGTGTTGTCTGCAATAACTTGTGGAAAATTAACTAAATTGGTGGCCATGGAAAAGCATTGTGATCCTGGCCACGGGTTGCTGGGGACATGGCCTTGCAGCAGTGCCACCTACAAATGAGAAAGGTCTTGTGTGTGTGCAAAGTAAATAAAAGCAGTGCCTGGGGACAAGTACAAATTTCTTCCCTTGTGCTGATGCTTCAGGGCTTGGGTCTGAGTTTCCCAATCCTACCTAAAAAGAAGAGCTTTTAGGAATGGCTGGTGTTGGAGTCTGGCACACTGAGTGGGGGTGTGGGATGTGACATTTTTCTGCTTTTTTTTCAGATTCTGTCCTTCATTTTGCACACAATTGTGAGAGGATTCATCCACTCAGCTGTGGGAGGCCTCTATGCAGCTGTGTAAGTCTCTGGTTCCCTACAAAATGGATAAACTGGTTTTGGATGATAGGCTGTCCAGGGGAGAGGGAGATCAGGAATGAGGTCTTCATGGTCAGAGGGGAAAAATGATGCAACTTGTTTCCTCAGTTACCTCTAGACATAACAGTAGCTGGACTGAAATCCCAGTGTTTTCCTTGTTTGGCAACAGAGATAGGCACAGCCTTGTGTGAGCCTCACGTGAGACTAAACTATTGACACTCAGGTTATATAGTAAAAACTCAAGGCTTTTGTTTTGTCTTGTAATGAGCAGATGTGTGCATGTGCCCAGGTGAAACATTAACATGATTGAAAACATGGCTGCTGCTCTCGTCTGAAGTTGACATTGGTAAAACATTGCTCAAGATACCATTAGTGATCCCTCCTCCCTTTCCCAGGATAGATCACCCATCCTGTTGCCAACTTAGCAAGTTATCAATAGCTGAATCTAAATACTCTCTTCCTCGTTAAGCAATGTTTTTGGCCTTGAAAACAGATCTGTCCCTTAGTGCTGAGAGGTTGGACAGAGGAACAAAGAGGAGTTGTTCTCTTTCAGGGAATCAGAGATTTGTTGAGGTGAGAGGGGACCTCTTAAGACCAAGGTCAGCTAGTGCAGGATGTCCAGGAGTGTAGCTGATTCTGTTTTGAATATCTCTGTGGATGGAGATTCCACAGCTCCACAGACTCTTTCTGTCAAAGGTTTAGATCAGTGTTTGGAGAATCCAGGCTAGAAACACATCTAAGACTCTGCTTCAGAAATGTATAAACTTTTGGTTCCCTGGCAGACAGAAGCAAAATATTTTTGCCTTGGGCAAGGTAAATAAATGTATGTTGCAGTACCTGTCACCTTACTTGTAAACTACTTGTATTTAACCATTGCAACTCTGGAACTTCCTGGAGTTGAGGTATTTTTGCTTAGAATATGACTTTTTAAAAATATTTTAAGGTTTTGATTTCTTCTTTCTTTCCAAGTTTTGTTTAAGATGACCCTTTAAAAATACTGGTCGGTCATTGAAAGAGAAAGATGTTAGATGATTCCTGAAATTTATTTTTCCATTAGTAGTATCTGATACTAGCACTTGCCAGTCGACAATGTTGTTTAGTTTGACATAGGATCAGACTTGTCCTCTAAAAAGGAAAACACTAACCTGTTGTGCAGGTTTCACTCACTTCCAAAGGGAGCAAATTGTTATGACCAGATGAAAATGATTGCCCAGCCACAGGTGTTGTCATCTGGATAAAGAGGCCCTCCTTTTAACTTGTAAATACCAACACTCTGCTCCCTGTGCAATAGAAACAGGAGCTGTATAAGCACTTCCACCTGCCCACAGTAGAGCTGCAAAACAAAACAAGTGCTGGATCTGATATTAAAGTGCAGGAGGGAGTTCTGCACATGATGGCTGTCTTGGGACTGTGCTCTCACGTTGGTCTCTGTTGTTACTGGGCTGGGAATGCAATCTGACCTGGGTGATGTGAATAGTCAAGGTGACACATAATAATGCTGTTGCTTTCTTTGTTGACAGATACCCCTCGACTCAGTTTGGCAGCTTGACAGGGCTGCAGTCGTTGATCAGTGCCCTCTTTGCCCTTCTGCAGCAGCCTCTCTTCATGGCACTGACAGGACCTTTGAAAGGAGACCCCCTCTGGGCAAGTTCTTCTCAGTTTTGATGTGAAAGTTTGGGGGTTAAGATGATTTTTGGCTCATTTCTTAGGAAACACGAAAGGACTCCTGTGCATGGACCAAGGTTAAAAACAGCTGTAATTTTACATGTCCTTCAGTGTGCTGCTACCTTGGTGCTGTCCAGGAGACCTTTCCCAGTGTGAGTAATGACTCCTTGGGCAGGAAAGCCAGTAACCCTTTTGGTGTATGGAAAGGGAGGGAATGCTTTGCACTAACAGTTAATGTGGTGAGTCAGAACCTGTCAGGTTAAAATGGGTGAGTGTGAGCAGACCTCAAAATTCAGGAAAAACACTCTTGAGAGCTACGAGCTACAGTCACCAGTAAATTTTGGATTGCTGATGCTAATATCAAAAAAGCCAAATGGCTGTTGAGGGCAGGGCTAATGTGGTGTCTTGCTGAGAGTCTGGGCAGCTGAATAAAATCATGACTTAGGTGGGGGAGAATTCTGGTCTCTAGGCTACATGTACCCATGCCTGTTGCTCTTCAAGCAGCAAACTTGGTGTGAAACACCTGCAGCTCAAACGGCCCTGTCTGTTCTGTGGAACAAGACTCCCACAGCCATAATCCAGAGTGACAAACTCTTGCAGCATTTAGCTTGTACACACAAGGTGCTCTGGGCACATAAATACAAAAACAGTGGAGGATGTTGCCAGCACACAGAGCAGGGCGTTTCCTGGTTTGCCCACAGCTGGGTGATGTGGGCTGGGTTCTGACACTGCTTGCATACATGACTGGGTTGTTGTGTTTTCCTAACCAGCCCAATTTTGGTTTGCTTTCCTCCTGCAGGTGAATGTTGGCTTGCTTGGTCTGAGCCTCCTGGGTTTCTGCCTCCCAATCTACCTGGTCTGCTACAGGCGCAGGCTAGAGAGAGAAAAAAAGCAGAAGATGGAAGATGCCAAACTTTTCTTCAAAATTAATGGCACTCCCACTGAGGAAGCCTTTGTCTAAACTGGTGCTCCACGTACAACCTCCCCTGTACGAGTTCTTACCACATCTCTGGGTTCTACCTGTGGTGTAAGCCAGGACTTTTCTCCCCTGGCTCTGCCTGTCTTTGCTCATCACTGGAGTGAGGGCTGGACATCATGACTGAGATTTCCTCAGATATATGGCAGGAGGAGACTTCCCACTCCTTACTCCAAAACATGGGACACTTTTCCTTTTTATAAAGGCCACACAGATATTGTGTCTTAAATTATCCCCTGATCACATTCTCCAGCAGCAGAGAGTTGCATAGGAAACTGGGGAGAGAAGGAACAGAGGGATGGGGGAAGAGGGAATACAGACCACAATTTGAGTATGCAAATGTCACACGCTGCAGTCCATTTTCTTCCCCTCTTCCCCTAAACTTGGCTGACACAGTCTCAGATGCAAGCTGCACTCTCTTCCTTCCCCAAGGCTCTGTAATGGTCTTTCTGCTTGATGTGTAGCTGGACCCAGTGGTTTTACTGTCTCTTCCAGATATATCCCTGTTTCTGAGGCAGGGAAGGGGTTTTTATTCCTATGTGTATGAGCACAGCTTCAGTGTATTGCTAAATGTTGGCTTCTAGCACTGAGGGCTCCCAAACCTTTTATTACTGCGAATGACACAGACTGTGAGCAATGGATCTGCTTTCCACACTGAAACGAAGAGCCTATAGTGGACTGCTGGTCCTAGACAAAGCCTTGAGAGGCCTGGAATTCCTCTTTTTCCCAGTCACCTGTGTGTGTTTTAAACTGTGTGCAGTCCTGGAGCCTCTGAGATAAGAACTGGATCTTGTTTACTGATGAAGTGCTTTGAGACTTGTTGCCTTTTTCCTCTTCCCTCTGACATGACCCTGGGAGGGGAGCAGCAATGTGTATTCAGTTAAGTGGAGAAACTTCTTGAAGCTGAGTTCTGGGGCTTCAGATACCTTGGTGACCTGCTGGTGAAAAGAACCAAGAGTGCAGAACACTCCTTTGTGTCTGGTAACTGGATCCTGTGGACATATGGCAGGGTGATGTGGTGATGTTATTTTTCCTTTAGCTTATTTACCTTGCTAGGATAATGGTCACCAAGCTGCTGAACGCCAGGTTACTGTGACTGACCAAAATGCTGCCAGTTTGGCCGTTCTAGGAAACTTCTACAATGTTGATGCTCTGTCTGGACAGAGCACCTGGTGATTGATTGGATGGTGAAGCTGCCTGTCAGAGCAATACATGTGGGTAAAGGTGCCTCAGGCTTGTTCACACCAGGGAGGGAATACAAAGGGAATTTTAAACCTGCTTATTTTTATAGAGGTTTTCCTTGTCTAAAGCGGACTTTTCTGCCCTTAACCTTCTTGTTAGGTCAGTAGCTCAGGCTCTGTAACCCTGTGTGAAGCACTGCACTGAGTGGAGATGCTGGGAGCAGGACTGTGCAGGGGTGAGGATGAGCATCCCCGGCGGGTGCACTGGGCTGAGCTGGTGGCTGCGGGAAGGTTGGGGCAGAAATAAAACAATTACGGAGACCTAGTGGTGGTGTTTTACTGCAAAGCCCCGCAGGGGCGTCTGGTTGGAAAAGTACTAGAAAACAACACGGTGCTGCGACCTTCCTGGGAGAAATTACCTGGCAGCGGGGTGTTAACTCCTTCACTGGGGGTGTCAAGGAGACAGAACCTCAGCACGGGCAGGGCTCGAGCTTTTCCTGAAGCGCCCGGAGCCGTGCAGCGGGGCAGGGAGCCCTGCGGGTCCCTGGCTGGTGGCAGTGCCAGCGCTCCCTGGGCCAGCAGCGCCATCTCCAGTCGCTGCTGCTGTGCACTCCTTCGTACCTTTCCGTCTGCGGTCACTTAATGCAGAAAGGACTTGACACATTTGTGATTTTTTTTTTTTTTTTTTTTTTTAAATGTGTTGCCTTTATTAAATGTGTTTGTTTCAAGGCAGCCTTACTGCCTGCCGTCAACACTGTATTCTGGAAGTTTTTGTCTTTTGGTGATGATTTAGTGAGCTTTCTATCTTTTCTTTGAGCAATAATTAAGAAGGTAGAGTTTTGGTTAATTTTCATAATCATCTATCTCGTCTTAAGTACATGTTAAGAGACACACCAGCAGTGGTACAGCCTGCCTAGACTGCCAGAGGGCTTTCTGCAGATTTCTGCATTTTATATTACTATACTTCTAAATATTTTGAGAAAAGTCCTGCTTAGAGCTACTTGTAACATGACCATGATAGATTAAGTATCAGGTGTGTGAGCCTCCATCCGTAGTCTCAGTGTTCTAGAGCAGAGTTTTGTGTGCTAGCCCTGCGTTACTTCCACCTCAGTTTCAGCATTGAATGTGATTTCTTCCACTCTTATGTCACTTAAATGGCTGTTACAAGTGTCTCAGCAAAAGAAAATAGTGGAATAGAGTGGCATATTTTAATGAAGGCTTAGTGGAGATGCTGCTGCCTTTTAATTTAGCTGCACATACATCAAAGAACACACTTTTATTTCTGCCATCTACCTCCCTACCACAGTTCCCAGATCCTGCCCTTTATTAGGGATATCTTCCAATCCAGTGTCATCTGATAAACTGGTGAATGTGTGTGCATAATGTCTCTGCTGATGTGCCATGCTGGTCAGACGCTGCTGGTCAGCTGTGAGAAGTAGAGCTCATGTCCTGGTTTTAACTGTTCAGGTTGGAACAGACAAATGGGATCATGTTCTGGGACCATGTAAAAACAAACTGTGAAATTCTTTGCTGCAGAATCTAGTGGGGAACAGAAGTGGCAATTTTTTTTTTTTAAATGGGCTGGTTAAACAATGGTCTGATGAATCCACTAACTCAGGGAGATTTTAAGTTGCTGTAAATAAGAAAGTTATGCCAAGGAAAGATGCTTGTCTGCATGTTCTGTCTTATAAGAATTAGTCAAAGCTGGAGAGAACACACTGGGCCAAAGTGAAACACTGGTCTGCTCTATTGGGGTGAAATTTATTTTGACAGTTGTGAAACAAGCTAATTTCAAGAGCAGGCTCAAATTTATCTATCAAAAACCTGCATCTGCCTGCAAGATGTGCAAACACTCTACTGATTGTGGCATAACTGCTTCAGAGCTGCACCTGCAGCAGAGGGGGTCAATGGAGGGTAAGATTCTGTCTTCAGATTCTTCTAAACATTGTCTGGCACAATGCAGAAACACAACTGGGATGGTTGTGTCATGTGTAGTTGATCGGCGCAGTTGGCCTTGTCCTTTGATGTGAATTATTGGTTATAGACATTTGGAGTGGAAAACAGCATTGCTGCTTCCCAGCTGAGTGTTTCAGGACCAAG
This sequence comes from Cinclus cinclus, assembly GCF_963662255.1. Lineage (NCBI taxonomy): Eukaryota > Metazoa > Chordata > Aves > Passeriformes > Cinclidae > Cinclus > Cinclus cinclus. The sequence goes on from NC_085067.1 coordinate 4,971,724, forward strand.
ACAATTCCTGGTGCACTCCTCGTGTGCATGAGCCACCTTGTGGGAAAAATAAACAGGCCACCAAAGATTAGAGAGTCACAGCAGTTAGCATCAAAAATGCATTTATCTGTGTAACTCAAATATAGGTCAATGTGTTTAACTGCTCTCATAATTCCTAAAGGATTAATTTGTAGGATTTGGGGTTTTTTATGTCCTTTTGTACCTCCTTATCCTGACCCATATGGGAAGGGCAAGGAGGGTGGCCATGGGAAAGACCCCACTGAATGTTAGGAAGCAGAAAACTGACCTGTGAGTACCTCAGAGTCAGAGGTGTTTCTGGAGACACTGCTACCAGCCTCTCACATACATTTAATCTGCATTTGTATTTAAAAAAATGGAATTCACAGAGTGGGGAAGGGAGGGTGGCAGCTTTTTGCTTTCACTAATCTGTCAGAACCTAAGCCCTGTTGACACAGCCTTTATAGCACTAATGCAATGACACGATGTCAGAAGTAGCAGAGAAAATCTGTGCTGTTCTGCTGAATAGGACACTCACACTATGACAGTCACTGAGTAAAGCTATATCTGGATCCTTGAGATGAAACTGGACACAGATGTCTGGGAAGAAAAAAAGGGGGCAAATCTTGCTGAGACACCAACTTAACTGCAATGCTGCTACAGCAACTGAAATGTTCAACTCCCACAGCAAAGCCTGGCCTCTTCATGCTCTGTCTGCAAAGGAAAGTTGCAGGATAATGAGATTTTAACTAAGTCTGTAAATCACTACAATGTCTTCAAGTAGGAGATTTCCCTCTTGACAGGCTGATGAATTTGGAAAATATGCTACAAAATTTAAGGCAGATACTATAGGGTAAATGGAATGAATTCTTTTTTCCCCTCTTTGATTTTTTTACTGCATCTGTAGAGCTTTTTGGTACTCCCTACACCCCAGTTTAGAAATGCAAAGTGCTCATAATGGAAAATAGTATTACAGTAGGATTCCTGATGGGAATGGACTGGTTTGGGTTGTTTTTTTTTAATTAAAAATAAAAAGGCCACTTCTGATTTATAATTCGCAATGTTATCTTCTCTGGAACAGCTGAAACAATGATGTGTTATGTATCTGCAGTCTTATATGTTAATTATAAACCCTACAGGTTCTTTTTTTCCTCCATGTGCTGCCAGCCTCTCTGTGCACAATCTGTTTTTACCAGGTATCCTGTGCTCCACGTTGTCATCCTACTGCTGTTTGTCACTTCCTTGTGCCTGACCCTCTGTCACCCGCTTTTTATTCTGGAGACAATCCCCTCTTTCAGAAAACTCTTTAACCTGCCAGCATTACTTCTCCCACCTTTTCCTGTCCACAGAATTTTTTGTAGTGTTTGTTTGAAGTGGAATTGTAAACACCTCGGGGCAGGCCCATGTCATTTTCTCTGTGTTTGTAAGGTGATGTGCACTCTTGCAGTACTATCTCAAAATAAAATGATAGTAAGTTAATCATTAGTTTTCCTTCTGGGGGTGAACATAATAAAAGCATTGGTTGCTTCCTAAGGAGATTAAGGAACCATGAATGCTTTATAGGGTGGCATGCAGGATACAGATTGAATATTTCCCTGACTCTTCTCTAGGTTAGGAGCTAATAGCCACTGCCAATTCATCTTTTATTCTCCTATTGAGTTTAATCTCTGAGAAAAAAAAAACAAACAAACCCTGTAGGTGGCAGGTTGAGAATGAGATTGAGCTCAGCTATAGTGTGAATTGCTGTCAAATAGTGAAAAAGTAACAAGTGTGGCCTTAGACGGGAAGGCAAGTATCAACAGCAAAGCTGCACATCTTGGTTATCCATGCCTTAGCATGGCGATGCCAAATCTGGGGTGGTTCACTTTTCCACTCCAATAATGACAATGATTAAAAATGGCATAAATCACGACTAGTCACAAAGTGAAGCTCATGACCTGAAGCCACTCACCCTGTCTGACTGTAGCACTGACTCGTCCCCTGGCTCTTTGCATTAATACCCTGGTCACTCATCCTTCCCCTTCCCCACCCTCCCAAAAGAGCGAGACCACGAAGTTGACAAAAATACTGGAGCGTATCCCTTATTGAGACAGGCTGAGAAATTTAGGTCAGCTCAGCCTGGAGAAGAGAAGAAGGTTGTGTGGAAACCATACAGCACCTTCCAGTACCTGAAGGAGCCACAGGGGAGCCAGAAAGGGACTTCTCGTCAGGCACTGTAGTGACAGGACGAGGAGTAATGGGTTCACGCTGGAAGAGGGGAAATTTAGGTTAGATATTGGGAAGAAATTATTCTCTTTGAGGGTGGGCAGGCCCTGGCATGGGTTGCCCAGAGAAGCTGTGGCTGCCCCATCCCTGCAAGTGTCCAAGGCCAGGTTGGACAGGGCTTGGAGCAACCTGGGATAGTGGAAGGTGTCCTTGCCCATGGCAGGGGTGGGACAAGACGGTCCTTGGGGTCTCTCCCAAGCCAAACAATCCTGTGATTTAAGGAAAATCTGCTGGTGGCAGGAGGGAGACTTCTGGCAGCACTGTGAGGAGACTTCTCGGGAACCCCAGTCTGGAGCTGGAACAAGTAACACCCATGCAGTCTACACCTCTTGGGAGAACCTAAAGAAGGAGCTATAGTTTAAAATGAGTTGATCCGGAACAACCTGAAGGCTTGCCAGCGGCGCTGCTGGAAAGACTGCGGCACTGCTCTGGCAAGCCCAACCTTAAAGCTGAAACAGCACCGCACGGTTTACACCTCACGAGAGAACAAAAAAAAACCAAAATGAGCACCAAAATCCCAGGCGTTCGAGCTTAAAACGCCAGCGGCGCTCCAGGCACAAGCCCGTGAGGGAGGCGGGCCCCGCCCCGCCCCGCGGAGGTGACGCAGCCGTTGCCGCAGAGACGAACCGCCCCGGCCCCCCGCCGGCCCGGCCCCCCCCGTCCCGGTGCGGCTCGGCTCGGCTCGGCTCGGTTCGGTTCTGCTCGGTTCTGCTCGGCTCGGCTCGGCTCATCCCATCCCGCGCAGCGGCTCCGGGACGCGCCTCCTGTCACCTTCAGCGGCGCTGGCCCGGGCGGGAGGCGCGCGGCGGCGCCGCCATGGTGCTCATCAAGGAATAGTGAGTGCGGGCAGCTCCTTCACGCCGGCCCCCTTGAGCACCTCCGGTCACCTCCGTCCGAGCTCGGGGCCTGGCGCGGTGACGGCCGCGGGTGGGCGGCCCGGGCTTGCCCCGCACTGCGGCCGCGGGGAGGGGGGGGAACGGGGAGCGCCGTGAGGGCCGCGGCGGCGGTGGGGGCGGCAGTGAAGGTCACGGCGGGGCGGGGGCCGCGGCTGCCGGCGGGCACCGGGACCGCTCGGCCGCTCCGCGGGGCCCCGCCGGAGCCCACACGGCCTCGGCGGGCGGCCGGCCCCGCACCCGGCTGTGCGGGGTGGGTGTTGCCGGTGCCCGGGTGCCCAGGGCCGAGCCGGCTCGGTCCCGGCGGTTTCTGTGGGAGGTCTGAGGGGGAGGCAGGGGCGTTTTGCCTCCCTCTCGTTGTAGCAGAGCCGAGTGTCAAGCACGGTTTGGATCCCCTCCCTCCTTTGGCTTTGTAATCTCCAAGGAGAGATTCACAAAATTGTCAGTTCCGAAATATTTCTGTGTGTGTGGAAGCCTCACCTTGGAGTTCTTCGCTGACCCTGAGGCTGCTGCGGTTGTCCCGCCCCGTGATGGGGATGAAGGGTGGAAAACTGGCTGGACATGAGGGTGTGTAGCTATTAGTCACACGTTGCTTGTCACGGTCCTTGGTTCAGCAGCTTTGTGCTTGCTAATGTGGAATACACTCTTGCACCGGTGCACTTTGGCTGGGTGTCTTCAAAGCTGTGTGTACTCTGTACATTGTTCTCTCCTGAATTCTTAAGGTTAACTCAAGTACATTCCCAAGTTAAGTGCATTCGATCATTTTAAACTTCTTTTGGCTGATGGAAGAGGCTTTCTGTGTATTGTCTCTTTCTCCCTTTATAGAAGATACCTGTGATCCCAGTGATAAAAGTGGGTTTTCAGGTCTTCTCTTAGACACATTTACCTGCATGACTGTGTCCTCCTTGCAAGATTATGGACCATGGTGCAGATTTAAATATTAAAACTATGTTGAGGGTTGTACTGATCCTTGTAGTTCTCTTTAACCTTAATTAACTTATTTTCCCCTCCCAGTCCTTAAACCCTTGCTATTTTTATCCAAACAATAGGAGTGTAGAATTCAGGAGCAGCAGCAGAGCTGCTATTTGTAACACAAAAACACCATTACATTCTGTAGTGTTAAACTGGACAGCAGGCAGAAACCTGGGTAAGTGCTTAGTTTCAGGTGGATTAAAAGATAATTAACTCCTTCTACAACTTCTGTTTTGTTGATACTTTCCTATGAATTTACTACTTTCCCTCTTACAGCACATTGGCTGGGTTATTGTGTATCTTTTTCATGCTTCTGCTCACAGTCCCTTGCCCTGTACCACAGTAAAACTCATTATCAGTGAGCCGTAAAGGTGAGAACATATATACTTTAAATTTTCTGATTTCTGACAGTGTGAGCAGTTCATTTTCATGACTATCACTTCCAAAAGTTGTTTGACTCAACATTATTTACCTCACCATATCAGCATGCTTACTGGTCTTTCACACTGCCTGTTTCAGAAACAAGATGCAAAGTGCAATTGTTAAGAGTAAAGGTTAAAAGAGAATTACTACATTGGTTTCCTTTTACAAGTTTCCATTTGTATTTTCAAAAGGGTCACAAAACCTTTTTAGTGTTGCCATTACACTGTTTACTTTCTTCCCTTTGTTTTGCCCTTAGTAAGACATATGTGGCTCTAAGGACAATCCAAGTTGCTACTGGACTTTCCAAATGAACATTCATTTTTGACTTCTTGAGATTCCCAGCCACCCCTGACAGTTGCACATTCTGAGTTGTGTCACTGTGTTGGCTCAGATTTAAATATTCTTGACATTGTATGTTGAAGTTGCCCAATTTACATCCTATTTGAGATGGTTTTTGATGAAATCTCATGTTCCAGGAACCAGCAGTTTAAGGCATGTTGAAACCACTTGTTTTGGTGTGAGCTGGCTATTTGAAATGCTTTGCCATTGCTGTTTTGCTGTTACTTTTGTTAGTTCTGGTTACATGCAGGTCATTACTGCCTTCCTACCATAGGTGATAAAAATCTAAATGTTCTGTAACTTCATCTCATCTGAGCAGATTATTCTTCCATCTCTGTGACCCCTTGTCACACTCTCCTTAGTAAATCAGGTGGGTTTTATTATGTGCCCTGTAAGTATTTTAGGAGCTGATACAGAAATAGAGCAATATAACAAAAACCTGATGTCACATTTTATTATCAGACAAGTCTGTATCATCATTTCTCTACAGCTTCTTGTCCTGATGGTTATACAGTCATGACTTTAATGTTTTCATTCATGTCCTTTCAGACTTACCTTGCATTTCTATCCATCTGTGCTGCAGATAAGATGCATGGATTTCATTCACTTGTTTGCATTTTTTTGGTGTCAGGGTTTGTAAGTGCTGGCTGGAGTCTTTCTTGCTGTCTTTATTTTGATTTTAAACTGCCTCAGAAGACCTTGAGGAGAATCAGAGTGTGGAGACTCACTTCCCTTTCCTGTGAAGTGATGATAATGTCACTGACCTTCCCTGCAGCTGTACTTCCCTTTGCAGTCATTTGAGGCAGATTTTAATCTAACAAGGATCTTAAATGTTCCTCACTATTTTCAGGCAAACCACATCATAGAATTTCTCATGAATTGAGCAAGTTCTGTCCTAAAGTTTGTTCCCATTGCTGCTCCGCCAAAGCTTTTCCTCAAGATCCTCTTGAGAAGTCTTCCTTCTTCCTCTTTACCACTTAATACCTGTAAGTGGTTTGTACCCCCAATTTCTTGGTTTGCTGGGCTGAATGAACTGTAAACCATTGGTCTTGTTTGTGTTTCTGTTTCCCCACTGAACTCCAAGATAATAATTCAGATTTAGTGTCTTCCAGTTTCCTAAATGGAATTTCATTTGCTTACAGCGATGTTTTACACCAGGTTTTCTGAAGAAAAATGTTTTAACTCCATTCCAAATAAATTGCTTCTTCTTGGTCTTTTACTTTATCACCTAGCCCCTCTTTTCATTCTTACTGCACTTTTATCCAGTTGACAAACACATAATTCTTAATGGCAAAGTCTACCCGTGAAAATCCCTTTCCTTTTTTTATCTTCATTTACACCATACTACTGTTGGTCCTCTTCCCTCTTGCCTTTCAGCAGGTATTTTCAGGAAGCAATATGTAACAGTGAGTAAAACAATTATAGTTCAGTGCATCCCACCAGCAAGTGGGACGTAGATTTCCATGAATTGATCAAATCCCATTTAAAAATTGCTTTTACTTCCTGTGTTTGGCAAGGAATGCCAATGTCTTCGGTAGATGTGATGTAAAGAAGCAGTGATTTGGTCTAAAATTTGTTGCCTAGTGGTTGTTCTGTTGGTCACTGTTCCTTCTCCATTCACTTTTTTTTCATCATTTGCATGATCTCTAAAACTCTTCCATACATGAGTCTTTTAGCTGGTTTTTCTCCCAAGCTGAAAGGCCAGATCTTAACTGCTTTCTTCTTACACAGAAGCTTTTTCCCATCTCCTGTCATATTTTTTTAACTTCTTCACTTGTTCTGTATCCTCTTTGAGATAAGGTGACCAGGACTATGTGCAATATTCAAGGTGTTGATACTTGGCAGATTCTGGTGACATAATTGTCTTTTTTATGTGTGTGTCTGTGTGCTGTTCCAGTTTCTAATATTGGATTTACTTTTGAACTGCCACTGAGCTGATGTTTCCTGCTGCTTTTCCATAAAGGCACAAGGTATTGGCAGTAACTAACTTAGGGCTCATTAACCCCATGTGTTTGGTGAAAACAAGTACCTATAGTGCTTTATTATTTTTTATTGACACTGAACTTCATTTGCAGTTCTCATTAGTTCTTTCTGCAGTACTTTGTAGTCAGCATAAAGTGTTGCTGTCGCGAGTAATTTTGCATAATCTTTAATCTTTTACCCCTACTGCAGTTTGGTTTTTTGGCGAAGTGTAAAAAAAATTCTGTTTTCACCACTATTGCTTTTTCAAAATCTGTTTATCAATACAGAGGACTTCTTTCCTGATTGTGTCCTAGTTTCTTTGAGACTAATTCCCAAAGAATTGGGAATTCTTCTGCACATGGTAGCCGTATCCATTTCCTGTCTGTCTCTTGCTATGGTCCCTTGTTCAACATCATCCTTGCTGAAAGCAGAAGTCAAACACAAATCCAGTTTTGGCAAAGACCTTAACAAACACTTATTTCTGTCAGCTTTAAATTGATTCTTTCCCAAAAAATCTGTGTGACTTCAGGCAGTTTTTGCTGTGTTGTCCAGTCAATTGATTCTCAAAAGCATTCAGGAAACCACAATTAAAAAAAAAAAGAAAAGACTCATTTAAAGCAGTGACAGCACCTTCCTTTGCAGCAAGCTCTGGGAAAACCTTTCCTCTGCTGTTTCCTCTGCTTTGGGACATGTGAGCAAATCGTGCGGTGCCTTGTGGCCATTGCAGATCTCTGCAGAATTGCTGAGGCCCACAGAAACCTTCCCAGCAGCTTGGTGAGGAATAAGATGGGATTGCTGAAAGGATGGAGTGAGAGGGATCACCACTGTGTTGATGCTGTGTAGGTTTGTAGGCCAGTGAGGTATCACCACTTGACTTACAGAGTTTTAGGAGAGGTTTGCAATTATGCTTTATCTTGTATTGGTTCCTTTTGAGGTTGTTATATAAATAGTCTTTGGCCTGAGGAGTACTGGGTGGATGCTGGAATTCTGAGTTGGGGGGTGGGGGGGGGGGGGGAAGAGGAGAGCTGTGCAGTCATTGCTGTGAGGAATGTGGGAATTTTGGGACTGCAGGGATATTTGCTAATTTCTGTCTCTGTGTTCCCTTTCAGCCGTGTTATCCTGCCCGTGTCTGTGGAGGAGGTGAGTTCTTTGCTTCTTGCTTTCTTGCTTTAGGACTGTAAATAAACCTGTGATCAAAGCATGAACAAAAACTGGAAAATGCAAGCTGTATTCAGGAGCCCCTGTGAGCTGTTACTCATTCACCATCATTTTGACCAAATAATTGTATTAAGTCTGAGGGTGCCAATCATCTCTCTTATAAAATACTTTCAGATATGCTGATTATACATCTTGAGTTATCAGGCTGTTTTCAAGTGCAGTTTACTTTTGATTAGTATTATTGTTCTTTTCTATTTTTTTCACGTGAAGGGGAAGCTTTAGTACAATTTAAGTAACCTTTTAAACTGTGTTTTGCTGGAACTCTTTTGTTTTAAACTCTTAGGCAAAAATCAAGAATTACTTGAGACTTAGGAGGCTCATATAGCAAAAGGACTTCTTAAGATCTGTGCTATTTAGCTCTTGCATACAGAAAATTTTCTTATCGTTTAGATAAAGCTGAACTGAGAGAATAAATGTTGTTTCTGTTGGACAGGGTGATTTTCATCACCAAACCAACCATGGAATAGCTGTGCAGACTCAGTGGCTGTTTCCCTCCTGTTTCCTCTGACTTGCAGCTTGCCTTTCCTTCCTCCCTCCTGCACTGAACACCACTCTTGCAGAGAATCTAATCATATAAATGTTTTGAATTTTTTAATCTTTATACTAACAAGATAGAAATTTAAATGGCTGAGTCTGTAGCACTTCTACAGCTGATGCCTTCTTCTGGATGTGTTTTATTTTCCCCTTGTGATCCTTGGCTGAAAGCCTTGTGTTTGTGAACTCTGATCAAGGCCTTGTCCTAACTCTTAGGGAGAGCTGTGATAACATCACTCTTGTTCATTTTTGTTTCCTCTGAATATAGCAGTTACTGTGGCGTAGACAGTGGTGGGCTGGCTCATGGCAGCACTTTTTTAAGCACGTCCCTTTTATAACTCTCACTCTTTTGACAGAACACAGTTTAGAACTTCATGTAGTGCATCCCTGCAGCCATCAGACTGGCTAGTAAAACAAAAGCAGTGTCTAAGCTGAGTTTCTTGTTCCTGTGGCTCAGTCTGCTGACAGCTATCAGATGCTGACAGAAAGCCCAGACCTCTGATCAGAGTGGGTTTAGATCTGTGTTCTGTGTTAGTGCAAGAACAAGGCTGTTAATGCCAGCAGTTTTGGCTGTTGCTTGCTCCCTACCTGTAGCTTTTATGCTTTCTGCATGAGTCTGTTTCACAAATCAGACTGAAGTATTAGAGTAGGGAACTTTGGATCTTTTATGGTGTCTGAGTGCCGTTACAAGAGCAAGTTCTTGACAAAGAAAGGAGTAACATGATCAGCTTTATCAAGTAAGCAAAGGATGCAACCTTGCAGGTTAGAGAAAGCTGTGGGTAAAAGGCAAGTTACTCGAGCTCAGTGGACAGAAAGGACCTTCCTGAATAATGGGAACCCTGCCTTGTAGTGATATCCTTGGTATCAAGCTGTGTAAATAGAAAGGCAAAGCATCAGCATACAGATTGTTTCTTTGAGGGGGTTGGACTGGATGGAACCCAACCCGAGGTTTTCCTAAGTTCTCTGATACTGGGATTAGCCTTCATCCAGTTAAAGCGAGTCCCTGGCTGTGCTCTCGTCCCTCCCTGGCTCTTCAGAGCCTGTGTGGAAAACTGAGGGTTTGGGCTGTAAATTAATCTGTCAGTCTCTAGCAACCTCCTTGTGTGACAGTGTCCTGGGATTAGCTGTTTCAGGAGGTGTATTGCTGTACTCTGGGTCCAGTGCTTGCCTTGTGGAGAATCCCCCAGCCTGACCAAATCGAATTTCTCCCCAAACTTGCACATTGTCACCGTGTCCCATGAGTGATGTCCCTTTCCCAGGTCTGGTGTTTTTCCTGTGGCAGGGCAGATTTCAGGAGTCAGTTCCCTGAGCAGAGTGGGTTCTAAAGTTCACTTAGTTTTGACTGTGTACCAGGGTGTGCTTCAGAAGAAAGGTTATTTCCAGTATTGACTCAGAGGATGGTTGCTGCTGTTTATTGCCTCATCCCCGTTCCTGTGTGCAAAGATGCTGACACATCTGTGCATCACTTGGTCACTGCACTGCTGTTCTACAAACCAGCTGTTAAACCTTCATTGCTTTCAAGGATTTCCTTGTGTACAAAATTCTTAAATAGGGCTCTGGAGACTTGTTATTCCTCTTGACTGTGTAGCTGCTCATGAAGCATCTCTGGCTAGCAGGAGAACTTCTGATTTCATTTTTGTATGGTTGCCTTTTACTGAAAAGACTTAAGAGTTCACACCTTCTGTGTGCAAATTGTTGGCAAAAGTCTGGTGCCAGTGTGTAAGATATGGAATTAAATTAATTTTAACTTTGAGACATCATGAAAGGGTTGAGGGAGTCTTCTGTGAGGTTCTGTGATGTTCCAGGGATTCTGTGTTCAGTCTCCACCCTTAGCAAATGGATCTTAACCAATAGTATGGAATTGAAGAGAAAACCAGGGATCAGGAAGACATTAGGGAGCTGTGACTTAATCAACACATAGCTCAGTGCTGCTTAGTTAGCCAAGATGGGAACCAAACAGTGCAAGAGAAGCCCTGGCGATGACTAAAGCTCAAAAGCTGGCATGTAGGAGTTAGACTGTAGCAGTCTGTCTTCTGCATGGAAACCCTGCCAAAACGTGGTCCTGCTCAAGTGCAGGCAGCAAGCTGCACTGCTGTGTTGATTTATCCCTTGTCCCACTGTGGGGAGTAGAGGGAATCTCCTTGATGAGTGTTGGGTGCCAGGCTTTGCTCCTATTCCCTGACCAGCATCAGGTGCCAGCTTGGGGAGCCTGGACTCATGTGGGTGTCTCTGCCAGCTGCCACTGAAAAGCTGCTATGGGTTGGAGCTGTGTGTACACATTCTGTGCTGCCTCTTTGTTCCTTTCACATGGCAAGGAGCTTGCCAAACACACAGGAATCTTATTAATTGCTTTCAAAGCAGCTTTCAGGAAAACAACTGCTCTTGAAGACGGTTGTGTTGAGATCAGGCCTGCTGGAGGAAACTTGGTGCAATGAAGATGTTCTTTCAGCTGTATAAGAGGTGTTTGGCACAGAGCAAGAGGGATGAATTCCTGCAGAAGACAACAGGAGTTTTTTGGAGCTCTCAGGTCTGTCTGGAGTCGAGATTCATAGAGCCAAAATGTGTTTCTCTGTTTGCCTTTGCAGGGAGGATGATGTGGGGTTTGCTCATTGGGACAGTTCTATTTGGGCCTTTTCCTCTCTTATCAATGCGATTAAAGGCTCAGAAATAACAGGGAAGTTTAAACGGTGAAGATGTTAAACCAAAGGGTTTATCTTCTTAGTGTCTGAGCTTTGACCCAAGTATTTGAAAGGGAGAAGGAATGAATAAGAGGCTGTTACTAAGAGGAATTAGTTTGTGCTCCTGGAGCTCTGTCCTGGGACATGCTGCAAAGCAGTCAAGGCCATTCAGTCCTCCCCTCTAATCCTGTAGTTACCAAACTCATAATAAACTCTGTTCTATGAGTATTTGTGTGGCTCTTACTCTGCTAAAGCAACTTTGCTTCTAAGGTTTCACAACTCTCGTGTCTTGCTCTTTTGGAGGGAGGTGAGTGTTCTGCTGTGTGGGTCATATGTAGGGAGTCATAAGGAAGGCAGTGTGATGTATGAAATGTCAGAAGTCAGAGACTTGTATTGCAGCCCAAAATCCAGACTGAAACCCAGCCTGCTGTGACAGTGCAGGAAGTGTCCAGCCAAGAGAGGTCTGTTCATGTAACCTGGGCCAGGACCTTCTGAACAGATCCAGCAGAACTGCTGCTCTTAACTTGAAAATGATCTGAGTTTTGTTCTGCCCCACATTAGCTGAGGCCAGGATACCTAGCCTTGTTACTCTGGTTTCCATCTATTCTTCCAGCAGGAATAAATATTTCCTTGGCCTTTGTTGGCACCAAATGGCACAAAGTACCAGAGAGCTTTGGGTACTGTTGTTATTTTGGATGCTCTGACAACAAAATTTAACGACTGTAGAAATCTTCCTTCCTTGCAGAAGATGTTCCAGCCCAGTGAGGTATTTCTGGGTTCTCAGCTCTGAGCACTATTCCACTTTTCCAGGCTGACTTTCAGAAGTGTTATTCCTGTTTCTGATGCAGTCTTATGCTATGGAAAAGGAAGATGGCCTGAACAGTGTTGCATTGCTTTGTAGTTATGTTATGGAACTTTGAGGGGGGGGGGTTTGGTTTTTTTTTTTTTTTTTTTAATCACTGCACTTCTGGTGCCAAACACTTTGTGGTTTACCCTTTCAGATTGCCTGCCTGTGCTGTTGCCTTTGGCAACAGTTGCTGTTTTGCTCACTTAAGAGTCCTGGAGACTTAACTCTGCTAAGTTAGAACTCTTCCTTTTAACTCAGTGGTTTAGCTTCTTCATCCTCAAACTTTGCTCATCTAACTTTGGCTCAGAGGGACCCGTGTGAATTTTCTTCATTTGATCTTGTTTCTTTTGAGCTCTGCATCCTCTTTTTCAGCTACAGAGTTTACAAGTGTAAAGTAATCTTTAGATCTTCTGCAGGGGAGAATGTTCCCTTTTGTTCATTTTCTTGATTTTTCCTCTGCTCTGCCCTGGGAAACATTTGTGAATGCCTCTTATGAAAAAAATTGTGTAGTATCAAGTACTTTAAGTGATTTCTGAGAAATTATTTTAGGGTAAGAATTTTACTGTATGTTGGAATTCTGTGCTTTCCCTGGTTGTGGTTTAAGCTTGTGGCTAGGAGGAAGTGTGATACAGAGGAAAAACAACACAACCCAAACCAAAGATAATAGGAAAAATAATAGTGGGAGCAGTGACAACATAGATCTACTGGTCATTTGGGACACTGGCTCAGTTATTTCATTAGATGAAGTTTTCAGAATGAAAATACCCTCTTAACTTCAGGCTTCATACTCAGTTGTTTGAACTGCATGTGTGGGATGCTCACCTTTGACCCTCAGGGGCTCCTGAGCTGTGCACATTTAACAAGTTTGTCTCTTGGAGCACTTAAAGGGTACTTGCACCACCTGATTTATCTTGTTTCCCTAATGAAGTTTTTCACTTCCTTCCCCCTTCCCCTGCATTTTGTAAAAAAGCTTGATGTGAATTTCTTTGGGACTCTTCTGGAGTGTTTAAGCACTGGGTGTTTATTGATTCAGGACTGGCAGTGACTTATTCTCAATTTTTTGGGGGACACCTGTTTGCAAAAAAAAAATCAAACCAAATGGATTTTGCTCTAGTATGGCTGGGATCATCTGTGTTTTATTTCTTTCTGATGCTCCTTTAATCTTTTCTGCTTTCTCCTGATTCTGTATTGGTTTGGAGCTTCAGATTGAAGGGTTAAAGGTAACTCTCCTATTGGCAGTGCTTTCTTCCTAACTACCACTCAAGCTTTCTATCTCAAATGAAATTAAATGAGCTTCTTATCTGCCCATACAAGTGGATGTCCTTTTCTCTGCCCTCTCCCCGAGTAATAAATTTGTTCTTGGCTTCTTCTGGCAAAGTTGTTGCTTCAGCTAAATTATAGCCATGGTAATAATGTATCTTTAACTTCTCCAGTATCAAGTGGGGCAGCTGTATTCGGTGGCAGAAGCCAGTAAAAATGAAACTGGTGGAGGTGAAGGAGTGGAAGTCCTGGTGAATGAACCCTACGAGAGAGACGGAGAGCGTGGGCAGTACACACACAAGATCTACCATTTACAGAGGTATGGGAATCACTTCATTGCCAGAGTTGGGCAAGGGGAGCCTGAGGAAGATGCAAATAGGGTTGCAGCAACTGTAAATCACAGATTCTGTAAAGGCTGTAAGATGCAGAGGTAAGGCAGGAGTATAACAGCACCTGGAAGTGAGCATCACTGGGACACCCACCCACCCCTGTAAATGTGGCTGTTGTCCCAAGAAAATCTGGCTTTGAGTTTTCTCAAAGCAAGTCTGATCCTGCCACCCAGTATTGCATATATGAATTTGGCTAAAGAGCAAAACACCTCCTAGATTTCAACCTGCTTTCAGCCTCTTTTTTTTTTTTTTTATTAGTTTCATCTTTTGTTATGTAAAGAACATTTATCTTAATATGTCTGATTTAGCATCTCTGGAAAACATCATAATGGGGTTGGAGAGAGCCCTAGCAATTCCAGAACTGTGCAAATCTCTAGTGTTTGCATTCCAGGTGATGTCCTGCCTGTCTCAGTTCTCATTCCATGTAGTCCTTATCAATGCCTTTCTTCCTATTGCCAAATTCTGCAGCAAAGTGCCAACATTTGTGAGAATGCTGGCCCCTGAAGGAGCTCTGAATATACATGAAAAAGCATGGAATGCCTATCCCTACTGCAGAACTGGTGAGTACCTGAGGAAGGACTCTGGATTCCCCCTTTTTGTTTTCTGGGGGCAGGGGGAAGAAGGTAGGAGAGGGTATTAGGGAACATGCAACCAGTAGAGAAGCTGTTTCAGCCCATAAATCTTGGATTTCTGTTCTCTGAGCCCTTTGTGTGGTCAGGAAAAGCAAAATACAGTGCTGAGGAGTTAAAAGAACTACCCTTGTCTGATGTGCTGCTAATTAGTGACCTTCCTTTATGAGAGGAAAAGAAATATCTGTTAGTCTTCCTGAAGGAATAGCTGTGTAAAAGTGATGAAGTAAATACACGAGGGGTGATTTTATGTGCTCAAGTGCAGCATAGCCAAGTGGGAGCAAGTGGAAAAGGCAAGAGGGAAAGAGGGCAGATCTCAGCTGCCTCTTGCTCCGTGCAGGTGAAGGGAACAAGTGTTAAGTGATGGGTATTTGCTCACTTGCAGGATCTGAGGTCAGTGAGGGTTGGACAGAGAATGCTGCAGTTGAAGTGAATCCATCTGTAAAGGCAGGGGTGAGGCTCTGGGATCTGTGTGAAGTGCTGAAATCTTGTCAAACCTATTTTCTACAGGAGTGCTTAGTATTTACTTACTGAAATTACCAGCCATGGTGTTTAACCACTACAGCTTCTCTGGTCTTCACTGCTGTGAACTGAAAATTTGACTTTGCCTCCAAACTTATGTAGTGTTTTAGCAGCATTTTGTGCTGTTTGGATCTCTGAAGAATATATTTTCTGCTAGTTGGTAGTGGTATAGTTGCTATGGAAACAAGACACTTAAAAATTCCAACTGTTCTTGAAACTCAGTATATAGAAAAACCTTTTTTTAAAAAATTAAGTGAATTTTAAATGAAGTGTTTTAAAGGAAGGAAAAAGCTCTATAGTGGGAGAGAACAGTGTTACTTCAGTCCGTGGAATTACAGTCTAGTGGAATGGATATATCAAATATAAAATTCAGATACTGCCATCAACCTTAGAATAAATTTTTAATGTCTCACAGAAGAGGTGGAAACAAAGTTATTTGCAACCTTTCTAAGTCTTATGCAGTTTTCTTGCTTCATGTTACTTTAATTAGTAAATGTCTAGTTTATTTCCATGTTAAGCCCACTGAGCTGATTTAAATGCCTGGCTGTATCCTCCACCTCCTCTTTTCCTTCTCCACCAATTTCTGAAACAAAGGTATGAAGTTACTTCTTTTGTTTTTCTTAAGCTGCTTATCCTTCAATTACACACTAATAAAATTCTACTGAAGTGGAAAACATGGAATACTAAAATCAAGGACAAGACTTTTCAACACAATCAAAGAAATTTTAGGTTTTGATATGCTAGAAATGATAGCGAAGCCAAAAAAAAACCCCCTCAACTGTAATAAACAGCAACATAATATGAGATAAAAAGTGCTTTGTTGTGGGGGTTGGAGCAGAAGGCAGTTTGGATGTGGAGGCTGATAAATCTGTTTAGAGAATCTGCCAGCCTGACATGAAGCAAGAGGAGCTTGGAAAAGTTGCTGAAACCTTCCCTTGGCTGGGATTGGGCAGGAGGGGAGAACCCAGGGATATGAGAGGGAGCCCAGGGCTGTGTTGTGGGGCTGCCTTGGGTGTTATGATTTTCCTTTGGATGCACTCGAGTGTTTTGGTGGGATGTGAGGAGACTTGGATGCCCTGTTATGAATCTTTGGGCAGCAGAAAATGCTGTGCTGGCTTAGAGCAGCCAGGCTTTCAGCCCTCTCACTAGAGTATAAAATTTAAAAACCGGGGACCCAGCGGGAACTAAACCTGAGTGCAGGAGTTGCTGGTGTTTCCTGCCTGTGCTCTCCTGTCTGAGGTGGTGTTGCTGTGCTCTCCCTGAGGCACTGCTTGCTTGCACAGCAGCTGTTCACAGAGCCTTCTAAACTAGAATAAAGCAGTGTTTTTACTTAATTGTGCCTCGTGGTATTTTTTTAAATTATATGAGTTCATCCTTCTTACATTTCCCTATATCTCCTCTGAGAAACTCATTTTATATGCATATTATGGGCCATTATCAAAGTAGTTCTGGGGATTGAGGGAATTTAAATGCCTAGCTTATAACTTTCTGCAGTTCTGCACACTTGTTTGTACTGTAATATGTTGTTTTATGTACTTTGAGTGGAAGCCTTGCTTAGCTCCTTTGAGAGTATAACCTGTGAGGTTGTTGTTATTGTATGGTTTCACAACTTCTGCAGTAAAAATGAAGTGAGGATTGTCTAGTAGCTGTACCTGCGGGCTGGTGCCAAGGGGAACAGTGTTCTTCTCTGCAGTCTGATTTAAATATTAATGTTGCTTAAATGTTTTTAGAAAAGCAATTTGATGTGTGTTCCACTCTGAGTGTAACCATGGCCTGTGGCCAAATGTCAAGAAACTGAGAAGTTATAACTGCAGTTGAAACATGTAGGAGTTGCTGTAATGCCTCAAGAAACAGGTCCTAATTTGTAGTAAGCTGAGCCCTGAAGTTTGAGTGGACATTTCTGAAGAGATTAATTTGTTTCTTTACAAATGAAGAGTCTTCTCCACAGGGAAGAAGTTAAGGAGGTGAAGAAACCTGTTTTGAGGCAGCTGCATTGTCACAGCACACAGTCATGGCAAAGTGGGAAGGCCCTGCTTTATAATTATTGCTGGTTTATTCAGTATTTTGTTGGGACTAGCAGGAAAAAAAGCCATTTCCTTCTTGCAGAAATAATGAAATGTTCTGAAATGAGAATAATGAGATGAAGTTCAGCCTTTGAAAAATTAGCCTCAGCTCTGCTTTCTTGTTCTCTCCCTCCAGTCCAACATGTCAGTCTAAATGATTGGCTTTCTGTAAAACTGCTGTAAAAAGCAATTTCCACATGCTAGGAGTTTAGAACAGTCCAAGCCCAGCAGTGGGTAATTAAGGCAGCTGGATGTGCATGATAGGTGATTTGGGATGGTAACTGTCTCCAGGATGCTGGCTTAGAAACTCAAAAATTATTGAAATACCTTCAAAACCAAATTGCTGCTTAATCAAACCCTGATATTAACCTTCAGAACAGAGCAGAGAACTTCACCTCCAGCTTCAGACTTCCTTCTGCTTGAGTAGAATTACTCAGGTAGGGCAGATACTGACTGTTACAGGATCTTTAATTGTTTTTCTGTGTTGAATAATTGAGCCTCAGCATCCAGGGAGTTCAGTTACCACGAGCAGCAAAGATGCAGAGGGTCTGGTTTCTCCAGGCAAGGCTGCACTGGCCTGAAATCCAGCATGGGTTTCCTTTGGAACCACGGAGAAGCTCCTTATCTGCAAGCTGAGAAAGGATTGGTAAAATGCTGTCAGCTGAACATACTTATTCCATCTTCTCATCCAGCTGGCTGCAGGCCAGGAGCACAAGTGGCAGTGCATAATTAATTGCTGCTCCTCTGGGTTTCTTCAAGTCTGAGAATTTCCAGGGGAGAAAGGGGTGAAGTTAGCTGGGTTTTATCAACTTCCATGTCTTTTCCCTCAGAGGTAGCTGGGAAGCTGAAGCTGTCCCTGTTTGGCTGAGGGTGGGAGGAGGGCAGTGGTTGCTGTGCAGTCTTTTCTCACTAAAGTACTGTGTCTCTTTCTTTCCATGTGTTGATTTCTTGGAGCAGTTATTACAGTAAGTATTGCTTTTACTGATATTCTGTGGAATAATGTCTGAAATTAAGTGTTCTGGGTATAAAAAGCTCTTTAACCTGAGCTAAAGGCACTTTGGCTTTTATTGTTGTCAGAGCTCATAGATGAACTGCCCTTACCACCAAGTGTGGTGTATCCATGGACAGAGATCTGTCTGTACTTAGCAAAGCTCAGCTTTAAAAATGGGAACAAGCCCTTGACTGGCTAAACTGAGTAAAAGCCAGTTAGCTCCATGGAGCCATGCTGTCCTCTTGATTAATCTCTTCTGAAGCTGATGTTTCCTTTCTACATGCTGAGTGTTTCACTGGCTTGTGCTTTTATTTCTGCTCCCCTGAGGGAGGATAGGGTTACCTTTGGGAGTCCTTTGCTACTCACAGTAATAGTGAGAAATGGAAAGTTTTTTGCTTACTTAGCAGAACTGTGCTTCTTACCCCTTCCCTTTCAGTGTCAAAAGCTCTCAGCACATCAGTTTAATATTGTTATTAATTTGAAGAGTTGCATCAAAACATGTACTCAGTGCTAGATCAATAATCTCTGTGGAAAGACAGTTTCTGCCTAGCTAGCTTATGTTACCCTTTCTAAACTCTAAATAGAGTGGCAAATATTATCCTTTAAGGAAAAAGCTGTTTATAAACTCCAAATGTTTCACTCAAACAATAGAACTTAGGGGTTTTTTTTGTGAACAGCTTGTGGTTTATTTAATCTTAAGTAATTAATGATCAATCAATTTTGCTGAAAGCAATGATCTGGTTACAAATAATTCTGAAATTCCCTAAGTCAGACCCCAGTCAAATGGAGAGTCCATTCTTTGAATTACTCAGTTCTTTGAGTTGACTCTCCTAATCTAATCCTAATTATCTGTGCAATAAGAAGACAAATTATATATCTTAGAATAATAAGAAGCTTTATTTTGATGACAGAATGAGTATATGAAGGATGACTTCCTGATCAAAATTGAAACCTGGCATAAATCAGATCTTGGAACGCAAGAGAATGTAAGTACTTGTGTCGTGTGTTTTACTCATCTCTTTAATGTCACAGTGCTGCTTTCTGTGCTGGGTTAGAGAAGTGCTGTGTGGAGATGTCTATGCACTGTGTTCCTGCATTTCAGATGTTTGTCTCACTACCAAGGCAGGCTGCCTTCTCTTGGCTTCTCACATAAATGGAATAAAATTGACCCCCAAACACTTGTTCTGCGTGAGCACCTTTGCTTCTTTAGAAACTCTCCCGTTGTGCCTTTATCTCTCTGTAGGTGGGAAGGAGAGCACTGGGTGTCTGCATTTCCATCTGGCTTTGTATTTTCTTAGACTTGGGAGTGTTCTGCCAGTGAAGCAGCTCCTTGAGTGTTGTTTCTCTGCAGGTCCATAAACTGGAGCCAGAGGTATGGAAGAGTGTAGAAGCCATTTATATAGACATTGCTGATCGGAGCCAAGTACTCCCCAAGGTATGGTAGGTGGGTAACAGCTCCCTGGGGGGGTGGCCTTGTGCTAAAAGAGGGGGTCATGGACAAACTGTGCTTCCAGGGATGGTCACAAGCAGCAGGGCATTGAGAGGATGGACAGAGGAGGAAAGAAATTCCTTAAAACTGCTCATGCAAGCCAGAGGAAAAGCTCTTTTAAAAACTGTGTCAGCACTGCCTGTAAAATGTTGCCTGTTCATGTAACAGTGTATTTCTGCAGCAGTGCAGCTGACCGAAGTGCTTGAATAGCAGGAAGTGGCACTCCCCTTCCCATACAGGATCTCTCCTAAACTTCCCCCTTTTTATACTGACCCATGGTTTCACAAGTGTATCTGGAAATGATGGAGCCAACACTTGGTTCTAAGAATCACTCCAGTTACTGTGAGAAAGAAAGGGGTGTTTCTTTACTGGGAAGAAGAATCAACTGTATAAAAATGGAATGTTGATTGAGTTTCCTGACTTTCAAACAATATTTGATATAATTTTCATGGTCGTACTGTGAGTCTGACTGTACTTTTCTTCTAGAGAGCAGCATGTGAGCATCACACTGGTACAGTGCTGTGAAAAATCCTAAATAGTGCAGCTGTTCTCTGTAACAGCAGTGTTGAGCTCTGAAGAGCAACAGGAAACATACCCTACAGACCTTCTGATAGCCTTACAAAGGTCATATCAGTTTGTTCCCACTTCTTCATAGGTCTAGAATACAGCATAGTGGGGAGAAATATTTCCTTGAAGAGTGTCTGACCTTATGTTAAGGTCTGAACACAGTAGCTCTTGAGAAGGCAGAGGTTAGTCTTGGCCCAGGAAAATAAATCTTTTTGTGAGAGAACAGCTGGATAACAGTAAGATAACTTGTGTTCAATCTTTGTGTCTGTCCAATAGGATTACAAGGCAGAAGAAGATCCAGCAAGGTTTAGATCTGTCAAGACTGGCCGTGGACCTCTGGGTCCCAACTGGAAGGTTTGTATTGATGAGTTCAGTAACTGGATCAGGACAGATACTGGGGTTTGGAGCCAAAGATACATCTGGAAAACACTGGAATCCCTTCTGCAGAAGGAAATGCAAAACTCAGCACTGAGTCTGTTCTAATTTTAAAAGAAATGAAAGAGCTTGGTACAAAGAGAATGAGTTCCAGGAAATCTCCAGAGCTGTCTGGTGCTCAGCCCAAGGGTTCACTCAAGAGAATTCAAATATGAGATAGCTGAGTAATGACCAGCAGTGTGTAACCTTTCACTGAAATTCTTGGAATCTGAAGACATTACAAGTGCAGATACAATACCAGTCTTTGAAGGGGATTCTGAGTGGGATTTGGGGAACTACTGGTGTGCAGGTCTGATTTCTAGCAGGCAAACTTGGCAGAAACTGAGGCAGATATGATTCACTTGGGAAGAGTGGTTATGGCTCCTGTAATAGGGAATAGGAAACGTTATGGAGTTTTCTTTATAATATGGAAGCTTTCTAATCACGTATCATGTATAACCAATGATCTAGTCAGATGATATAATCTAATTCCAAAATGTTTTAGATAGAGACTTTACCAAGAGACTTTGAGGAAGCAAAGTAGCCGTGATATAACAGTGAAGATACTGAAAGACAATTTTACTGGAAGAAAAAGTGGACAACAGAGCAGAGGAAGGAATAGTCTGTTTTCAGAACGGAGGGAAAGCCACCTGTGAAGGAAACCAGGGTCTAGTTTCATCATGCCTTGAAAAAAGGGTGAGCAAAGGTGGGACAAAACTTGTCAGTAAAATATAAGAAAGGTGTAAGGACGCAGGAGGATTATGGGGAATTGGGGCAAGATTTCATAGTTAGGACTGAAGGAACTGCTTTCCTGGAGAAACGTGGCTAGAGGCTTAATGTGAGTATCTTTATGTTTTTGCAGAAGGACCTGGGGAAGCAGTCAGATTGTCCATACATGTGTGCTTACAAGCTGGTAACAGTCAAGTTCAAGTGGTGGGGTCTGCAAAATAAAGTGGAGAACTTTATACAGAAGGTAAGTTCTGTGATGGGGAGAGATGGGAGTGGGGCACGTTTCATCACCCACCTGCTGTACAGGCAATGCCTCTGCCTGAAATTCTTCAGTCAAAGCTGGGTTCAATTTGCTGCTAATGCAAGGGCAGGGCTGGCTGATTGTTCTGTGAATTGGCTGTTGAACGTTTTCACTCTAATGTGTGAAGGTAAATTGGCTGTTTTGTGTTGTTTAGTAGATCAGAATTGCAGTCGCTTGGTTGTTGGTATGTGAGTGATGAGATGATACATTTATACTGGAATTACACTGTGTAGGGGTAAAACATTTTGTGGTGAGATGGCTCCAGCTATTTGATCCTGATCAGCTAAGGATCTTTCTGACAAGTCCTAGAGCTTCAGTCACATTTTCTTCTCTTAGTCTGCTGCTTGAAAAACTTGTGTTAAAAAATAAGCAGATGGTGGGAAAGTTGATTAATTTAAAACACAAATGGTATATTGAAAAGAGCTTTTTTTTGTGGCAGAGTCTATAACCCATGAGCTGCAGCAGGATGCTACACCTGAGAATGGTTGTATATGGTTTTCCAGGCAGTGCTGTGTTCATAAAACTCCTGTGCCTTCAGATCACAGAGACTTCTCAGTGGTTAATATTGATAAACCACAGAGCTGCTTCTGCAAAAGCAATTCTCTGGTGATGCAATCTGAAGACTGCTCCAAGGGGGAATGACCATGGTCAGGATTTCAAATACCTCAACAAAAGCCCTGAATAAACAGTGTCTTCAATCCCTTTCTGTTTATGAGTATCCACAGGATTGCATTCAAGCTGCTTTTGATGAGATATGAAACCATAATTGGTAAAAGTGAAGTGTCCTTCTTTAATGAGGTCTTTCCAAGAGGCATTGTATATCCCTGTTTAATATAATGGTTTTGCCTAGCTTATCCCTTATAAAAAGGAAATAAATTGCTCCAAACCTGGAGTAGCTTGTGCACATTAGTCACCTCTGCTGGAGGGTTTTTAGCTGTGGAAAACAAGTTCAGGCATTTTTTTAGGTCACTACAAAAGAAAAAAACAAAGCAAGATAGGTGTATGTCAGCCCTTTATACTTCATAACTTCCAGTTTTTAGCAAGTTAAGGTTTTTAAAAATACCTGTTTCTCCTTTTTTCTGCACTTCCAGGCCAACTTTCATGCTCTAAGTAAACCCAACTTGGAGCACTTTATTTAGTCAGAACAATACTGTCAAATCAAAGGAAATTCACTAATTCTTTCAGTGCAGTGTGCAGACTGCTGTCTAGGTTTGAGGGGGGGAAAAAAAGGCATTTCTCTGGGGATTGAGGGCTGTAGATAAGATATTCTGATAAAAGAATAAAAATTAGCTATCTCCAGTTTCCAATTGTGGCAGCTAGATGGAAATGTGGGCGAAGGAGCTGATCTTTCAGTGTACACATCTCTGAAAATTGTTACAATGCTGTGGGCTCCGTGATAATTGCCCTGTGACTAAGCTGGTTTGTATTTTATTCCTCCTTTTGCAGCAAGAAAGGCGGCTCTTCACAAACTTCCACCGGCAGCTCTTTTGCTGGCTTGATAAGTGGGTTGATCTGACTATGGAGGACATCCGTAGGATGGAGGAGGAGACCAAGAGACAGCTGGATGAGGTCGGTGGCAAAGCAGGGCAGGTGTGGGTTGTGTGAGAAGCTGCTGTTCTGCACAGCCGAGAGGAAAGGCTGTTTCTTTGTCAGGGCATGGTGTGAATTGTGCTATTTAGGTCATGCTGTGTGTGCTTTGAATGATTGGCCATGAGTCCATCATGCTGGCATCTCCTCCTAATCGTTATGGAATTCTCCTTCTGTTTGTTGTTGAGCCAGTAAATGTATTGAACTACAGGTAATGAGGGGCTGAGTGGCAGTGATTCATTTACTGCCTCAATATCTTCTGTTTGCTTTTACTCAAAGTTGAATGGTCGATTTTGTCCTCATTAGTTGCCAGAAACCTGTTGAGTAAAAGGTTTTTTAGCTCTAAGTACCATAAGCAGGTAGTGGGGGTATATAACAGGATTCTTACTCTGAGAAACACAAGTTTGGTAATAAAGAGAACCTTGTTCCATGGTTTGTGTCCTGCCCTGCACCCTTCTCTCCCTTAATGTCTCAGGATATTTCATTATAGTTGCATGTACACTCTTGCCCCTTGGATAATGGTTCCAAATCTGTTGCCAACCCACAGCTTAACCAGAAATGATGCCTGCATGTGCATTTCACAATCATTGATTTGAGGTGCTGAGATATAATCGATGTCTTACACCCAGGAGGTGTTCCATACTGATAAATTTTTAGATAAAACACGTGAGAATCAGTACTTGAACACTTGTTTCCTCTTTCAGATGAGAGAAAAAGATCCAGTGAAAGGAATGTCAGCTGCAGATGACTAATATGACTCCTTCCTTGTGCACTGTAGGTATCAAGAGATTTGACAATACTCTGTATTGCTCTATTTGGTTTAAAAACCCCAACATTTGTGTGAGAAATGATCTTGTTCATAGTTTCTGACAGGCAGATCTGTGCTATTGATTGTTTTTATAGTGAACCCATTTCACTGACAGGTTGATGAGCGAGGTTTGCTGCCTTCCTTTCAGAACTATTCTAAAGAAAAGTCTGAGTGAAAAGTGTAAGAAAAATGTGTTAGAATATTCTGTGGATTTTACTGCTATTGTTATTTCTGTAATGCTTATGTTACTTTCTATGACTTGCAGAGAAACTTTTGTCAGTCTCAAAGTAAGTTAGACATGCAAATGCTTAGAATACAGTTGGAAATTGAACATTACAAGCATATTTGTGACGAATTTATTTTTTCAATTGCTTGTTAGCAGTATTTACTAATGGGCCAAGGTTTGGAGTAACACTCGGGCATTTCAGGAGAAGCAGCAATTACAGTTTTAAAGCTTTTGACTTGTTTTCTTTCTATTCTGTTAAATATGTCATCAATTTGGGGGCTGGTTTTGCCAGATTTTTCTTAGACACTGCAAAAATGTGGTATGGTGTTAGAGAAGTAAGAAGGCAATGAGAAATTAATTTATGTTGGGAAGAGCACGTTAATTAGGGCAGTAAAATGCCATCCTAGTTATCCTTGGAAGGAACAGGGTGGGGCAGAGCCACATCCTCCTGGAGTACTGACTGTTGACCTCTGTTTGTCCTCTGTTATCTGCTGGTTGCTTGCTTTAAGTGGGTAACACAGGTGACGAAGTATCCGAAGGGCTGTTTTTGATAGAAATATTTTAATTTTTGAATGAAGCTTCAACCACTTGATTTTCTGCTGTCCCATTTCCTGTGGATCAGTGCTGCAGTGTAACAGTGCATTGTCTGCCTGGCGACAGAGTGCCTCACATTTGTTCTCAAGGTTGTCTGACACTTCCCTTGGCACGCTGCTCTTCCAAAGTCATCCTGAAACGTTTCCCTGTTGTCTCTTTGTTTCAGTTTGCAAGACAGTCGTCGGGAAGGCCCAGGGAATCCACACCCTTGACTGACGGACCATCTCTGGATCAAGCCTTTCTCTGTCACACCGGCAGGCGATTTTAAACCTCCCATAGCTAATTCTAGATGCCCCTTAATATTGTGAGCAAATAGACAGTCTGGTACTAAGCACTCCAGTGTTAGCACGTGTGTCCCCAGGAGTTTCCTCCTGGGAGCCGTGTGACTTAGAGATCGCTGTATTTATGACTCCTCCCTTCTCTTTTTTTCATTGTGTTCAGACCAATTTCCATGTGGCCCTGTTTGATTTCCAAGTGACATTTTTAGCTCAAATAGTCTTGTGATGTGGTGACTTAGAGTTTTTTTGTTTTGTTTTAGTTTTTTGTTTTGTTTTTTTTTTCCCAAGTGGGATAAACTGCCACCTTTGTTTATGCCCAGCCCTTCACTGTTCTTTAAATGTCTGTTTGGAGAGGGAAATTGTCCATATTTAAAAGTGTAAAATTTTTCTGAAAATGTTCTGTTCTCACCCTTGCTCCCGCAGGGAGATATTTAATGGCAGGTAACCAGAGTACAAAATGAAGAACAGCCAGAGAGTTCTTGGTTTGAGATGAGTTGTGATTTGTGGCTTCTGCAGGGCATTACTTTGTTCTGTCTTAACAAACATGAATTAAAGACTGCCCAGAAGCTGCAGCCAGGCCCTGTACTGGGACCTTCAGCACTTACCTGTTGAGTTTCCATTTTAGGGTCTCTCTGGCCCTTGTATCTCTGTTGTCCTCCAGCTGTACACATCAGTCTTACAAAATCTTTCTTGACATATGTTGCAACTTCCTGGTTCTTTATTCATTAAGACTTCCCATAACTTACAAAGCTGGAATGGTTTTGACTAATGACAATGTAATTCTCCCTGGACAAATTGGAATGTTGCAAAGGCTGGTGTGCAAGTGAGGTCTTGGCATCTGGTTACATCCAGGTGCCTGGAGTGATGGTTCTGCTCAGCAATAATATTCTTCCCATTGCAAGACTGACTAAAATATCTCTTTTTGTGCTGTAAGAAAAGCAACTTAAAGACCTGCAGTTGTCTAGGATATCTGTTGGTTATTATAAATCATAGAGGATACTGTTAATGTAAAGAGCTCTTATTATTTGATGAACTCAAATATTTACTGTAACTGTCCTTATGTTGATATCAGCTTTAGACAATCAACTCAGCAGAACAGAATCAAGGAAATGCTGCTTTCTTCAATACATATGAGAAAAAAAAATCCTACTTTGCTTATCCCTAAGGCCCAATGTTTGATTTTTTTTTTTCCCCTTACCTAGTAGTAATAACTTTATTTTCCACTTCTGTGTTTGGCAGCACTAACATGAAATCTTGTATGCCAAACAGTTGTGGGTGTATCACTACTTTTGAGGAGTGATTTTAGCATTCTGTACTACACTGACTCCTCCAGCCCTTCCCACTCCTGCAAGCAGGAGATCCTGAAATGATTGCATGCCCTGCTGAACAAGGCTGTGCTGGGATCAAAGCTGTTTTCAGTGTGAAGGAAGATGGGAATGCTCTGGAGGGAGAGGATGGCATTTGGTTTGTGGGGAGGGGGCAGTTTATCCCTTTATTATTAGTTTGTTATTTTGCCTTACTCATGTCTAAGTGCAATAAGCTCTGAATTGTACCAGTAACTCTGGCAGGCTCTTCTTAGTGACCTCAGATGGTTCTGTGGGGTTGGGGTGGGGTTTGAGGGGTTTTAGCAATCTCACCAGGCAGAAATAAAACAAGTTTATTGTAAAATAGTAAAGAAACTGAATTTTAATCTTTGAGGCTATTTGGGACCAGGCTGTCTCATGACATGTTGTATAGCTGTTCCAGAAATATTCTAGGAGTGTAGGCCCCAGTTAGAGTTCTTTCAGTTTGAAGTATTTTTAACAGAGAATTTATGCACTGACTTCATGTTCGTTGGTTACGTTTTGAGGGATTCTTACACTTGAGGGCGACCTGAGAATACACACAGCACACTTGTTCTTTCAGTTTGTGTTATCCAAGAGGCTTTCCATCTGATGACACTAATCGCCGTGGAAGCAGATTGTAACATTCCACCATTGCAATCCTTTTTTGATCCTCTGATTTCAGAGTAAGAGCTTTTACACAAAGCTTTCCTGATTAGTGGAAAAACTTGGAGGGGGGGAACCTGCAGGAACTTCAGCCTGAATATTCCCCCTCTGCTCCCTGCCCTTTGTTTTCTGTCCTTCCAATTTGATCCTAAGTGAAAGCATCCCTCAGCCTTTGGATGGACAAATCCTGTAAAGACCCTTCAGTCTCGACGCTTGGTTCCCGCTAGTGAGCATAGCAAAGATCACGCAGCGTTCCCGTGCCGTATCTTCCATCAGCTTTGGCGAGACCCCCTGGACCTGCGGGCTCCCGGCGGGATCGGCTCCATCCAGAGGAGCGGGATGCGCTGGGATCGCCACTCCCGCCCACGCCGCGTGGGTTTGGGGGTCTGGGGGCAACCCCCTCGCCCCAGCCTGCTTCAGGCTGGTTTGGTGATGGGTTTGCTCGCCCCTCGTTATCCCACAGCCCTCTGGGTTCCTCCCGCTGGAACCCGCCGCGTCCCGGCGCGTTCTCCGTGCTCTTTCCTTTGGCGACACACACTTTGTAGAATGGGTTAGATTATCTCGTCGTTTCTTTCAATGTGAGTTTGTGCCTTTTTTGTCTCCCAAATCTTCCAATACAGGCATATTGGAAACGAAATCTAATAAAATACTAGACAGAGCCTTTCGCCTCCGCCTCCTTTGTTTTTGAGGGGTTTTTTTCTCCTTTTTGAGGACGGGGCGTTCTTGGGGCTGCTGTGGGTCCTCCCGGCCGCCAGGGGGCGCTACAGCGCGGGGGGCCGTTCCCGCCCCCGTAAGGTGGAGCGCTGAGGGCGGCGCGGAGGCCGCGGCCGGGCCGGGCCGGACCGGGCCGAGTGAGGGGAGCTCGGGGGGCTCCGCCGGGCCCTTTCCCGCCCCTCGGGCAGCGCTTCCCTGCGGGAACGCCGGGCATGGAGACCGCGAGCCATCCCACCAAGGACTTGAGGTGAGCGGTGGGCGCGGGTCTGAGGGCGGATCCGAAAAGCGGCCCCGGGCGGTTACGTAAATCGGCGAGAATCAGCGAAACTTGGTGCGCTCATTAGCGAAGGGGGGGGGGGGGGGGTTACACTAATTGGCGGTGTTGCGTAGTTATATGAAATAGAGGAGAAAAGCTGATTTTGTGGTTTGGAAAGTCGGTATTGGAGGGGGTTCAGGGAGGTTTACGGGGCAGTTCTGGGTGCTTGGGAATTCCCGGAGATCTGTTAATGTGTAATGAAGGCACGAGCATCTGCAGCTTTTAATAGACCGGGTGTCTCGAACCTGTCATTTTCTGGGAGGAAGAAGAAGCTTAAGTAAATATTGAGCTTCTGCTTTTACGGTGTTTTGACAAGTGTCCTCACTCTGTGTCTATGTCCTGTCTTGGCTCGGTTCCCTACAGAAACCTGCTTAGAAGGGATTTGGGTAACAGCCTGTGACAGGAAAATTTTTAAAAACAAACCAGCAAGCTGTCAGGAGCTTAAATAACTCAAAAATCCTTCGAAGGATTTATTATGAGCGCTGTGACCCTGAGAAATTCTCTGCTGTTGAGTCATTTGAGGATTAGCAGCGGTGATGCTAAATAATGGCCTCAGTAGGTTGCTTGTGTTTAGGACAGTGTTTGTTTCTAGCACTGAAGTCAGTGTTTTTATCAGTACTGTGGTCACTGGGCACCTTGAGGAATCGAGTTTCTGTCAGTAATGACTGATGGTTTCAACATTATTTCAGTTTTGTTTAATCAGGTAATTGTCTTACAAAATTAGTAACTGGGTTCCCCAGTGATACATCTCCCGTGGCAGAGTTAGATCTGGAGCCTACCTACTTTTTTTTTTTTCCCCTATAAATTTGTTTTGGAGCAGCTTTTGGGTGACTTCAGCATAGTCTTACAAAGATACACTATTAGTGAGGGAAATGAGGGATCATTTTAATTTGTTGCTAAGGTAATTTTCCAGATTTTCTACATACATTGGGTGTCACCTTGAGCAGGCAGTTGACTGTGGGATAAAAGCACAGCCTTAATAATGGGTGTATTGGTGGGATTCACTAATTATCAGTGTTTAGAAGGATATTATAGAACCCTAAGATGGGTGGAATTTTAACAATTTCTTATTTTTTAAGCCTATCTGTCATGTAACAAAACTGACAGTAAAGTGAATCTCTTTTTAGAAGCTCTGGTGCTGAAGTTACCATTTTGTAAAGTAGCAGCAGATGAATGCTATGATGTGAATGTTGAGAGGAGCAGTGGCTTTGCTTGGTTCTGATCAGAACTTCGAATGTTTGGGAGCTGGAGATTATATTTCTCCTTGCCTGCAGACAGGCACATGATCGATTCCGATCAACAATAAATTCTTTTAAACCTTGAGCTCGTCGAATTAACCACGTTAAATCTATTATGAAAAAAACAATTCACTGTGTGTGGTAGGACGTGACTGCAGCTTTTGTAACAACCCAGCGAGTGCATTGGGAACGGCACAGATTGTTTTTCCCCCCCCCCCCCCCCCCCCCCCAGCATTGCTGCACCTGCATTTATCCTTTTGTGTTGGGAGCAATGCTGAATTCCACAGGGTCTGGAAGACCCTTATCAATCTTTTGATTATAACGGGCCAGTCCTTCAGGGTATAGCTTTAATTTGGAGCAGATGGCATCGCTGAGCGGCGAGGATGCGTTTCAGCATTCCGAGGGGTTGTCGCTGAACGATTTGGAGAGCCAGGGCAGCCTTCGCAGCCGCTCCGCCAGCATCAGCAGCACCGGCTCCAGCGGCCGCGTACAGCTCCGGAACAGGGTGGCCCAGCTGATGGCGTGTGTGGAGGACATCAGCTCGGATGATGAGATCCACGAAGAAGTGTCTCGCACTCTGGATGAAGCTTTCCTCATCTGGGGGAAAAAGATGAAGGATAAGTGGCAAGAATTCAGGTTTATGCTCCCTCCGCTTGCTTGATTTTGGGGCTGGCGAATAGATTTCTGATAGGAAATTTTGTGGGGAAATTAGAATGTTCTTAGAGTTGGTTGCCTGTCCACGTTTCAGTTTTAGCATTGGTTTTGTGTGGTTTCTGTTTGTTTTCAGATTACATTTAGTTACCTGGAATGTGGGCACAGCTTCTCCCCCTCCCGATGTCACAAGTTTACTTCAGCTCAACTCGCTGGGCCCGACCACGGATATGTACATTATAGGGTGAGTGATATCAAAGAACTTGCTCTGTGAGTTTATTGCAAAACTCCTGGATCTCAGCATGGTCTGTTTTGGGAGGACTGTGTGATGTGAGGTAGTTAAACACTATTGTTACCAGAGGGTGAAGACTAACAGTCGTAATTAGCAGAGGACTAACTTAGAACAGAGATTATTTATAGCAGTTAGCTGCTGCTGTGTGGTGACAGAAAGCAGAATATCTTTTTTTCTAAACACACAAAAAGTTTAGGCTGCTGTTTTCTTTGTTGGTGTGTTCATTTTGATATGAAAGTTATTGGAAATTCAGAGTGTTTTAAGGGAATTAGTGCAAGTTTGGTAGGCACAATCTGCCACTGTGTTTTCCAAACTGTGCTGAAGTTTTGAAGTCCTGACACTCAGGTTATTTATTATAACACATCATGAGTCTGGCATTGTCTTAAACTCTATCTTCAGGTGTATATAACCTCCTTTAATTTTGTTTTCCTCAGTGTCGGGTATGTTAGATCTGTGTGTGGGTTAAACTGCTTGAATAAGAAATTGAACAGCAAGAAATTTCTGGGGTCCGTGTTCTGCAAAGTTCCTATGACTTGTTTCCAAACCAACTGGTGCAATGTGAATAATTGTGATCTGTTCAGTTTACAGGAGGTGAATTCAAGAATCCCAAATTTTCTGTCTGACTTGGCATTTGATGATCCATGGAGCATTTTTTTCATGACTGTCTTGTCTCCCTTGGGATATATGAAGGTAATTATTTACCTCTCTCTTAAGTGTCACAGCACTGAAGGAAAGTATCTTTTTTTTTTCCCCTCAGATACCCATAAAAGATAAGTTGATGGTGTTTCTGTAGGTCTGTCACTTCCATAGTGACACATATGTTAGAAGTGATTCTTCCTCATACCTGTGTTTTCCTGGTTTTATGTGATGTGAACTCATACTGAACAACATCGTTCTTGTGGCCACCATATCGTTATCTCTCCCTTGTTTGTAGAAAAGTTTTGTTGGTTTTTTTTTTTCTCTGTGTAGTATTGGGAAACTGTATTGTGATGCTTCTAATGTACCTTGCACTATAAATATCCCAAGCAATGGCAGTGATTTTTGTTAAGATTGGTAAGGCTCCTTTATCTTGTTTTTTTTTTCCCAGTTTTTTTGCAGGTGAAAATAAATTGCGTATGTGTAAAACAGGATTTTAATGGATGTATATATTTATGTGAGGACTTAATTTTTGGTTGAAGACCTATAACATTATATGGGAATTTAAATGATAAGATTTTGGGGTAATAACAGGGACATAAGATCAGCTAAAGTATTGGCTGTTTTAATAATGCCAGCAATAAATGTAGGAAGGTATCCTGAATTTCTCTAGTAAAGAGAAATTAAAAGCTTTTTGTAGTGATTTTCTAAACCAGGCACAATTTTAGACTGATTTTGCTGATGTGTTTGCATTGTCTGCATGCTAATCAGTAGTTGTACTGTTCTTTTAATTGTAATTAAACAAAACAAAGGACCCATTGGGAATTACAAAAAGGAAAAATACCACATTGTTCGTTCACTCTGGCCTAAGTCATTGCTGATAAAAATTCAAAATCTGGCCGTGGGCTGACATTCAGGCCCTGTATACACACAGTTAAAAGAATTCCTGCTGGTATGCCTGGCTGATTTTGAATTCTAATTTATAACTGAGGCAGTTTGGAGCACACTAATGAATGGATGCTGCCACCTAATGGCTTTCAGCAGGACTTGATTAGCTCTAATAATAACGGGGAGCTGTCAGGCGGGGTCAAAATCAAACCAGGCAGCAAGGAAAGGTTATCCCAGGACTTAGGAATTTGGCTGAGCAGGAGAGGAGCAGTTACCCCTTGGCTGACCTGTGATGAAGTTGGGTGTAGATGGAGAGGTGTCATCCTTGGGACATTCTGTCCCCTCAGCGACAGGGTCTGTTTTCAGGGTGTTCAACTGGTGACAGTCAATTCTTCCACCATCCAGAGGATTGTATTCCCTCTTTTGGAAGAGCTTTGCTTGATTTGGCTCTGAGGACTGGTGCTGGTTCCAGCAGGGGAGGGCTCAGTGCCTTGTGGTGTTCAGGACCTGTGGATGATCTTGAGAAATGTCTGGGGACTGGCCACAGCAGAGTGAAATAAAGCAAACAAATAACAAAAGGACTGGAAGATCTTGGTACCTTATGAATGTAATTATGGAAAGGAGAATGCTGACTACTAGAGTATTTATGCATCATTAGTAATTGCAGTCCATTGTTTTGGTGTTCTGTTGGGTTCAAAGACAATGAAAACATTAAAATATATATTCTGAAGTAATTTAATTTTATGGATGTGGAGGTCATGAACGGAGGAATTTTCTTTTAAATTTTGGGCTGAATTCTTGTGCTTCTCCAGCAGTTGTATAGTCAATTTTATTCTAATGTAGTCTGTTTCTAAATTAATCCAGCATAAATTTCAACTGCAGTTATTGTATTTTAATGTCTGTATTTTAAATGGAATCAATATCATTAAAACAAACACAATGAATTTTGTGTTTCATGCTAGGAACATTGTAAAGTCCATAAATATTCAGTGAAGGACATCTTTATTGCACTATTTCCACACACACAAACCGAAAAAAAAAGCCCAAGCCACAAAACCCCCATGTCTTATGTGCTCTGTAAGTGTTTGGTAAATCAGTTTTTACAGGCACTGCAGGCAGGAGTTTCTGCTGTTTGCAGCTCATTGTTTTTGCAGATGCCTGGAATTGCCTGCTGTGCTTTTCAGGCATTTAATGGCATTTAGAATATTTGATGATCTGCTCAAGGATGCTTCAGTTTGAAAAACCTGCTGCTCTTGAAGGACTTTTAGGTGTGAGTTATAAAGCTTTTAGGTGAAAAGTGAAGGATTTGGTCCTTCATGAACAGGATTCTTAAAGACAGAAACAAGAGGCTAGTGAGGCAGAAGAAAAGTCTTTAAAGAGGTTTGGGCAGGTGCATGTTTTGAGGTCGACTGCAGATTCAAATATTATGTTAGAACTGTGTTAATTAGCTGAGGAATTGATCAGATGTGTTAATATGGAATATGTTTTTCACAGCACTGAAATGAGTGTACACTTATTGTGTCACGGTACTGAGGCCAGGCTTGGCGAGGGAGTTGCATGACTTGTGCTGTGACCTTCTTCACTTAAGAGCTCCTGTGAAACAAATCCAAGGAGCTCCTGGAAACGACCATTCCTTCTTTTCTATCTCCTCCAGCTCTCCTCAGTTCGCATGCAGGGTTTGCTACTTCTGATCTTTGTGAAGCACGTGCACCTTCCCTTCATCCGGGACATCCACACCCACTACACCCGCACAGGCCTCTATGGCTACTGGGTAAGGACTGCCTCAGCTGTGCTCAGCTGCTTACTGATGCTGCTCTATGCCTCTCCATGGCTCCAGGAGATGTGGTTTAATTAAAAATTCATAACCTGACAAGCAGAAAAACTCATTTATTTGAACCTCTTGTGCAGCACAGACCGTGATTTCAGATTTCAGTTGATTTGCTGATATACAACAAGTTGTGTAGGAAGAAATTATACTGGTTTAAATCTTAATTGCAAGATTTAAAAAGTCACAGATGCTGTTAGTTACATTTGCAGGCATTGACTGCAGTTTCAGGGAATGTTGTTCACCTTCCATGCCAGGGGAACAAAGGAGGAGTCAGCGTCCGCATGTCCCTCTTCGGGCACACGCTCTGTTTCATGAACTGCCACTTGCCAGCTCACATGGAGAACACAGAGCAGCGACTGGATGACTTTGAGAAAATTCTGGAAATGCAGTTTGAAGGAGAGGATATTCCAAGTCCCTTGGATCATGAGTGAGTTGTTCACTCAGTTCTGTGTTGTTTTTATCTATTATAGAATGAACTGTTGCACTGAAGAATTTTGGGTTTGGATTTTTCATCCATCGTTTTTATTTTAAGTGTCTCTTCAGCCTTGACCCTGAACCCTGGGAGGAGAAGATAACCTGAAAGACAGATGTCTGTTTTCTTCCAGTCTCTAATTACATTCATTTGATAGCATATAGACTGTACATGTCATACAGAAAAGCTTTAGAAGCTAAAGCCTGTTTATACCAAAAATCCTTTAGGTTACTGTTAAATATTCAGAGATGTAAGACTCAGGAGAAGTTAATATTGAGGCAGTAATAAGCAAGCAGAAAGAATGCAAGGGACTTAATTTACTGTTTCAATTACTTCAGGGGTTTTTTTGTTTAGCAGCAGGTTGTCCCTGTGTAAGCTTATCTATAACTGCTTAATGTTTGTGTTTAAGCTGTTTGCATTAAGTAATAAAAGTGATTAGAGCACCTAATTAGTGTAATGGCTAATAATCTGTCAAATTCTTCCCTTGAATTAATAGTTTCATATAAATCTTCCTTGTTTGATGCATTTTGGTTTGGTTTTAAGGGTTCTCTTCTGGTTTGGAGATCTGAACTTCCGGATAGCAGATTATGGGATACACTTTGTCAGAGAATCAATCAATAACAAGCGTTTCAATCTGCTCTGGGAAAAGGATCAGGTTGGTTGGCTCAGTTTCTTTGGGAGCTGGGTTTTGGTTTTAAAGCACGCAAACACGACGTGGTAGTTAAATTACACCTTGAGCTTCTCATTTCTGTTAAAGAACACAAACTCAGTCACGAGGTGGAACATGAGGTGGTCATAAGCCCCAGTTAGTTGCAAACTTTTTGTGGTTTTATGCAGTTTCTTGCTCATTTACAATTCTCATGTTTGACTGGAAATTTCTTTGAACTTCATGTCTTGTCAGTTGTTCCTCGCCTTTATCTCTCCTCTTCTCCCAAGAATTCTTTTTAAGATAACCTTATCCTGGATTTTAAGTAGAATTGCCTCTCAACTTTTAGATGGATCATGTCAAGAGTTCGGGGTATAACAAAGAGGCTCTTCTGAATTTACCTTTCCAATGTTGTACTGATTCCAGTGTTGAATTCTTGGAAGATGCTTTCCCAATAAACCTTTAATCTCTGATTTTTTAAACATAATCTTTTAAAGTTACTTTCTATTTCTGCAGTTAAATATGGCAAAAAAGAAGGAAGCATTTCTGAAAGAATTCAAAGAGGGCCCTCTGCAGTTTAAGCCCACCTACAAGTTTGACCTTTACTCTGAGGTCTATGACACAAGGTAAAAGATAAAATGAATTTAGACATGGAATATGAGAGTGAATGTGGTGTTTGGTTAAATATCTCTTTAGTAATCAGCAAACATGAATTTCCTGGGTGTACTGGGGCTGTTGAGCTGTTGTGTTTGGCTTGGGTTGATCAAATCTGAATAAATGAATATTTTTGGCTGAAGAAGCTGGGTTCTGCTGATTGTATGAGGGAAGTAATGAAACAGCCCAGCTGCCTTTTTGCAAAGACCAGATTAACAAAATAAATGGGCACTTTTTAAGATGCTTTTGTTTTGTTCTTTCCTACTAAAAGTGCTCACTGGTTGTCAAAAAGGAGCAAAAGAATAATGGTCTGTCCTTTTTGCTTCCCTTCTCTGTATAAGCATTTAATTTGATATGCTGGTATTTGCAAATTAATATATATTTGTCTTTATCGATTATTTTAAGTTGGAGTATCTTAAATTTTCGAAGTTTTTCTGTGATATTAAAGTCTGTTTGTTAAGTACTAGTCTTATGTTTCCACAGAAGGATAAGTTCCTGTCCAAATAGGGTTTTGTACTGATCTTTTTCTTTACTTCCAGAGAACAGAAGTCCCTGTTTTGGTTTAAGTAAGAAGAGAACTTTCTGAATTTTGTAGATTTTTTTTTTTTTAATATTTCATAATCAAAACAAGGCTCCATCTGAGCTTTTGCTTTGGTTTTTGTGAAATATTTGAAAATCAGATGACAGCTGATTTTCTCCAGGGATTTTCTTAACCTGTCTAAAAGCTGCAATGTTATCTACTCTGCTGTTGCACTTAATATAGGAAGTTTCATCATGTGGACCCAAAGACATTTTGCTTCCTAACTGAATATAAAGAGATGTGATGGGACCAGCAGTAAATCCATCTAACAAAAAAGACTTAAAGTAATCCAAACCTGAATATTTTACAAACAGTTCATAGCCTGCTTGTCTGTATTGGCTG
The DNA here is from genome assembly GCF_963662255.1 of Cinclus cinclus. Taxonomy (NCBI): domain Eukaryota; kingdom Metazoa; phylum Chordata; class Aves; order Passeriformes; family Cinclidae; genus Cinclus; species Cinclus cinclus. Next base: position 5,007,944 of record NC_085067.1, read on the forward strand.
ATGTTGAGAACAAAAAGTGTGGCTGCACATTCTGTGTGCATCCTGCTGCTGTTCAAGCTACCAGACTTTGCTCACATGGGGGTGACCAGCAGACCTCAAGGCAAGCACCCTGCAGAACTTGCTTTTACTGAAACCCACAGGATTTTATATTTGATACACCTTCAATGTGCATTCTGAGGGTTTGTTTCCCATCTAGTACTCCATTTTCCCTAAAACAGTGAGTGATTTACCTTAAGCTGTTCTTTTGGTATTTTCCTGCACAGCAGAGCAGACATCTGGCACCTCCTAAAGATTTTTGTCTGTAGAATTGCTGCACTAAGTGGGATAATGGCCCTTGGTCATTTCAAATCTTTCCACTTTATTAAAGGTGGGAAGGGGTAAAACAAAATGATGTTGAGTATTGAACAGAATGGCCTTGGTTTCAATATTTAAAGTTAATAAACTGACAGTTTTCCTTACACATCCTACTTTTAACTTCTATAATCCAATCCAATCCATTTTAATTCCTCTTCCATAGGGTATGATCTTTTCTCCATTTCAGTTTGAAGTGATCCACCCATCCTGAAAGTTGTTGTTAAGCCTTCCTCCCACTACAGAGAGAACCAGAGAGGGCTCATGTCTTCTGGTGTAATTTATATGGTATAAAAGGAAACTCTGCATTCTGATAACAGTTTGATGTGTAGCATAGTTGCAGGCACAATTTCCTTGATTATGGAATTTTGAAAGCCTGTTGGTATGAGACAGCAGTAGCTTGCAGATCTGAAATGCAGGCTGGAACTTGTTTATAGGAACTTGTAAATAAAGCATTGCTGTGGTACCTGTGATTACCATAAACTACCCAATTTTGTCCTGGCTTTTGTTGTTAAGAGAAACTTGCTCTCAAATATTCTGAATAATTTCAAATGTCATTCAGACTCTTCCTACATAATCCTTATGTTTATGGCCTCATTTCTCAGAATATCTCTACATTTGGAGCATGGGGCAGTTGCCGTATTATCTCAGTGTTCATGCATGTTTTTACAGGGTTTTAGGAGAAAGTATCATTTCCTGTATGAAGCCAACTAACCCACTGAAACATCCTTCTCCCCTTCATTTTACTCCTCTTTCAGAAAGCCATGAAACTGATCTGTGCTGAATGGAGTCCAAATTAAGGAAACGTTGGTAGTAAAACACATCAAACAGAGCTGTAAAATGAAGCTTGGATATGATTGCCTTCTTTTATTAATATGTATCTCACAGTCTTTGAACTCTCAGTAGATTTTGCACAGCATTCTTTGCTTTTGGCAACTTGCTTCTCTGCTCATTTCACTTTTTATCTTACATTTTTGCAGTGAGAAGAAAAGAAAGCCAGCGTGGACTGATAGAATTCTATGGAAAGTGAAAAATCTCAGTGAGGTTGCATCAAAAGAAGGCGAATTCCCTGAAGAAGAGAACCTGATTTCTGTTACTCTGAATAACTATGTCAGTCACATGAGCTATGGCATCAGTGATCACAAACCTGTCACAGCAACTTTCAAGCTTGAGGTGGTGCCCCAGTTATGTTGTTAAAAAAAAGTTTTGTTTTACTCAGTGTTGCCTTAGAACAGCTGATTTCCTAAAGCATAATCTCTGTTTCATTCTGGTCATAGTGAAGGCAGCAAATTGCTTTCAGGTTATTTGCAGTTAAAGAGTCCCACAGGTGGGCAGTTGTAGCAGAGAATAACTTGTAAAGAATAACTGTAAGAATAACAGGCTTGACTGGGCTTAAACTCCGTTTGTTTTTTTTTGTGTAGATGAAGCCTCTTGTCTCAGATCCCTTGGTGGTGCTGAATCCTGAGGGTGAGTGGAGTGCAGAGCACGATGTTCTCATCCGCTACTCTGCGGTGCCTGACTTCCCCAGCAGTGCTTGGGACTGGATTGGGCTCTTCCAGGTAATGCTACCTCATCATGGCCCTTCAGCAAAGATGGGGAATGTGACTCCAGGAGGTCGTTGAGAATTTTAGATTGCTGATTCCTGCTAGTGCAGAACTCTGGGAAGTAGTTGTGTCCTTGCTTGCCATTAGTTTCTTTGTGCTGACAGTTCAGCTCTAGAGCATGAGAGCTCTTCCACACCCCTTAAATTCTCTGCTAAAATAATCTGGGTGTTTATTGAAGTAAAATGCTGCAGAAGCTGTGGAAAGGAGTTTATGCTACAAAAAAAACCAAAAGTTAAAGGCAATAGAAGGGTGAAAGAACAGAGCAGTCCCACCCTCTCAGAAACAAAAGATGCGGTGCAGGCTCCCAAAATGTTTTGATCCTAAGAGTGTTTTAATTACTTCAGTGAAACAGTAAACATCTCTCACAGCTTTGTTTTTCATGTAGTATGTTTTTCATGTAGTATGTTTTTCATGTAGTATGTTTTTTGTTTCCATCAGGAAGCTGAAAGTTTATATCTTTCTGTGCAGGTGACTTTCAGGCATGTGAAGGATTATGTTACTTATGCTTGGGTGGAAGATGCTGAAATTTCTTCCAACAGAGACAGCAAACAAGTAAATCAGATGTATTTCTTTATAATGTAGTTCCCTATAGAGTAGCACTGGAGTTCTGTTCCATATCCCCTCAGGGGTTCTGTATCCTCTTCCCAGTTGAAGCTAATTGGGAACAATATTACTGTTTAAAATGCCTCTTCCTAGTTCTTCCTGTTGAATGTTTTGGTCCCTCTTTAAAAACCACTGTCTGCTACAAAGCTTTGTAGTAGTGATTACCTAAGTGATTTAAGCCAAACAAATAAAACTTATTTTGGTGCAAATGATAAATATCCAAAGATACTGATCTGAACAAATAGAAATTGGGAAAGGTGGCTCCTTGTGGCAGGAGCAAACCAAGCTTGTGGATTGCTCTGCTGTTGCCACCAGGAGGCAGCTCCACTCCCTTTGCTGTTCTGTGGTTTGTCCCTTCTCTTCCAACCACTCTGGGTCTCTCCTCCCTTGTCACTGAACCAAGTCAGCTTGCTGACATGGTAAAGGATCTTCCTTCTCCTCCCTGATTTAATTTTCAGATGGTTTCCTGAGTTATTTCTGTCCCCATCTGTTTTAGCTTACTTTTTGAAACGTGCTTATAAGTAGCAAATACTGATTTTGATGGTATTTCTGAGTGGCTTTTTTGTAATTTTTTTTTTTCTGTGGAAATTGCTCATTGCTGTTCTTATTCTTGCCAGGTTTACATGAGTGCTTCAGAAATACCTAGGATGGGAGGAGAATTTTTGCTTTGTTATTATAGCAATAACTTGCAGTCAATAGTTGGCATCAGTGAACCTTTTCAGGTAATATATTAGAAAGCATTCATTAATGTTGATGTGATTTTTTTTTTTTATTATTCTTTTGTTTTAAGATGCATCTGAACACAGCTGTGTTAAATCCTTGGCAAGGTGGCAGCAGAAGGAATTTTACAAAGGATATGAGGATATGTCCTGACTAAAAAGAATTTGCTAATGTGCTGAAAGACTCTGAGTAACTGTTACAGGATTACAGAGCAGTGAAACAAGACAGGTTTCTCTCCCTCACTGTTCACCTTTGGAACTTCAGGCTCCCAGTTAGGTCCCCAGTTTCTGTAAAGATGACAAATCAAGTGATACCAAATTTCTGGCAGATTGTAAGTGAGCTCTTTGTCCTCCATTCTGTGATTTGCACCCAAATGTTTCCTGTAAATTGTCACTTGAATTTGTGAAGGATGAGACAGCTGGACTCAAGTTATTTGATTAACAGGCTTTGTTTAATTTCTGCAAGGATGACTTAACCTGCCCAAACAAGATGAAGTGACCAAGCATTGCTGCTTCTACACAAGCACTGTTTTTTTCCCAGAATAATTTTGTTTGTGCATAATTTTCCATGCTGCCATGGCTGTGCTCTTGTGCTGGGGAATCACTGAAATAGCAGTTCTGCATTTTTCATGATGAGGATGAAGGGGTTGTAGAAGACTGAAACCTCAGTGCTTTAGGGGATATAATAATTAAAGTTCCTGGGCTGGCTGGTATCTCATTCCTGTTTTATACTATTATATCATTTTTAGGTGTTCTGTTCCTGTTTTTCTTTGTAGGAGTGAGAAAAATGGCAGAGTGGAATATTTGTGTTTTCTCTGAGCTCAGTGTCTATCAGAGATTCTGCAGGATTGTTGCCTTTCTTCTTGCATGACATTTAATGTTTTGATATCACTGTAATGGATTTTTAATAGATTTTTTTTAATCTTCTCAGTTTTTAGCAAGCATGACAGACTATTTTATATAATGGTTTGAATAATACAGAGCAACACAGTGCTTTTGAATTGTTAATTTGTTTTTTATCCTGTTTTTCTCCTAGATTCAGCCTAGTCAAGCACCAGTAGAAAAGGATCTGCCAGAGGAAGAGAGCACTTGGCTGCAGAAACATGACAACGCAGAATGAGGTGGTGCTTCTGAAAAAAGAAGGGGCACATAATGGTCCTGGTTCAGCAGTCAGATGTTCTTTTTGTCTTAGTGATTGTAAGCTTTTGCTCTTAGAGGATGGAGTAAGACAGGTAGGATTGTTCAGAAACTTTGGAGGCTCGTAGAGGATAATTTATTGTGGAAATAGATATTTTTATTCTGGGGAGAGTAACTCTCTTGCACTGGATGAGAACTGTAAAATAGCACTTAAGGAATGCTGTGTGTTTTAAGGTGGTAGACATTTCTAATGCAACGATTTAAGCTAAGGAAGTTGCAGTGTTTAATAGATTTTTAGGTCTGTTCCTTTTTTTTGTAGAGGATATTTTATTTAAGATGCGATATTTACTATACTATAACCACTTAATAACTGATTTCCAAATTTTGAGTTTAAATGAAGTTATTTTAAAGAAATTATTTATTAGATACAGCTAGTTAGCTTGTTTTGAAATTTTATTTGACTTTCAAATGTAAGCTAATTACCTTTTGGGAAATACCAGTGACAACAGGTCACATGAAAAACAAAATCTTTGGCGTGTGTCAAGTCTCCTTTGGTAGATCTTTCATGCCTTACTAAGAACTCCTTGTAGGATTTTCCATTTCTTATTCTTCCAAATTGAAATATATTTATCAAAATGCACTATTCCTGATTTTTTAAATTCTTCTTTTATAAAAAAAGAATAAGCAATTTGCTTATTGCCTTTCTCCCCCTCATTAAAAAATGTAAAATAAACCCATTTTTATACCACTCCCTGGCTTGGAGTGAGCCAGGATCCCACAGCTTCTGAGGGAAGTTGCAGAGAAATGCTTTAGCATAGATGAGCAGCCCATGGTTGATGACTTGGCATAATACTTGAAAATTTAAAATCTCTTCAGTTGATAGCAATCAGTCTGCAAACTTTCTGTTTTTTTCTGGAAGCACTCAGACCTTTCTGTATCCTGTGCACTTGAGGGTGGAGACGGAATAAGAAATTTCCTGTACCTTTAGGAACCTGAAAGGTAGTTAGCTTCTGAAAGGGTCTTGTTTCTTGGTGAGGAAAAATAGAGATCTGTGGAAAGGATGGGCAAGGGCACCAACATTCCACAGAATCTCAGGCTGCAGTGCTGGGACAGAGCACTTTGAGTCTCCCATGCTCTGTATCCACAGCTCCCTCCCAGGTGTGGTGAGCAGAGTTAGTCACTCCTCACTGGCACAGGGACAGAAAAGAGCAGATTTGGATCAAGTGGAAGAGCAAGGGGTGTTGGGATGTTCATGCTGGAATTCTGCTTATGAACTGAGTGGATTCCTTTTTGCTCTTTTTCTTGAAGCCTTATTTTTTTCAGGGTCGTTTTGAGATAGAAAGTTAACAGCTTGATAGGATATTTGTTTTGCTTTTATCATTCACTGTATAAAATCTTTTGAGGTCCAGGTGTCTTTGTGTCCTGTTGAAGCTCTGACATAGGTTTCTGGTTAGGTAGTTGCAGTGGGCTTTAGGAGCACTTGGCCTCTGTGGGTCTTAGTCGTATCTCAACTTGATGCTTGGTGTTGTTCCCAGTTGTGAGTAGTGAGGGCAGGTTCAGAGGATACTGTGTTCATTGCATGGGTTAACACTGCCTTGAGGTTTACAGTTTGTACATTCCTGATACACTTTGGAACCATATTAGAAACAGTTTTCCCATTTATACTGGTCCCCCAAGGATTTGTTTTGCACTGAGTCTTCCAGATATGTGACTTCTCATGGCACTTAGGGCATCAGACAAATCCCTGCTCTGAACTGCAGTACCTTCTGCAGTTCCTGAGTTGTGCTCTGTCTCTGGTTTCACTCGTATAACTCTGACCATTCTCCATGCAAGGATATTCTGTGGAGAGCCCAAAGAACAGTGGGCTTTGAATTCTGGACCACAGCTGGAGATTTACTGTGGACCAAGATCCAGTTTCTTCTAAGCAGGGTGCCATGCAGCCTCTTTGCAGGGGCGAGACACTCGAGATCCTTTGTGCTTGTGGGAGCTGAGAACCCTCTGTCACTGGACACAGAAGCTGCATTTTGTAAACTGATCCTTTGAACCACGGGACTTCCCAGAAAATGCCCCCAGCAGCTGGGATTGGAACTGCTTGTGTGTAAGGAGGATGCTGCACAGAACTCTGCACTTCTTTCCTCAGTATTATGCACACAGAGGCACTTTTGTTTACTACTGTTACCTATGGTAGCTTTTCAAACTATTCCATGACCTGTAATGATGTAATTTCTGATGAAATTTATCTTTTCTTAAAACGCCTTTAATTGGATGTTATAATCACTGGAAATGTTTTTATACTCATGTGTTTTTCTTTTCACGTACCTCTGAAATAAATCCTGGCAGTGAAGTATTGTGCATGGCCTCTGTTTATTTGAGAAGGTACAGATTGGTTTGGGTGGGGAGGATTTGGTTTGTAATTTTTCTTCAAGGAGCTTGGTTTGGTTATGTTTAATGCACAGATAAAAGCATTTTAGAAGGAAATCAGTAACAACCTATGGCAGGACTTGGGCTGCAAAAGAAGGGCAAGTACAAAGGCTGTTTTTCCTTTGGACACAGCAGATTCATCTTACTTTTTTCCCTATTTCAATGAATCCAGTATTAAATGCTCTTGTGGTTTTGCATTTTCTGTCCCTCTTCCCCACTGAGGAGGTTTCGACATTTCCTTGTAAAAACGCCCAGACCACTTGACATTGTTTCCTAATTTTTGAGAACAGGTTCTTCTACTTTCACTTTTTCACAGTGAATTTTTTATGGTGTGATTTGAAGTGTCTCTCTTGCCTTTATGAACGATCTGCTAAATTATGCTTCGTGTTTTAAATTTAGTACATTTTCATATAAATTTGCACTCGATTTCCATCTAAGGATAACTCTTCGTAACTCTCTGCTGTTGGAGAATTAATTTTCAAATGGGAACTGTATATCCCAAGAAATGTTGTCCAGTCCAGCCTCATTGAACTTCCATATATTTCTGATTGCTGGCTAACCTCAGGATGTGCAGTGTATCATTGCACACAGATAGTACAGCTCTGTGTAAACAGGAAATATTTCTAAGATGTCTTGCGTGTTTGTGAGACCCTAAAAATACCTTCTGATAAAGACCATTGTTTCTACTACCACTGCTTCCTTCTCTGCTCTTGGACACTGAGTGACACTCAGATGAACTTGTCTGAATTAATATACTGCAGTGGAAAGGCCAGTTGAACAAAGCTGGAATTAGGTTTTCCTTGAGAGAGGAAATGATACCTTTTTTGAGAGCTCTGTGCTGCTAACAGGAAGTTTCCTGTGGCCCTTTCTGTCCCTGGATTTAGGGATTGTTGTTCGAATGTGATTGACAAAGCAATTTCTATTTAATACACAGTTACTCTGGAAAATTATCTGCTCAGGGACTGCCCTGAACTTGTTTAATTGCTTCAATTTGAGGAACATCATGGATCTGTGTGATGTACATGATTTGTACATCCCACCTCCCTCTATTGCAGTGGAACTGTCATCTTCCACTTACAGGGTCTCTGAAATTAAAAAGAACATTGTGCAGCCTAGAAAGCAGCAGGAGAAATCTGTGTAGAATCTGAGTAGTTGTTGGGAGAATTACTCAAGGTAAACAGTGAAGTGGGAGATCTGGGGATGCAAACTGATGAGAGGAAATGCAGAGGTGCAGGAAAAATCAGAAAATATGAATATAGGCACCACAAAAGGATGGAAAATAGAATAGCAAATATGAATATAGGCACCACAAAAGGATGAAAATAGAACAAATGTTTTAGCCTGCTAGCCATGCTTTGAAACTGCCAGTTCTCAAGTACAGACATCTGCTCTGGTAGGGAATGTTTCAGCATCATTTGTCCAATTCCAATTGCACTGTAACTGTGATTTTCAGCCCAGGCTCAAAAGAGAGACCACACTATGCTCTGTGACCTTCTTTATTTTGTTCTATCTTTAAAATTTTTTTCCAACTTCTTTATGCTGTCTTTACCCGTTTTCCTATCTTACCACTCACTTGTAGCCCATTTTCAGAAGGTTTTTTTGCACATAATTCTGGTATCTGCATCACAGGAGCCATTCCACTGACACAGCTTTGGTGTTCTGACCTTTGTGATTTCTCTCCATAGAAAGGGGAGATAAATCAAGCTGGGTATTGCTCCTTATTACTGAGAATAGGGTGGGTTTCTTTGGGGAGGTGACAGTGTTGGGTTTTTAAATGTGATAAAATAGTTTTTTTTAGTAGAACTCCATATTGGGAAGTGCTCAAGGAAACAAATTGTTGAACTGGAGCAATCTTGTGTATAACAGCTAAGGAAGCATAATAATAATTCCAAAACCACAGAACAGTCACAGGCCTTTTCTTTGTAGTTGCTGAACAGAACTGTGTTACCTGTATCTGCTCTGGTGTGGCCAGTGCTTGTTAATCCCATTAAGTAGTCTTGTTAATGCTTTCTTGGCAAGCATTATCAACTGCAGTTGGTTTGTAGTGGAGTTGAAAATTCAAATTTGGCTCTTCCAAGGAGATAGGAATTTATCTCCTCAGCAAATTTTAAAATACCTGAAATTTAGACTGATTTCTTTTTCTCCCCCAGTCACAGGCAGGATATCTGATATCTTTTTTGAAGGGTGATAGGTCCAGCCACTCCATTAATGTATGGCATGATCATTGTAAAGCTCTGTAATTGCACTTAAACCAGCATTCACCAGATTATTTTTCTCCTATTTGTCGGAATTTTCATGCTGTAACGTGCCAATTAGTTTCCTTTGCCATGATTAGTTAGCTACTCAAGGACTCAATTAATAATGATTCCATTCTGCAGCATTTTGCAGAACTTCCTGTAGTTACCATGGGAGCAATCAGGGTTTTCTATTGCTTGCTCTTGGAGGCAAAGATGAAGGATTTTTTTCTGCACAAAATCTCTTGGTAGGTTTTTGAAGTCCACCATGGGATTGTTTCGTGCCAGCACCTCTGAAACAGCATCCGCAGCGACCTGACTTTACTGAGCCCGGGGGGACAGAAATGGAACAGCAACAAAGTTGGAGGCAATAAACACAAACATAAATTTAGGCTTCTTGGAACTGTCGTGGCATGCTGGAATGAGTGGAAACCAGTCTTGAACTTCATTGTTTCAGCTCCCACCTAACACTTGTTATAAATACCGAGGTTCATCTTTTCCTCTCGCAACAGGGCTCGGAACCAAAGACTGCACTCAGTCGAAGTTGGCTGCTGCACACTGAAATCAGAGCTGTCCATAAAGAATAGAGGGATTTACTGACTTTCCTTGAGAAAATGGAACTGCACATTGAACGTGTTCCTACAGGAGAAATCATCCGCGTGGTCGGGCGCAAGGCAGAGCGTAGGACTGTAAGCCTGGCTTTTATTGTTCTCCATCCCCTCTGGTACTGTTTGTTACACAATAACCACCTTAGATCTGAGCTGAGCAACGCCAGGGCAAGAACTGGAGGGTTTGCAGAGCTGGTTGGTCACTGGAGTGACTGGAGCTTGTTGGGAGCATTTTTTTTTCTTTCTGGGATGGAATTAGTAGTAGTGAAGTGAGTGGGAGTTTAGAAAATCGTTAAACTTTATTTCCAGAAATACTGCAGTGAACCGAAGTTGGTGTTTGGCCTGGCTGTATGAATTCTGTCAGGTGTTTTAAGAATTCTGGGAGCACTTTGAGACTGCAGAGGAAGGGGAAGAGCTTTAAAACAGTTATTTTGTTCCTCTTGTGTTGATTGTGCTGTCATGGGGTTCATGCCCTGAATGTTACAGGAAGGTTCACATATGGAAAATTATAACAAACTTATTAATATCTCAGGGAACTGACTATTCTGTTGACTTGGGATTTTATTGACTTGTGTTCAGGGTTTGTGTGTAAATAAATAGAAATCCATGAGCTGATATTATCTGGTTTGACACAGCTGAGAAAGATGCTACTTCTCTGAGAATAATTTCAGTTTTCTTGGAATGAATGGCAGTTCTGTGTGTTTTGCTTCAGAATATTTTCTATCTGCATTGGTATATTTTTTAATTAAAGGAGTCTAAAGAAAATTAACTGTAAAATTTAAAATGTTTGGAAGTACCTAAATGAAACTGTGAATTTCTCTCTCTCTGTCATAGCTATTTAAAACCTGTTTAACAGATCTTCAGCTCTGGTAGAGCCATCTTGTACTAAAGTGCACATCTGTGCACATTGCTGCCGTTTCCTAGCATTGTCTTTCTAGTGACTAATCTGAAACTCAATCTGAAAATGAGTTGAGACATTTACTGTGTGGTTACACAATTGTCAGGTAGAGTCATTTTACTTAAGAAAAAAAACCGAGAGCTCCCTCTGCCTTGTTGGGAGAGGAGACAGTGGCAATTCCGGTGTTTGGTTTGCAGTAGTGTTACTGATTTATTTGTAGTGAGAGCAGGGGACGCAGGCAGGACTGAATTGTTGTTCCCGGGGGAAACTTTCCTTTAAACCTGAGCATGTGACATCAAAGAAAGAAAATGTACGGGTTCAACTTTTCTTAAAGTTTTAAACATTCAATGAACTTTCTACTTGGAGAAGCGTGTGTCAAGCAGTGTTGGCGCTGCAGGAATGATCAGAGAGGGGTGGTTTTAGAAAAACTTTAAGATGTTTTAAACTGCTGCAGGAGTGGCAAGAGCAGAGCTTTACTGCTTCAGCTCAGTGTAGTTCAGGCTGTTAGAGTTCAATGTGTAGAATTTCCCGTGGGTCCTGACGAGACTGCCTCGGGTATTTCACACCTGCGTGGGATGAACCAACCTGCTGCTCACAGCGGATGGTTACCCGAGCTCCGTGCAATCACTCCCGAGCGAGCTTCACCCAGCGTCCTTCCCAGGAACATGCACTTTTGATGACTCTCACAGCCAAGAGGGGCCGGTAGAATTACCATCAGCGCTCGAAGTTTAATTGATATCGCCCGTCTGGAGCAGCCAGGTGCGTCTGCCCTCGGAGGCAACAGCGATAGCCGTGTGCAGAAGCTGCTGGGCAGGATGCTGCTGCCGCGGACAGCGTAACCACCGCGGGCCGGGTCGGGTCGGGTTGGGTCGGGTCGAGGGGCGAGGCGCGGTGCCGGCGGAGCTCCGGTGCCGGTGCAGGTGAGGGCGGAGCAGCGGCCCGCAGCCCGCATGCCCGGCGCTCGGACATGCTCACTAGCGGCGCGGCGCGGGCTCCCGCGGGCCGGCGGTCGGTGCGGGCCGGCGGTCGGTACCGAGGCGCTCGCGGAGCCGCCGCAGGGCCCCGAGCCGCGCGTCCCCGGGCACCGAGCGCAGGTGAGCGGGGCCGGGGAGGGGGTGCGGGGCGAACGAGTGAATGAGAGGTCGGTGTGCGCGGCCGCCTCCTGCCCGCCCGGCGGGGCTCGGGCACATGGCCGCGGGGTACGCGGGGGCAGCGCCCCGGGCGGCCGAGGCTCGGCCGTTCTCCCGCGGCCGCCGACCTCGCCGGAAACTCGAAACGTTCTCCACGGAACAAACGAGTGAGCGGGGTAGAGCGGGCGGCATCCCGGCGTGGCCGTGGCTGTCCGGAGCAGTTTCTCGCCGCCCGGGTCCCGGGGCTGCTCTCCGGTAACGATCCCGTGCGCGCATCCCGCACGCCCTGCCCTGCCCGGGGCCGGGCTGCTCGCGGGGAGCCCCAGCGGAGCCGCAGCCGGAGCCGGGCGGGGTGTGGTGTGGCGGGGCTGCTCCCGGCTCGTAGACGTGGCCGTGGCACGGCCGGGGCTGCAGGCGGCTTGGCTTGGTTTGCCCTTGTCAAGACAGGTTTCCTGTATGTACATCCCGAACTTGTGTTACGGCTCCGAGCGCTGCTGCGTGTGATCCGCCCTGCTGTGCACAGCACCGACGTTCACCTGGGAGGAATTCTTCCTTTCTTTGCCGGTGCTTGCACAGGTGCCTCAGAGCACGCTGTGTTTAGCCCTCTCTCACAGGTGGAGGTGGTCAAACTCCTTAACTTCTCCAATTTAAACCACACGTCTGCGTCCCCATTGAGACTCAGGGGACCTCATTTCTTGTGCTGCTTTCCATGCCAGTTTTAGCTCAGTTTTAATATACTTGGAGTTAATTGCTTTAAGTGACAGTGACTCATGGGAGGAATCTGACTCTGCCTGAATGAGCACCTCATTCTAGTAACTTGAATTTTCCAAATAAGATGGTTTGAGCTGCATTCTTGTCGTTGGGAGGATTACATCGGAAAAGTGATTCTGAGATACAATACGGAGATTATTCTGGTATTTAATCTCTCTCTGACAGTTGCTTGGGGCAGAAGGCTCCTCCATAACTACTTGTGGATGGCAGCTGCTTAGGTTTTAAAAGTGACAAATGAGTGAATCTGCTTGGTTGGTGGGACAAGCCATGAAAACAGAACCACATCTTAGAGTACTTGGGAAGAAAGGCATTTTTCTTTCATCCCCTTTTGGAGCAGTAGGCAATTGCCAGTTGTCAGCACCTTTTCAAAAGTTTTAGAAACTGCCTAAGGCTTATGGAACTGATGAGTTCTTAATTTTCACAGAAAGGCCTGATAGGGCAACCACTGTCATAACACTTCAGGGGTTTTAGTTTTGATAATGTGTTTTAGGGAGGGGCTGTGTAAATGTGAATTTTGTGTTCTGCCTGGCAAGGACCAATGGAGTGCTACACTGAACACATGTTGTCCTAATTTATCATGGTATAAATGATAGAATTATTTTTAAAGTGAGAAAAAAAAAAGGTGTGAATCATAACACGCTGAGTGAGAGATCCCGTGTGAGTCAGGATCCACAGTGTGTAATTTCTGTTCTCTTCTTCATAATTAATAGTGAAAAAACTTGTGATTTACAGTACATTGTCAGGATTTGTAATAACTGTAAGAGAACTTATATAGCTGCTGACAAAATGAGTCAAATAATTTATTTTTTTTTATTTGATCCAAACCCACTGAAGGAAGGCTGGTAAAAAACTGGAGGCTAAGAATTCTTTATAACATTAAATATGGTGTTTCTTTCTATGAATAAGCTCAAACTCTATGGATGCCTTTATGAAAATCTAAGATAGTCTTGTTCAGATATTTGGGGTTTTTCTGTTTGTAGTGTCATGTTGTTTATTACTGCATTGGGAACCACATGCTTTCTAGGAACTGGACAAATTCCTCTACCCTTGTCCAAAGGAACAGTCTGCTCCAAATGCAGGAAAAACAAACTGCAGCAGCTGCCACAGTCCCAGGGCAGTGTATAAAATAGAGCTCTCACTGCCCCTTCCCTTGGCTTTTACCTGGCAGGTGTGAATGGTTCCAGCATGAAAAATATTGAGGAGCACTGGGCTGCAGCACTTTGCCTCCCGGTTCAAAGGACTGATGAGTGAGCACTGTTCTCAGATAACCAGTAGTGCCTTCTGGAGTGTTTGGGATGTGTGTTTGGGAAAAGCTGATGTGTTACAGGTGCTGCAGAAAAGCAGGTGGAGGGAACTCAAAGTGCAGCAGATTTTCCTGGGGCTGGTCTATCCCACAGCCCTTTGTAAGAGATGTGAGTGTAACTCAATCACTTGTCCTTTCACACAAGCTAAAGAACCATTTATAAAGGCTGATTTGTGTGCTTCTAAAGTGTTACTGTGGGGAATACCATCTGTGTTATGCTTTGGGTTACCTCTATCAGCAGCAGCCAAAAGTGGTTAATGTGTGATCCAAATCAGAAGTGAGCAGGTCAAACAGGTGATTTGTGAGGAGCAGTCTCCCAGCCCCTGTGCTCTGTGTGAGCACAGCAACATTGCACAGAGGCAGGAAAGGCTGGGATCAGGTGGGCCCTTTGTGCTGGCATAAAGTGATTGCAATTATGGCATGCGTGTGTGTCTCCTGTCAGGGCTTTTCCTGTGTTAAATGCTGCTTTACTGCTGTGGAACCAGCTCCTGAGTGATGTGGTTGTCTCTGCCTAGGATTGCTATCCCTGGCTTCTGCAGAAACCATCCATCCAACCTGCTGTCAGCTCTAGTGGGTGAGGTTTGCATGCCTTGTCTTCCTCTGAGATTGTAGCGCAGTTCTTTTCCTGCCCGGAGGGAGCCACTTGTGCTGTGCCTTTCTGTGCCTGGATTCAGGGATCTCTTTGCTGGAAAATATCCTGCTCTGTATTTTGTGCCCTCCTCTGCATATTTCTTGTTGATGTATCAGTGGGGTGGGTGGCCAGCTCTTCCCAGGAATCATTAATAAAGATGTAAGCAGGCAGCACAAGTCATTGTGAAAGGCTAACAAAGCTTGTTATGGCAGAAGGTTTGGAGTGGACAAATCTCAAGTAATTTGTTGTAACTGAGTCATATTCTGTGGGGGTGGAAGTGTTCCTTACAGCCCTGCCCTGCCTTATTTAAATATTTAAACATTTAAATACAGCAAGGAGCAGCAGGGCCAGTACCTTTACTGTTGCTATTTCTCTCCAGTGTAGTCTGTTCTATATTAAATTCCTGTACTGCAAGGCAGTAAAGGTTAGTATTTAGAACTCCTGTGGCATTCATGCATGCTTGGATAGCTTTCCCTGGCAGCTTTGTTTCTTTAGGAAAACATTTGGTCGTGTGCCAATGTCCAGCTTTCCTGGGATACTCTCAGACCTTTAACCAGTACAGTGACCTTGGGCCAGCCTGGCCACCGCCCTTCCTGTGATTCAGTTCAGCAGCTGATAATAAATGGACGTAGAATTTGACATTTTGGCAGTACCTTTGGAGTGCTGCAGTGTTTGCCTTCTGGGCAGTGAGGTCCCAGGGCTGGGAGGTACAGCAGGCTGCAGTCACTGAAAGCTTTGTCACTGAACGGGCAGTGTCATTGTTGGCGGTGATGAATGTCGTGTCAAAATGCGTTGTGATATTTGCCAGGAAATGGAGAGTCCATGAATGACTAAAAAGTCCTCTGTGACACAGCTGGGATGGCACTCAGCCTGCAGGCTGGGCTCTATAAGCTGGAGTTGCACCTTCAAATTTATTTTGGTAATTACTTTTAAAGGCATTTTTCTAGTAAAATTTCACCACAGTTTGCCACGAAGATGATGGAAAGTCTAGAGGGGAAGTCCTATAAAGAGCAGATGAGGTCACTTGGCTTGTTCAGCCTGGAGAAGAAGAGACTGAGGTCAGATCACACTGGGGGCTGCAGCTTCCTCCTGAGCAGCAGCACCAACCTCTGCTCTGTGACAGCAGGAGCTGTGCCAGGGGAGAGTTAAGTTGGATTTTAGGAAAAGGTTCTTCCCCAGAGGGTGCTGGGCACTGCCCAGGCTCTCCAGGGAATGGGCACTGCCCCAAGGCTGCCAGAGCTCCAGGAGAATTTGGACAACACTCCCAGGGATGCACAGGGTGGGATTGTTGGGGTGTTTGTGCAGGGCCAGGAGCTGGAAGGGATGATCCTTGTGGATCCCTTCCTGCTCAGTGTATTCTGTGATATTCTCTATATTTTCTTTTAGTGTTCTGGTGTCTGACCAGAGATTTCACCCTTACAAAAGGTAACTCAGAGATGTGCTCCTAACCTGGAACAGAAACAGCCTTTGGAGAGGCTTTGAGGCTGCAGGGGAACCCTGGTGCCTTAGCAGCTGAGTTTCATTAGGCAGAGTGATCCCAGTGCCTTCTGCCAGCTGACAATCACCAGGTGTGTTTGGCCAATTTGCTAATGAAGAGCAGGATTATGGAAGGAGCTGTAATTCAACTAGGGAGCAGTGTTTGTCAGAGGATTTTATTGAGCTTGCAATTGCATTTTTCTTCGTTACCATATACTCAATATTTTATGGTTGTCTTTATGTCTGTTTTCATTGCCACCTGCTGCCTGGTCTAGATGGGATATTCCTATCCAGGAAAGAATCAGCTTCACTTCAGCATTATAATGACTGAGAACAGAAAAAAGGGTAAAGTCAGCATTCTCACTGCACATATTGTTCATGGCTGAAGGGTCCAGTTAAGTCAATGTCCAATTATATAATGAGAGATAGTGATCTGTTTAGCTTTTTAGAAAATTAAATTCCACTGAAACAATATAACTGGGACTATAGAAGTAGGAGGAAAACTATTTTCCATCCTGAAGCAGGCCTTTGTATAGAGTTGAGTTTTTTTAAACTCACTAACAGTAACTAATAACTTGTACATTATACAGCCCACACTGAGTCATTGTTTACTCAGGGAAATGACTTTCAACAGCCAGACTTGTTTGCAAAGTTTAATAACTAAAATATGCAGTTCTGTGCTTTACAAGGCTGCACACTATAACCTACATTTTGGAGAGAACAAAACCTGGTGCATATTTGCAACACCACACAGCACTGCATTACAGATGGTGCTGCTGCAGCTCAGGTTTTGATCTGCAGTAAAAGCTGGTGAGTCCAGCAGTGTGGTTTGGAGGGACAGAAGTTTATTGCACAAATTAGTGCTGGGCTTCTCTAGAGTTTTATTGAACCTTCCAAATTAGAGACCAGGAAGCCTTGTTCTGTGTCCACACATCTTGTTGTTTGAAATAACAGGTTGTCTTCCACTCTTAGGACTTTTGGAGTCTGTTTGAACTTCTTGTGCTTCTTGGGAGGGAAAGCCACACCTTTGTACCAGAAAGCCAAGAATTCTCTCTCTGACAGAACTGGAACTCAGACAGCAAAACAGATGTTTCTTTTGCTTGAGTGAGCACTGGAGTTCAGTTGTGAGCTTTTCTGCCTCTTCCTGATTCATTATCTGCTGTTCTGTGTTAGCATGGGGCTCTCCCACAGATATTACAGGAAATTTCCCTCTCTACCCATTACACCTGTAAAGGTTTTAACAACAGCCAGGGTTTGTGTCCCTGGTTGGTTTTGGGTTCTGAATAAACAACAAGCAGAGCACCCACTACATTTCTCAAGTAAAGCAAGTGCTTCATTTTAAATAGTGTATTCAAAAAGTTTGATTTTTCCCAAATCCCAAACTTTTTTGGACACAATTAGTTGGAAATTAGAAAGGAAAACTTTGTCTCATGTGAAAATGAAGGTGAGTACAAAATACGTGACTTGCAAAATCCTCATTTTATTTGTGCATGGATTTGTTTGCTCTTATAAGTGGGGGAGGGGATCAAAAGCAAGTTCTGCAGAGAAGTAAAGAGTGTGTTTTTGTGTGTGCCCAACTACAGCACTCTGTGGGACCACAGATTATATTTAATTTTGCTGATCTTCTGTCCAGGTGGATAGGACCTGAGAAAAGCAGTTTATGGAGCCATCAGCTTAGAGCATCTGCTTTTACCATCCTAAAAATTCTCATGTTTTACTTTTATACTTCCATTGAAACATCTGTGCAGTGCTGTGATAATCCTAGCATGGCTGGAATTACTGAGAGAGCCCCCAGGTTTCCTTGGGCATAAACCCAAGTTGTTCTGACTGCAAGGTGTCAGGATGGACACAGGTTATTTCTGGTCAGCTGGGGTGTAGAAAAAGTATGGATGCACATATCAAGGTGAAACGTGGTTGTTTGGAAAGGGAATTTACAATTTCATAACCTTCAGGGGGGTTTAAATATTTTGTGCTGGCTGAAGGGATGGGAGTCTGAGAGAAAACCAGAGGCTGAAAACCCAGAAGGAAAAGTGGAGGCTGAGAAAGGGTGGGAGACCAATAAGAAAAGCAGAAACTGAAAAGGAGTGGGAGGCCCAAGTGGTGTGGGAGGTCAGCAGGGAAAGTAGAGGCCAAAAAGTGGAGGCTGGAAAAGTTTGATAGAGATAAAGATGTGTGGGAGGCAGAAAAGGTGGTGAGGCTAAAATAAGCCCATATCAGAGATCTGATCAGTCTCATTTTGCTCTGTTGGCCTCCACATCCTCCTGAAAAAGGGGACTCACAGACCGTTCAGCTGGAGAAAATGAAAGCTCATCTTTATGGAATAACTTGGGGACAAATGCCCATTGTCTTGGCTCTTGTTTTACTTCAGTTGGAGCTTAGTTTCAGCACTTAAAAATTTGGTTTCCAGCAGAAAGCAGCTCTGTAAATTGAGTCTTGATTGTAAGAGTAGTGCAGGTGAGCTCTGGTGCTGTCAGTTCAATACCTTAAAATATTGTCCTTTAAGATCACCAGAGAGGTGTTTCCTCAAGCCACAGAAGAAACAGCACTCTCATGACTGCTTTTGCAGGGATTTCAGAAAGCTAGGAGGAATTTGGGATCATTTATACACATTCAAGAGGAATTTCCAAACCAGGTGTGTTAAAATCCCTTGGAACTTTTAAGAAAAACAACATAATGAAGAAGCACAGTGTCTTTTTCTCTTTGCCTGATGTAATTAAAGAATAGAAGGGCTGATGGTTATGAGCCTTTTACATATTAGGATAAAGCTTTCAGGCATTATTTGACTCAAATATAAACTAATCCGATTTGAGGTATTTGTGTCTTGAAACAAGGAAGTAGCAGAAAGGAGAGTAAAAAAAAAAAAAAAAAAAAAAAAAAAGAATGATGAGCTGCATTTCCTGGGGAGAAAAGCAGGGCATGGCTGGTGCAGGTAGTGAGTTCTGGGAGGGAGTGAGGATTTCCCTGCTGCTCTGGCAGACTGGTCATGAGGGCTCCATGTGAAGAGGAAATGTTGCAAGAGATGTGGTGTTCTCTTTATGCAAAAGAACCCTCGCCTTGTGCAGGATGTTTGATCTCTCTCTCTTCAAACTGAAACCTGAGCGGTTGCCAAATGTCTGCTCTGAAATTTCCGGATCTAGGTGGGGACAGGGGAGTTCCAACTGCAAACCTGAACGTGTTCAACTGGCAGCTGCTGGTGTCCAGAGCACTGGGAGGAAAATTCCACCAAGTGGCTCCGTGTAGGATGAGAATGTGAGCAATGTCCAGGCTCACAGCCATGGAGCTCACAAGCTCTGCTCCTGTAACTGTTTGTTTTTTAGTGGAGGCTTCAGTGAAGTTGGCTGTTTGTCACTGAGTGCAGCTTTGCTGGAATGCTGCTTGCCTGCCATCAGAATAGGGAGCACCTGTGAAAGGATTGTGGTGTCACCTGAGAGGAAGGAAAGCAGTGTTGCTGCAGGGTGAGTGTGCACCTCTGGGAAGAAATATTTGTATGAGCCAGTTATTGCCTTCCAAGGAAGAATTAGGTTGTGAAAAAAAGCTTTTTGTCACAACCTAATTTACCTTTGGAAAGGTAAATTCTGGTATAAAGGTCTGAAAGTAGCTGTCAGCTTGGTACCTGGCTGCCTCTTCTGAATAGTGAGTTTCTCTGTGCTGAACTCCTGAAAGTGCTTTTCAGGCCACACTTCCACTGGTCTCAAATGATCTTAATTGCAAACCACTTATCTTAACTGATGAGTAGTTAACACAAATGTGACACTGTGCTCGTTAGAGTAGAAAATCAATCAGTGTTTAGTGTGGACTGGATTGACATTTCTGGATTGATAGGGGATGGGGAGGTTCATTTGGGTCGATAAATGGCTCAGTGATGAGTATGTGGAGTGAGCTGCTCCTCTCCTGTGTGCTGGCAACCAAAACACACCAGCACCAGCTCTCATTTCTAAGGTAAAAGAAGTGTCAGTTTTTGCAATTTTTTGGGGTAGCAGAGCAGTGCTGGGACAGGATCCCCACCTGTCAGGTTAGGTGATTTATGGTGCTGCTCCCCTGCTCCTGGAGCACCGCAGCTGACAGGCTGCACCCCTGGTGACATTCCTGGGCTTGTTCCCAGGGCTGCTGGGGGTGATACTGTCCTTGCATCACTTCCCCAGGATTTCAGTGCTCAAGGCATGAGGGTGTGCAGAGGGGAGGGGATGAACAAGCAGCCAGAGAGTCTTGGAGCTTCATCCACGTCACTTCCATGAAATGCCCTTTCTTTTGTATTCTCCCAGGATCTAAGATAAGCTTCTCCTGATACCAGTTCTGTTTAGAATCATAGAATGGTCTGGGTTGGAAGGGACCTTAAAGATCATCTTGTTCCACCTTTCACTAAACCCATTTAAACTGGTTTCACTGTTGTTCTCCACTCCCTGCCTTGTCCTTGCGTCCATTTGACCTTTTGATTAACCCTTTGAAACAAAGTTGGGAGGGCAGTGATGAAGAAAACAACATTTTCTATTTGTTTAAGTCCCTGAACTGTCTGGTCAGAGCTGAATGGATCTTAGTCCCAGTGCAGAGGGGGAGAGGGCCAGGACAGGCACATCTGGGACAGAGGATGTGTGACAGTAACATCAGCTGTCCAAGCCAGCTGACAGCAGCCTGAGACTGCCCTCTCAGAGGACACTTTCTGTGCCCTTTTCACCTTGGAAAGGTGTCTGTAATGTAATGATGTGGGAACGATGGCTTGTGTGGCTGTTCTGTTCTTACACTGCTATGTTTTGATCCTTGAAGTCAGTGCTAGTGAGAAGTTTGTTTGCTAGAAGGTTCTGCAGTCACACTGGGGGACTTTTGTGCTCTGATGTGTGGGCTGATAGGCACTAAAACCTCCCAGCATGTGGATGTGGAGCTAAGCCAGATGTTTGGAACATAAATGGTAATTAGTTGTTTTCTAAGTGTTGGCTTTTATCAAGGTTTACAAACAGAACAGGCGATCTCCACTCCAGTGCTCATAATGAGCATTCCCAATCTCCAGCAGTCCCAGCTCCTGAGCAGTGCAGGAGCACCTGCCCATGGAGTTCTGCCTGCCCTGCTGGTGCCCTTTAATGTTCTGTCACATCAGGAAGAGAGAGGCACTGATAAATCCTTCCAGGCTGCACACGTTTGGACACAGAGCCAGGAAAAGCTGGTGTCTGTTCTGCCTCTTGCCAAAGCATCTTAGAGTGGCTGGGATCCAAAATGAGAAGAGCCCAAGGCACACGGGTCCAGTTGGGCATTGGTATCCAGAATATTTTGCTCTCTTCCCCTTCCCACAGCATTGCTTTCCATGGGTGGAGTTTGGGAGAGCTGGTGCCCTGAGCGTCAGGATGGGGGATACCTTACTCCATCCAGGTGAGGATGCAGGGATTCCCACTTTTGCCCTACTTTTCACCAGGTATAAAGGTCCAAAGAACCTTTAAGACCTTTGGGACTCCAGCAAGGCATTTGTGGTGTGTTGTAGGACAAGATTACTGTGTTGTAGTGTCTGAGCATGATGTGACTGACACAGAAAGGGTAAGGGAGAAGGAATTAATTTTGCTGCCAAAACCTTCCGTGCGAGAGGTTGGATCTGGCTCTGTGCCCACTCCGGGCA
The DNA here is from genome assembly GCF_963662255.1 of Cinclus cinclus. NCBI lineage: Eukaryota > Metazoa > Chordata > Aves > Passeriformes > Cinclidae > Cinclus > Cinclus cinclus. The sequence goes on from NC_085067.1 coordinate 5,029,429, forward strand.
GACGTGCAGGTTCCTGCAATTTGTTGCTGTCACCACCAGCAGTGGCACATAAGGAAACAAAATTTAAGAATGCCGTCCTGCAACAGAGACCTCAAGAGGCTATTTCTAGATGGAATTGAAGCTCTGTGTGATGTAGTGCACTGTAGCCTCATTGTGAGGGTAGAAAACAAAAACACCAAAAGTGGTTTGCACTGGAATTCTTTACGCTGTAGTGGGCAGCTGGATTAAAATGTTTTGGAGCTTTGCTCCTTTTTGATGCAGTGTGTGTGAAGAGGCTTCACAACCAGCTGTCACCCAGCAGGTGAGCTGGAGTGGGTTAGCACTTGGAAAAATGAATTTTGGAATAGTGGGGTTTAGCCCTGCAGCTACCTGCATGCAGCTACTGCTGGGACCCATCAGCTGTTGTGGAATTTGTCAGCTCACCAGACAAGTGTGTGCTGCCTCTCACACACACCCGGAATTCTGAGAATGAGAAGGACTCTCAGATTCCAGCCCTGTACAGCCCTTCCCCTCCTGCTCTAGGGGCTAGTGGAAGCAGGAAAGGTCAGGCTTGAAATGCAGAGTTGGAGAGGAATTGGTGGCTGTGCAGCAGATAACACCCATCACTCACTGCACTTTCCACTCCCACTCCCCCTCCTTTGTGGAAAGTCTGATTAAAGCCAGCCGCTCCGCCCTGGCTGTCTGAGCCATACATCCATGCACAAATGCCAGATTCTCTTCATTCCAGGCTGCTGACTTCAAGGAGGACTTGCTCTGACAAGCTGGAAATGAGGGCTGGCAGCTTCGTCTGCAGCTCAAAGGCTTTATCTCTCTCTTAGACACTCTTCCTAACATTTCCCACAAACACTGCTCTGCTGGCAGGAGCTGTTGCACACACAGGATCCATCAGGCACTTATGAATAAAGCCTTACCTTGTGTAACTCTGCTCAGAACAGGCAAGGAACACTTCACCAAGCACTTGGCACTGGGCCCGTGGCAGAGCTCACTCTCCTTGTGCTTCAGCCTCATTATCTGGGGAGCAGCAGGAAGAATCAGCTCAGTCTTTGATTCCCCTGTCCCCCTACCAAGCACTGCTGTTCTTTCCCCCACAAAAATCCTACAGTGCGGCCTCCATCTCCCACTTGGACTGTTTCCATCAGCTGAAAGCTGGCAGCTTTCCATCTTCTCCAGCTTCCACACCATATTCTGATGGTTTCCCACTTCACCCTCTCTTTCCTCTCTGAACTCCCACTTCACTCCTGCCCCACTGCTCCACGATGAGTTCTTTGACTTCCAGGATTGTTCTGGCTCCAGCAGCAGCCGCTGTTTCCCTGCTCTTGTCTCCCAGCTCCATGAGGGATGCCAGCTGTGTCCACCTGTTAGGGTTGTTTTCCATGTGCCTTTAAGACAGCTGCTTCTGCTGCATTTGCAAACTGGAACCTGCAATATTCATATTCCCTGTCTCAATCAATTGATGAACTCAGCCTCCACTAAATGCTTTCCCAGGGTGAAATCTATTTGAGATGTAATAATGGTTCTAGAGAAACCTCTGCAAGATGGCCAGACTCATCTTTGATTGCTGTTTCTGTTTCAAAATTACTGTTGGAGAAAGGGTACTTTTACATTCACAGGTTTAACATGTGGAGTGAGATAACCTGAAGCTTGATGCAGTAAGGTGTGCATCCTCATATAAAAATTTATCATAAATCAAATTTGAGTCATCATCATGGTTGTGACATGTTTTCTGATTAAAAGGGCATCTTTGATGTCATCACCATATTGCTTCAGAAGCAGCTTGCTAGTGTTATTTTAGGTTGGGGAGAGTGTGCATGTGTCTGTGGTTTCTAAAAACCATCAGGCCAGTGTCAAAAGTCTGCCCAGTGCTTCACAGAGTGCACAAGTGGCTGTCAGCAGACAAAACTCTCTTCTTTTTGGTCTGATTTTTGAGGGAGGGCTGTTATCACAGGGCTTTGACTTATGGCCGTGTATTGACATATAACCAACCCTGCTGAGCAGAAAGGGGATCCCACGTCTGCTCCAAATGCTCTCTCCTGACCATGGGACTGTGCTTCCTGGATATTGTGTGAAGTAAGACTTGTGAAACAAAAGCTCTAATTTCCCTTTGTGAAGCTTGATACAGAGCACACAGCTCTGGAGCAGCAGGATATGAGAATTAAAATTGTTGTTGCAGTGAGGATTTTGAGCAAGGAGCAGACATGAAGTACCCAAAGCATTTAACCTCTGTGTTTTATTCATCCTGGAGCAAGTGTAATTTAAAGTGGCACCTCTATAATTGATGAGGTATCTTTTTACCATTTGTTTAATTACCAGTTTCAGTGTCTAGAAAGCAGCAGATCAATAATTTACAGTGATGAACTTCCCTGTGTGTCTGTTTTTCTGCTTCAGCCATGCAAACAACAGCTCCTGAAACAAACCCTCAAATATTGATGCTTTCCTTTAGGTGATATAAAAGAACTTAACCTTTTTTCCTGCCACAGGTGCACTCCAACACTGCTAAAGCTGAGGGCAGAGCACTGACCTTGGCAAGGCAGGGTTAATTTAGGGCTTGCCCTGCATGTTTGTATCAGCTCTCAGCTTTTTGCAGCCTCCTCTCATTGTTGGAGTGATGAAGGCTGGGCTCCTGTTGTTGCCATACCAGTGGATGCTGCTGCCCTGGCTTTAGAGAGTTGTTAAAACAGAAAATGTGGGCTGATGAAGCAAAGGTGCTGCCTGTGGTTTACATGTATTTCTTACATGATGGGGTTTGGTAACAAATGTTGATTTTTCGATGTGAATTGCCTGTTCTGGAATCTGTTGGATCCTTCTGTCAGGTTAGAGCTCAGATTCCCTCATGGTCCTGCAGCACCTCCCCAAGGGGAGGTTCTTGATCTGTCCAAGAGGAGCTACAGGATCTATTCCTGTCAAATCAGAGGGAAAAAGGTGTTTCCTTCCCAGTGGGATGAGCCTTCAGACAGTTCCTGTTGTGCTGGCTGTCCTGCACCGTGGGGTTCAGCATCAGAACAGATCTAAAGACACCCAACTTCCATGAGATCCCCAAATCCTTTTATTTCTAGCAGGATGATGAACTCTGCTTTCAGACTCCCAGTCTCATACCTGTGGTTCTTCTCACTTTTTTAGAGCCAAGACAAATATCTTATTTCTCCTGGACCTGCCTTTGAAACTGAGCAGACTTAGTGCCTGCATCCTTGGACTTGGCATGAAAAATAAAGAAGGGATGCATCCCTTTCCTCTCTCTTACTCTGAGGCGTGCCAGTCCTCATCTCCTGCTGGAGAACAAGATGCTGTGGGACAGTTGGCATTTCTGTTAATGTCACAACTGTCAGTTCCTTCAGGATCTCTCCTTTCAGCTGGAGCTCACAGCCCAGAAGAAGGTTTTGTTTACCAAGGAGGTGTTAGGGGTCGTGAGGAAGATTCCTGGGCCTGTTGTGTCAGCCTCAGCAGGATTTGTGCAGTTTTGCAGCCATCAAATGCAGGATTAGGAGTAAATAAGACAGAGAAAGAAAAAGGGTTTGGACCTAACCACAGCTGGGGAATGAATGTTTCCATTCTCTGCAGAGACCCATGTTTATCCAGATGTGCAACATGCATTCCTGAGAACCACAAAGGGATGGACTCCTTCATTGTTCTTTAGTGTCTCTGTTTCTGATTAAACTGATGTCTCTGATAATGCAGAAAGTTTTGAAAATGCAGAGAGCAGGCCTGTGTAGTTCTCCTTAGGAAGGAGTTGAAACTGCTTTAGAGATGAGATATTCCTTACAATCCAAAGGGGGCTAAATTGCAGGCCAGTAATTTATTTCCTTTTTTAACATCAATGTAACCACTGGTTCTTTTGCATTAAAAATAATAATTTTGATTTAAGGTGGTTTGATCCAATAGGAATGTCAGTTTTTAAACTCTTGGAAAACAGTATTCTGAATTGTTTGAGTGCAAGCTGATGCAGGTGGATGTGGGATATCCTTCTGAAATAATGGCTGTATTTTCCAGGAACACTAATGGCAACTCACCATTCCCTGTGGATGTTAAGTGATGCTAAATCTATTTTGGGACAAAAAATAAGATTCACCAAAGCATTAAAGCCTGTTCACCACAAGGCTCCTTGGGGTGCTGGCAGAGCAGTCAGAGGAGATGACCTCAGACAATACCCTTCATCTGGTGGCTTTTCCCCTGATTTTCAGCAGGGGCAGGGCAGGCAGGGGAAAGGGAAGCAGCTCAGACATCAGCTGCAATATCATCTGTCCATGTGCTCAGCTCAGTGCCAGCCCTGAGCCTGACACTCTGCCAGGGCCAGCCTCACTGCCTGGCTCCTCTCCTGTCTGCCTTTGCTCAGGCCCTTCCTTTGAGCACAATCAGGAATTCCTGCAGCTCATCCACTAGTCTTATTTTGGGTTCATGATCTAGTTGTTGAAACTCTTTTCCTTAAACTTTTCTTAGGGGGCTTGTGCCATCACAATCAGCTTGAAGTGCTCTTTGTTTCCCTTACAAAGAAGGGCTTGAAAGAAGTTCAGTCTCATGTGTGTCACTAATAGTTTTATTAGAACTTATTTATAGCTTTTCACTGCCCCAAAATAACTGCCTGCCTTAGGCCAACAAAGTCAGTTTGGAACAAAGGAGAGAGAGGAAAAATAAAGAAGTGGTGGAAGTACAAATCGTGCCTGTAAACTCTTCACTTACAAATCTTCAGATTAAAAACTGCTCCACTTGTTTGAATGTCCAAAGCATCCAATGTGCTCACGGAATTTAACTCCACTTGGGAACCTGGAGTTTGCTACAGAATTGTTAGGTTTGCTTTAAAGGTGGGTCACACTCAGAAGCAAAATAAGGACTTGTTGCTCCCAGGTATCACCCAAAACTTGCAGGTTGCTGACTTTTGTTTATTTTTCCCCAAGGAACCTGTGGATATGCCATGAAACCAACCTATGGCAAATGCAGTTGTACCAATGCCAAATGTTGCTCACAGCAACATATCCCCTTATTTTGGGTATAAATGATACTGAGATCCTCAGATATTACACTGATATAAACATCTTTATCCTACTATAAACTGTCCTTATGAAGGGATTTTGCTGTTCCAGTAACAGTAGAGAGGAGTAAGGTTAGTTATTTGTTGGGGGCATCACTCATGTGCAAACTATTTTATTTAAAAAATCGAAATTTAAGCAAATATGTTCCATATGTGAGCCTCTCTCCTGTGCTTTTCAGGAAAATTTTAGTCATTTGACCTTTATTCTTCTGACTTTGGAAGCTTGAATATACTCATAAAATGTAGATATTACCTGTGCTTCAGTTTCCACATAACAGAAAAGTTCATGGCTTTGAAAACAAATTAGGAATTCCACTATGGCTTTATTCAAGCTTTATTAAAAGGAAAAAGCTCCATGCTGCCTTAAAAGAAACAAATTCATTTGGCTCTTTTGGAAGGAGGTATTTCCTTTTTAAACTGTTTTTCACAGTTCCAGTGATCTGATTTTGGGTGTGGTTTGTTTTAATGTAAAGCTACATTGGTGAAAATTGTTAATTAAAAGAGAAAAGGACAGGAGAGGTCAGTGAAGTTCATTTGTTTCCTATAAAGCAGTCTGATATAGTAGGTAAATGTGGTATTTGGATTTCTGTAAAATGATGTGTGTTGACACAGTTAAGAATGATGTCTTTCAGGTAGCCTTCCTTAAGTTTCAGATTTAACCTACTAAAGAAAATAAAGCAACTTAAACTTTCTGTTTTAGTGCTGGCAGCTCTAAACAGGCAATTCCTGTATTTAGAGAAGAATTTTGCAATCTTTCGGGGCACAGGGGAGGCTTAGAATCCTTGTCAATACAACATTAATAGGGGTGGATGAACTCTGCTTTCAGACTCCCAGTCTCATACCTGTGATTCTTCTCACTTTTTAGAGCCAAGACAAATATCTTATTTCTCCAGGACTTGACTTTGAAACTGAGCAAACAACTTAGTGCCTGCATCCTTGGAGCTGGTATGAAAAACAAACAGGGAATACAACAGTGTTAGGGTCCAGCCTTACAGCTGAGGCTTTGTACTGACTCAAATCCACAGGGGAGCTCCTTCCCAAAAATGTTTTTTTCCAAATTTAACTCTCAGATACCACTGACCACAAGCCATACCAGCAGAGGCCATCTTGCTGAATTGCTTTATAATTGTTATGGAGCAAGTTTTACATGGGAAAAGAGGCATAAGAGCATTTAAAATGAGAGCTTTTCTGTCGCTGTTTTTCTCTGAGTCATAACCACTTGTGTTTCCCAGCTCTGTAAAACCTGCCCGTTGCCTGCACTCCTTTTCCCCCTTGCTGTGCAGTCAAGGATGTGAAGTATTTAACAGGACAAAAATTAAAGGTCAGTCTAAAAATCCTCAGAAATCAAGATGTCCCTAGAGATAAAGCCCAATATGAAACATCCTCTTGGCACAGAACTGCTGCATGCCCTGGAAGGCTTTGAGTGCACACCCTTTTCTGGCCAGGTGTTGTGGGGACAAGGGCCAGGTACAAGCAGCTGCTGAAGTCCTGGTGACACTGGAGGAATCCTGTGGAACACTGTAGGGAATTGGGAATAATTGGGAATGTCAGCCTTGTTTTCCTGGGGACTGTGAAGCTCCTGATGCTGTGATGGGGAGAGAACTTTGCTGTCAAACTCTAATCTCTCATCAGTGACTCTTTCACAGGGGTGGCCTGTGTTATGGTTGGGTTTTTTTGTTTGTTGTTTTTTTTTTTTTTTTTTTTTTTTTTAAGGCTCTCTCTTTAATTTTTTTTTTTTTTAATTTTCTGTGGCAAACTGGGCCCTGCAGCTCAAGGAGGTCTCACCAGCTGACAGGAAAATGTTGGCTGGGATTTAGCCTCGTGTTCCCCTGGAAGCTGTGTCATTTTGCAGAGAAGAGACATAGGATGTGGCAGGGCTGCAGATACAGAATTGTTTGTACATTTTGTCACAAACATCTCTTGCTGTCAGGGAGAAAAACAAACAAACAAAACACCAAAACTCTGGGTGATAAATCTGTCAAGCAGTTTTTATTGTGCTCATTTCTGTGTTTGCTCAGCAAGCTGCCCTGCACTGGGAGCTCCTGGCCTTATCCAAAGACAAAGCAGAGATGGAAAGATGGGAATCACAGGGAAACCTTCCAGTTCTATCACTTTACCCCAACGAGGCCTCTGTGAGCATTGTTGTAGGAACTCCCTTCCATTTGTATAAGAAGGAGGAAATTCTGTCCTTTTAACTGGGCTTGCAGGTCTGGTGTCTGCTGAAGGGATGGTGAAAAGTTGGGGTTGGAGCTCCAGGGATGTTCACAGCTGCCTGTAGCTGCTGAAACTCTTGGCCTAGGAGACATTAATTCCTGCAATTTTGTGAGAACGCTGCAAAAATGAACTTAAATGGTGCCCAGTGCCTTTGCTGTTTAAACCAAGATGAGTGAGAGAAGTGTCCAGTTCATAAAACATTTGTGCTCCATAGATCTGCAGCCCAGGAAGGGGAGCTCTCAGCCTGCCCTCTCATCAGCACTGCCCATGTCATGCTTTAGGACACGGTTGTGTTTTTTCCTGCCCTTTCCCAATCAGAGACCTGCTCAGCTTTGCTTTGCAAGTGTTATTTTGTGGATTTAAAACTCTATCTTTTTCCTGCCACGAAGAAAAGCAAGGGCGTTACAGAAGGACAGAGCAGCTCTAATTTGTCCACTGAGTTGTTATTTCTGGCTTTAGGACAGGACCCTGCTCGACAGAGGAGTCCCAGGTTAAACTCTGTCCCTGTGAGTGGAGGGGAGCCTTGGATGTGCTGCCTTCCCCTGATGTGTGAGCAGCCTGGTGTGTCCCTCCTCAGGATTCCTGTCCATCCTTCTCCTCCAGACTGCAAACAGTTTAGTGCTGATCTGGCCTTATATAGTAATTTCCTATTATTAGAAACATTTCCTTGGGATCTTGCTCAGGGAGTAGCAGAGGGAAATCCTGTTTCCTTCATCTAACTTGCAGGCGAAGCACCAGTGCTCACTCTTTCCTTATCTCGTGTGGATGGAACAAGAAGTTTTTGTTGTGATCTGCTTTCCAGCCTTAAGCCCTTTCTAACACTGAGCCTCTTTTCAGAAATGCAGGAAAAGAAATGTGAAGGAATAGGAATTGTCAGTCAGCAGTGTGAGCTGTAAAGTTTTGTCTGCAGCCTGTATATTTTTCATCGTGTTTTCCTCACTCAGATTTAATCCTTCCTTTGGAAAACCAACCCTCTGTTCAATGCTGGATTGGGTGTGAAAAATAGTGTGCTAGGATATTTCACCTGAGAGTGCCAGGGATGGGCAGACAGCCAATGGCTGTGTTAAAAAAGAGGAACAACTTTAAATTAAGGAAGGAGAAGTTTTTGTTCTGCGTGCGACAAGAACGTGTTTTTAAAGGCGAGACTCGTCACTGGAAGCACGGAGATATGCACAGGCTTTGAACACTTAATTTTTCCTGTGAAAACATTTTTTCCCCTTAAAAGGAAGATGTAGGTCCTGCCACTGGGAGTGACTGTTTGGAAAGTCAGTCGGGAGGAATGTGCATCAGCTGAACTGAGTCAGGCTGTTTGTGTTCCCAGCTCCCTCCGAACCCCATCCCTGCCACGGCCGCTGCTGACAGTGATGCTGTCAGAGCAATCACAGGGAATTAACTGCTGCGTTTAAACTTGGTTGTTGAAGTCAGTGCAACAGTTGCTGCTGGGATCTGAGTGTGTTTGTAAAATCAGGGAAACCCTGACAGGGCAGTGAGCGGGAGCGGCCACGGGCATGAGACAAACTGGCATCACATGAAGGGCATCTGGTAATTATAAAGTGGGACTTTGTTCTGATGGCCACTGTCAAAACCAGCCAGCCATTTCTGTTTCAGTGCTTCAGCAGAAAGCAACAACAAGGAAAATTTATCTTAATTTGTTAGATTAACCCAGTTTCTGTTTTCGCTCACGTCATAGACCCAGAATTATTGTGTGTGTGCAGGAGCCATAACTAAATACAAGCCTGTCATATGTGCTTTTTAATCCATCACCAGGGGCATCAAAACAGGGAACAGCACTGGTAGGGAAAGTGTAGGAATCCAAGGAGATGTGTGCATCTCCGTTTTTAGTAATACTCTTTATTTTTTCGTATTTATTTGTGAAAGACTGAGCTTGGGAAGAAAAGAAGTTTGGTGTTCTCACTGATGAAGCTTTCTGGGAGCAAACAAAACCAGTATTGACAGTTTTAGGCATTACAAAGCATAAATTAGAATCCAAAATAATGATCTAAATATTCTTTGTCTTCTGGTTTTTGACCCCTTTTGGCCCCACCTCACTATTTTTAAGATTTTTTTCTGTGACCCTGCAAACACCTTTACAAAGAATCGGGGAATTCAGTCAGCTTGTGATGTCATGAAGTTTGCAGTAAAATGAAGGAACTCTCATCATCCTGAGGCACATTTTGAGTGAGTATAATGAGATTTTGCTTTAACCTTTCTAGATGTGCAGTTTCATAACTGAGCAGGAATGTTGTGTCTCCAGGGGCCAAAGTCCTGTGTTCAAACCTCTGTTCCTGACTACTTGTTTGGAGCACTCAAGAGAGGGGAAGAGGAGATGCTTTAATCCAAAGACTGGGTAGAAAAGAGACAAATCATCGCAGAACTAATAATATAGGGAGGAGGTTTTGCCTTTTTATTAAGCCTGTTATGATACTTAGCACTGGTTCTTTGCAAGGGTGTTGATTTATCCTTATCCTGCAGCTCATCCTCTGTTGGACTCAAGGTGTTTTTCTTAAGCAGTGGGACAAATGTCCCTTAGAACCAGCAGAACCTTTCTGCTATAGGGTGTTTTAGGAATGTGAGGCATTTTAATCAGTTTTAGATCAGGATGATTTGGACAGCAGGACACATGTGACAGGTTAAAGACATTTCTATTTTTTGATTAAGACGTTCTTCTGACCTGTGAGAGGAAGGGCTCTCAAATTCCTGGCCTGTTTAGGGTGGTTTCTTTCCCATGGTATTTTTGCCAAGTGCTTTCTAATTATGGAATGTATCTTATTCTGTGGCTCTTTTGCAAGGCAGAAATAACGATTATTGTAAAAACCCAGCACTGATAGATAAAACTTGACACCTTTTGGAACAACATAGATGTGATCCACGTTGATTTTTTTTTGAGCAGCATAAACCCGAGGCAGCATCTCATACCTCCAGATTTATACTTTGCAGTGGAATCTGCACTGCAGAGTGGAACACTGATGGATGTTTTCATGGGGCCAAACTTTTTATTTCTTCAGCAGAGCCACTGCTTGTGGGTGTAGCTTAGCAAGTCACGCTCGGCTCTGCGAGCCCTGCCGGAGCAGGGCTGACAGGAAAGGTTTCCAGTCCCCTTGCTTTGAATGTGAATTTGTATGCAGGGAATCAGCTGCTTATCTGCAACGAGCAGAGCAATCCCAGTGCTCTAATCCAGGGTTTAAATGAGTCACTTCTAACTGGTGAGGCCTGGAAAACTTGATTCATCCCTTGGCCTGTAGTTGCCTGTTGGAGTGAGCCAGACCTTGCCAGGCATCCTCAGCAGAAATCACAGACAAGGGCTGGGCTCTGCTGCTGGAAAGGAAGAGTCTGGTTTTATCACCTTCATAATCCAGGATCAAGATCTTATAAAGTAAAAATTATCTCTGCTTTCCAACTTTTTTTTTTTTTTTTCCCCTCCTAATTTAGGGTAACCCACATGCAGGAGTGTTTTCCTTGCCAGCAGATGTTGGGCAGTAGTTTGGCTGCAGAATAAAAAGCATTTTGAACAAAGGTCTTTCCAGTGAATAAACAAATCAAAGGGTTCTCCTGCATGAAAAAAAATAAAACAAAAAAAAAAGCCAAGAGAAATGTGTAAAAAAATATACTTGTAATTGTTGGGTTTATGTGCTTATGTGACATTTTCAGTGATGAGATGTGATCTGAGAAGTGTTCGGAGGCGTAAACTGGGGAAAAGGTGAGGTCTGGTAATACTTAGAATTGTAACAGGAGTTTTGCTGTGTCTGGTGACAATTAGACTGGTTTGAGGAGTGCTCGTGGAGCTCTGACATTTTCCTCCTGAAGAATTAGAGCTGCCAGGCCACAGCTTTAATTATGCTTGGAAAACTCCTGGCTCAGGGCTCACTGTTGTGTTTTAGTAATGGCTAATGTGGCTTCAGTTTGGGAAATGGAGTTTATATCACCTCTGATCTTACCTGTGCACAGGAGAGGTGCTTGGAGTCGTGTCCATTTCCTTCAGTGCCAAAAGCTAAAAAAGCCCAAAGCTAAACCCTCCTCTGAGCCACATCCTGAAGCTGCTGCCGTTAAAAATTCACCCAAGTGAGATAAGAAGCAAGTGACAGTCCTGCCAAACAGAGTTGTGCAAGAACCACGAATAGTGTTCAAAATGGAGTGTGAGAGGGCACAGGAGCTGTGGCACTGCAGTGCTCCCAGCAGCCAGGCTCCATCCCAAATCCTTGGTACACTCTGCCTCTGACATCCACCCCAGTCAGGATCTCTGGGATCGCTGCCTTGGGCACAGCTAATTACAGGGGAGTGCTGCACCCAACCACTGACAGCATCTGCTACGTGTGTTTGCTTTTAAATAGCCTCTTCTCTGAGGAGGTTGAAGCTTTTTAGCTTTTTGCTTCAAATCTTTGTACTTCAGAGCTTGACTTTTCCCTTCATGTAGCAGAATTTGTGAAGCATTCATTTTGATAAGAAAGGAAAAAACAAAACAAACAAAAACCCTTTAAGCAGAGCTGAGTGCAGATAGTGCCAGTCATGAAACATCAGCAGTTGAGCTTGGGAATCATTCCATGGCTCTGCATATACAATGATTAGAGACTCTGCTTGACAGCTCACAATATGAATTGCCTGAAAAACCTGAGGAATGGCATCCTCTCTAGCAGATTTATATCTTTACTTGGACCACCTATAACTCCTTTTAGGACGGATACACAGCTTAGTCCACTGAGGAACAAAATAATTCATAAAATCATAGAATAATTTTAGATTGGAAAGAACTTGTGGAGATCTCTGGTCCAACCTCACTTCCAGGCAGGACAAATTTAGATAAAGTTGCTCAGACATTGTCTGGTTGAGTTTTAAATATCTCCAAGGATGGAGTTTCACAACTTTCTGGGACCCCTGTTCCAGTATTTGACAGCATTCAGTGGGAAAAAAATTTCCCAATAACTCGTTGGAATTTCCCTTCTTCCATTTTGTGTCCATTTTCTCTTGTTCTTTCACTTTCCCCTAGTGCTAGTGAAGGCTGTGCAGTATTTTTGTCAGAATGCTCTTCTCTCAGGCAGGTGGGTGGGAAACGAGGTGGGATTTTCACACTCTTGGTGTAGCTGTGGTCATAAATAATTCCGTGTGAGTCCAGAGCACTGATGAGCTCAGAGACAGCAAAATGTGCAACTTGTGTTTGCAAGGGCTGGGGTCTGAGGGCAGCAGTGCCTTGACTGTGTGCTCCAGAAGGCTCTTACTTGGCAGTGCAGGTGATTTTGTAATAAGGACTTCAGAACTTACAGGTGAAGTGGGTGTTTTGGTGCTGGATGACCCCAAAGGAATCTGGAATAAAATACTGCTGAGCGACGTTGGACAGGACTTGGTGGAATTGGAAACAGGTGAAATTTAAGGTCCCTTCCAGTCCGAACCATTCTCTGATTCTAAATCCTCATGAAGGCAAACTTCATCCAGCCCTGGACTCTTTTCTTGCCCTCTGGTTTTCTGAGGGGGTGATTCCAAGTGTAACGCCAATCCCAGGGTTGGGATTGTGTGTTTGGGGTGAGTTGGGAGCAGGTTTGGGGAGCCCTGTCCACGCTGCCATCCCAGGACAATAACTCACTGTCCCAGAGCTCATCTCTTCCTGTCTGATGGCTGTGCTTTGTGTGCTGGGCTCAGCCCCAGGTTTTCCAGTGCCTGGGATTACTTTTCTTTCTGTTTTTCCCTGTCATTGGGCAGCGGGAACTCCACAGGCAGAGCGCAGCTGATTTCCCTGGGACTGCCTCTCCTGGGCTGCTCCTCCTTGGGAGGAGAATTCTCCTTCTCCTTGAAAAACGCCCTCTCCAGATGCTCCAGTAGGAGCTGGTGGGAGGGAGGGAGTTCTGACTGCACTGAAAATGCCATGAAAAAAAATAAAAAAAAAAAAAAATAAGGCAACTGACAGAAGAGAGAACTTGTCCTGAGATTGCTGCAAAAAGCAGCAGCGTAAGCGAAGGCTCTGCAAGGGCTCCGGGAGGCAGAGATGAAGTTCAGAGGCGGGGTAAGGTTTATTTAACTCCTTTGGTGGCTCTGCAGCTCTCAGATGCGTGGCTGTTCTCAGAAGAAGAGAGAAGAAACATTTTCAGGGTTTCAGTAGGGAAGTAAAACGCTTTGAGAAGGATCCCTTCATGGGAGAGCGATGTGAAGAGGGGGGAAATCAGCTAAAAACCCAGGGAATGGCTGTTTGGAGGAGGAAGGCAAGGTGGGAGTTGAGAAAGTGGGAAAAGAGAGGGAAAGCTGAGCTCTGCTTTAGGAGGGGAGAAAGGGTGGAGCTTTCTTTCACTTGGGCACAAGGATATGAAGGGACCATCCTGGAACTTCCTAGGGAATGGCAGGAATTACCTGCTTAAGGATTCATCACCACTCAGTTCCTCTAGGCTGTTTTAGTTTAGGAAAACTTGGTCCATGTTTTAGCAGCTGCCAGAACGCCTGGCCCTGCATCCTTCATGGGACAACCCCGAGCCTGGGAAAAGGAGTTTGGTGGCAAAACATTGAGAGCACTGGGATTGTTACCTGGAAAAAGAGATGAGGAGGAGAGGGGGGTGCAAAAAAGTAATAGTGCCATAGAGAACACAGAGCTCCTTTTCCTGTGTTGTAGCACGGGAATAGGGACCCTGAGTTAAGCTAGAAGTTGCCAAAAAGATGCAAAGATTATTTTCATACAATGAATAATTGGGCAGTGGAATTGACTGAGTCTGGAAGATGCTGAGGTCAAGAATGAGGGAGTGTTATAAAAAAGTGTGTGGGCTTTTGCTTGGGTAAGAATGCTTAAGGCTTTAATTGGTAAAGTGACCAAATTTAGGAAGAGAAGGCTTGGAAACGTCACTTCTGTAGATTTGAGCAATTGTCTGTTAAAGAAGAGTTAGCATGGGGCTGGTGTTATCCCATACCTGCTCATTCCAGAGATCCTTGCCTGTTTTCCCAAATACTCTGGTGCTGACCACTGAGAAAGTGATGAAGGGAAGGGCAGAGCTTTTGGAGGACCTGCTGAGCCCTTCCCTGTGGAAGTGGAGGTGCCAGGGTGTTTGTGCTGGCACCTGGTGTGCTGGGGCCAGCAGCCCTGCACAGCTGGGGACAGGTTGGCAGTGGCAGTGTGACAGCACAGGAAGGGTCTGGGGTGTGCCCAGTGTTCTCCGAGGGAGCTGTGGGTGTGGAAGAGCCCTTGGCATGGCCCGGGAATGCTCTGGAGGCCTCTTTGGAAAGTTTGACTCTCTCCTGGTGGGAGAGGGGAGTGTGGAATGCAGTGGGGAAGGGTTGGAAGTGGGACACCAGTGGGACATTCCCAGGGCACTGCAGCAGGGAATGAGGCACAGGGCAGGCTCTGCCTCTTCGTGTTTGAGCTTCTGCCACCCTTCACCTGCTCAGCTGATCTGGAAATCAGCAGCAAAACTCACCTGAAGGGGCAGCAAGCTGATGTTTCTCACCTTTTTTTAAATGCCTTTTAAAAATCTGTTTGTCCTCTGAAGCTGCTGTGGGATGCCCAGCCCTGTGGGCACAGGTCTTCTGAGCCACCAGCAGCATCTTTGAACCAGCAGCAGCTTGTGCCATCTGTTCAGGAGCAAAAATGTCAGCTCCCTAAATATAGAAATTCTGTGTATTTACTTTTCCAACCCTGGTGATCTTTCTGGTTTGCCTTGTTCATTTTTCTTAGTGCTCTTTTATATTTAGCCTGTTGATTGAAATATCATTACCCCTCTTAAGGGTAAACATTTTTCCTGTCCTTCAAATCAGCTCTTAAAACTGCCTTTTCCTTTTCACTGCTAATTGCTTATTTCCTTAGTCATCCCCCACAAAGTAAAATCTGGAAGGTATTATTATATTATAAATACTGAACAAATAATATTGCCTACTAATTATTTCAACTTATCCCTAAGCAAAGTGTGGAAAATTTCAAAACAATTACTTTACAAGAATTAGTTCAAGGATGTAGATTTCTATCTCTTTAACATAATTTTTTTAGTAGTGTATCCTGGAGTTCCATCCCTCCATCTGCTTAGGATGGGAAGTATCAGAGGGGCAACCAAGTTCTGAGTTCCCTGAATCCAGACATTCCATTGCTGGTGATGTATTGGTCTAAAAGAAGCAAGAATAAAAAGTAATTTAAGAAATGGTCCTTGAGTGGCAGCTGCAAGTTCAAGTTGTTCCCTCTAATTCTACTGGTCTGGGTCACCAGAGTTGTTACCTGGTTCTGATCCCAATCCATCTGACAGCTCTGATTTTCCCAAGTTGTCTCTTGGGAAACCACTTAACTGGCCTTACATAATTAAAAGCAAAATATAAAACATTTCCTTTCATTATTTAATTTTTTAACTAAACAAGCCAAATGTGTCTCTTATCAATTACTATCTCAGCTCAGGTGGCTTCAGAAAGAGCACACAAATCCACGTGGTTCCTTCCTGGGGTTTTTATAGAAGACACAGCTGCCTCTCAGGGAACCTTCTTTCCCATCCAGCTGTTGACTAACAGAGAGAGTTGTGTCCAAAATGAGCAGCTGATTTTCAGTGTAGCAGGAGGGAGGAGGATCCTGGGTGGCTGCACATCAGTCTGTCAGGGATTTGCTGGCAGAGTCCCTGATTCTGGTCCACTTCCATCATCTTCATTACTTCTCTCTCTATGCAGAAGGAAAGAGGAGCTTTCCCATTCTGCACCTTGGGAATTAAGGCCTTGGATGCAACACTTGATTTTTGTCTGCTCTGCTGTCTGGCTCACGTTGTGTCCAAGCCCTTTCCCAGGCTGTAGAATGAAACAGAAATCAAAGGAATTCTTTTTTCTTTCCTGCATCTTTGGCATGACAGTGAAGAATGTCCAACTATCCATGAGACAAATGTTTTTTAGCTGCCACCCACCAGAGAGAAGTTTGTTCTTGGTTCAGGCTTGCATTGTCTTTCAGAATCTAATCTGAATTTCCCTTCCCACTCACATTTGGTTCTGGCTTGTTCTTCCGTTCCCGGCTCTGTAACTATTTCTGGAGCCTGCAGATCAATCATCTTGCACTTGATACCAAGATAAAGGTGCCTGCCTCTTCCCAGATGGAGCCACTTCCTGGGGCTGTTCCAGTGAGTCTCCTGAGCGGATAAAACCCAATCTGTAAAAATACATTGCCAGGAGAAAATATTGCAAGATATATTTTTAGGTGTTGAAACAGAAATTCTATTTATGTTGTGACTTCCCTTTCTCAATCAGTTGTGGATTTTCCCTGCTCCATACAAGACCATTCACTTTGAGAATTCCAGGTGTTTTCTCATGGAAAGGAGTGGGAAGTTGCTGGTGCTGCCTGTTCCCTCAGTGTGTCTGGAATGGAGTTCTAAACCATTCCATTACCCCTCTGGGAAAACCAAGCCTGGGAACGAGTCCTTGCTCCATGTTGGGTGTTCCATGGTTACGGAGCAGCTGCTGGACAAAGCCAGGGGGAGTTTCTTGCTCTGCTCACATCAGCCCCAAAGCCCTGTGCTCATGGCAGAGCTGCCTTCCCATCTTCCAGCACAAATTGCCCCAAGTGCTCAGCCTGGATGACTCGAATCCTTTGGATTTTGCTGCGCGGAGCAAAAGGTTCTGTTTTTCATTGCTGAGGTGTGTTAGTTCTCTGTGTCCTAAGCAGAAGAAAAACTTTATCATGCTTTGGCATTAAGCAGAGTTTAAAGGAAAAATATGTGTTTACACCTTCACAATCCCATGTCAGCGATTTCCCAGTCCAGTTTAGGAAACTCCTTGGTACAGTCTTGAGTGGTTTTGTACTCCCAGGAGCTTGGAGGTATTTTCTGGTCTTGTTGACTCTTGTATGAACACAAAGAAAAGCTGGAACCCCAGCCAATGTAAACCTGGCTCTGCAGGCTGCATTCAGCAACCAATTTACACCAGTGGAAAGTCTTTCCCCAGATTGAATCCCAGGGCAGAAAAAGCCGTGTGGAAGCAGTGCAGCGGTGGTGACTGCACTGGCCTGGTCCCCACCATGCCAGAGGGACTTCTCCCTTCCTGGCCTCGAGCCACTGTTGTGCTCCCAGCTCTGGAGAAGACATTAAAAGCAAAGAGTGGGTTGAAAGTGTGGGAATGAATCCCTGGAAGCTGCACCGTGGGGTGGCTTTGGGAAATGAGAAGTCACTCTGGGCCCTCTGGAGTGAGGAGTGACCCTCAGGACAGGGGGTGCAGCCTGGGGTGGAAGGGGAGCCTGGGGGAGGCACAGGCACCAACATCACATGGAGGTTGCTCACATTTCTGCCATTCCCTGTTTGCAGCCTGTGCTGGGTGTGGGTTTAGGTGCCTCCATCCTACCAAGGTCATGATCCTCATCCAGGTCCTCCTTTTGATATAAGGTAGATGTGGTGGAGCAGCCCTAAATCCCTGGCTCAGTGTGCTCCCTTCTCTCATTTCCTTGGCTCTGGCACTCTCCTGCTCCCACAGGGAGTTGATTTAGCTCAAAACCTGGAGAGAAAACCACCAGATTCTCTTTTTTCCTGGTCTTTGTTTTGCTGATTGGGTTGCACTGGTTTGGTTTGGAGGTGTTACCCAGTGCCAGGGAGGCAGCAAAGCCTGGAGGAGGGATTTGATGCTGAGCTTTAGGCTAAACCCAATTTGCCTCTTAGGTAGAAGTTTCCCAAGCATTTAAAGGCAGCAGGAACTGGCCCTGCTGCTGAATCCTGGCTCCTCCCTGAGCCTGCTGTGGTTCCCCATTACCCTGTCCTTGGCTGTCGTCATTGCACGTGGGACCAGGGTGGGAAAATGACCTGGATTAAAACAGTCAAAGAGTCTGAGTTAGCTTTAATCCCTGTCAGATTTCCAGCCTGGTTTATTGCCCAAGTCCTGGGCCAGTGCAAACTTTCGGGTTTGTGTTCTGCAAGCACAGTAATGGCACAAGCCATTAGGAAAGCCAAAGATTTTGAAAAAAATAATATTTTAAAAATAATTTTCCAAAAATTTGCACCTACAATAAGACCATGACCACCAGTATCAGCAGTTTACAGTTTAAATCAGTTTTAGCAACTGAACTGAATAGTTCATCACACCCTTTAAGTATATATCCTTTTCAGGATTTTATGAAAAGGATTAAATATTTCATATATATCCAATTTGTTCCTAAGGTTAAAGGGCACACCATACTTCTCAAAACAGCAGTATCTGCATTATTAAACAAATCTTTTTTAGGGTGCAGCTGCACAGAGGTCCTTCCTCAGTGTCACAGCAGCTCTTCTCCCACTGTGCTCTCCGAGCAGCTTCCAGAAAAACTCATTTCCACAAGGAAGGCTCTGATCAGACCCTCACAGCCTGTGTTCTCCCAATTATTTGGAATACTCTCCCTGCCACAGGGCTTTTGGAGTGGTCCAAGCTGATCCCTTGCCTGGAGCAGAGGGTGTTGTATATGTGTATCAGTCAGAGGTGGATTGGCACAAAGAAATTCATCCCCTGCTAAGGCAACAAGGGAGTCAGTGTTGTCCATAGACAAACTGCTTTAATGGT
Organism: Cinclus cinclus; assembly: GCF_963662255.1. Classification (NCBI taxonomy): domain Eukaryota; kingdom Metazoa; phylum Chordata; class Aves; order Passeriformes; family Cinclidae; genus Cinclus; species Cinclus cinclus. Next base: position 5,048,102 of record NC_085067.1, read on the forward strand.
TACTTAGCTCCACTGTACCAGACTGGGTTTTCTAGCACTGATTTACAGCCATCAGATCTGGTGTCTGCCTGCTGACAGAAAATCACCAACATTTTGGTTGTTTTAATTTATTCAGTGCCTTACTGTCACATTCATCATTCAGTAGGAGCATATGGTCATCACTGTGGTTATTTTTTCTTAAGTAGTGTATTCCCTCCCCACTTCCTTCTGCAGGACTGTTCTGTTTCCATTTTTGCAAAAAGGGTTTATTTTCACCTCCTTTTATGGCCCGTCTGTTGATGTCAGTGGCAGTGAAACAGTTAACACTGACATTTGAAGTTGCTGGTAGACTTGGACACATGCAATAAAGCAAAATGCTGGCACGGAGCAGTGCCTATTGCTCAGCTCTGGCTTATATTTGGGCTGAACTTAGGCTTGGGAGGCTAAAAGACTGAGTGAAGTTTATATTCTGGAGGCTCTGACTGCATCACATCCCCTGGGCACATTTAATTATCTCCAAAAAGCCACTTTCAGTCACGTTGGTTTGGCTTTTGTTTTGTTTCAAGATGACTGCAGATTTGAGGTTGTTATTCTGTTCTCACTGCAAGAGGTTGGAGTTGAATGAGGAGACAAAATCTGGAGGAAACCGAAAGTTCTTGGCCTTAAATGCCTGTCCCAGAGGAGGCGGCGGGAGTGGAATTTTCTGTGTTGTGAGGAGGATGGATTGGCTCTTCCCTCTCCTGGATGTGCACAGCTGGGATCACTTTGTCCTGGCCTGCAGGGAGGGGCTGATGAAAGAGCTGCTGAAGTGACGTTTTCTGTGCAAGTTTTCAGGATTCTATAAACTGGGATTAAGTGAGCGAGGGTGGAAGTTTCTCCTCCGTCCTTGTTGAGGCAGCTGTGTTTTTAGGACTGTAGTTGTTTACCCACTTGAAAAGGAGTTCTTTTACCTTTGGTTTTGCCTTTTTTCTCATCACCTTGGCCAAAACCTGCTCTGGGATTGAACTGCTCTGATAGAAAGATTCCAGTTTCTAGGCAGAGTTTATTTCTTTGTGATTTATCTCTTGTTTTCCTTTTCTTATCTCACCACCTTCTTTCTCCAAGGGTTATCCCTTTTCTCCTCACCCTGGAAAAGGAGGTAGAAGACAACAGAGCATTTTGCTGAAGCTGTGAAGGACTTGGCTTGGAAAATTTTGGCCATTTTAGAACGATTACTTCATGATGGTATCTGCAGAATTCCTCCCAGGCTGGGTCTTTTCAAGCTTAGAACTCAGGCCTTCCAGACCATGAGACTAATTGGAAAAAATAAAACAGGAAATCAAATGATGTTTCTCTGTGGTGTTTGAGCCATTAGAGTGGGTCTGGATTTGAGATTTCCAGAAGGAACTGATTTTCTTATCTGAAAACTGCTGGGTTCAGGCAATCACCTCTGCCCTGGCTTACAGGGAGGAAGCCAATTAGAACTTGCAGAAATAGGCAAAACTGCATTTACTAATCATTTACCAAATTAAAAAAAAAACCATTTACCAAGAAATCTGTGAGTCAAAACAACAGCAGACTGAAGAGGTTTGCACCTGTTTTGACCCAGATTGATACTTCAGTGACTCTTGCTTTTATTACTCTTCAACAGAACTTCAGGTAAATTTTCTTCCTGACCAAGGCTGGGTTTAATTTTCTCCCTGCACATCACCAGTCCCTGTGGTTTGACAACTTCAATATCTCAGGAGGGTGCAGAAAGGAACTCTGTGAGTCAGTAAAAGTCATCTACATCGTTGTGCAGGGCATTCCCAGTTTGGGATGGCTGTCTGGGATTGCTGGTGGTGCATGAGCCTGCTTTAGGAGCAGACCCCTCTGGTGTTTGTGCAACATCCCAATATATCATTCATTGCTTTAGGGAGATGGTTTATGGGAAGGGTGCTGCTGTGCACAGTTTGCAAGGTAAGAAGGGTTGAGGAAGACAGAAAATGCACTCAGGAGTGAGGCAGAAGGCTTCACATGTTGTTTCTCCAGTTCCTATGGTGCCTCTCATCTTCTCCATCTCTGTCCCCTGAGTAGAGATTTCCCCAGCCAGCAGCCACTGAGTCACCCCTGGGTGCAGATTTCCCCTCCCTGCTTTACCATGAAGTCAGGAGTCAGCAGATCAGTGCTTTCCACAGATGGTTGAGTCTCACCCACGTCAGGTTGCAAATGTAACCTTTAAAAGAGGGGCAGGGGTAGGAGTCTCTCGATGCACGTCGGTGTCAGGTCTGAAGTCAGTGGCGTGGGATGCAGAAATGCCTATTTCTCATTTCTTCTCAATTTTCTCAGGATTTTCCCATTGGGTGCCTTGCTAAAGCTTTTAAATTGGTCAGCAGTGTGAAGCTGTTTGCTTCTGGGATGAATCATCATTAGTCATAAATGGTGCCTTACCTCGAAACAGCTTCCCGTTGTGAAATCAGAGAGAGAGGAGAGAACACATTTCAGTGTCCCTCCTAATGGATGCCTGGGAAAGGAAATCCAAGTTCTATTCTCTTTATCAAATGTTTGTTTCTTTGATTTGAGGTTATTAGAAATTTAGCAGTAATTTTTTCCCAATGATGGCTTGTCTTCCCTCAAAGCAATTAGAGCAGACAACTGATGGAGTGTTGTGATCAGTTTTCGGCAGCAGCGGGATTATTTTAATATCCCACTATAATATCTCATTTTAATATGGTTATCCAAGGGTAACTGTTGTTCTTGTGGACTCGGGGAAATGCCTGCAGACCCACAGCCACCCCAACATCCCAGTGTTCCTGCAGACCCACAGCCACCCCAACATCCCAGTGTTCCTGCAGACCCACAGCCACCCCAAGATCCCAGTGTTCCTGCAGACCCACAGCCACTCCAACATCCCAGTGTTCCTGCAGACCCACAGCCACCCCAACATCCCTGTGCTTTTGGCTGCAGGGATTGGGAGCCAACGGCATCCGGCTGACCATGGAGAGCGCTCTGACAGCGCGGGACCGTGTGGGGGTGCAGGACTTTGTCCTGCTGGAGAACTTCACCAGTGAGGCTGCATTCATTGAAAACCTGAGGAAACGCTTCAAGGAGAACCTGATCTATGTGAGTAGCTCGGGGACAGCCACCATGGTGTCCCTTGGTGACCTGGAGCGTGTCTGCTGCACGGGACAAACCTGGCTTTGTTCTGCACTGGGCTTTGCAGGTGCTGGTGGCAGCCACACAAGCCATGGGTGCTTGTGCCAGCACCACTCTGGGGTGCTGTCATTTGGTGGGTGTGGGGACTCACTGCAGAGCTCCTGTTGAGAGATCTGGTGGCACTGACAGCACTGAAAATCCAGCTCTCAGCACATTCTTCCATCCCCTGAACTCCCACCACCGCCAGACTTGAACTCGATCCTAAATGTGTATCAGAAATAACCTAGCATTGTGGCTTGTTGGGAACCCTAAAACCATTTGAGGTGCTTTTTACCCAGCAAGGATAACATGGCTGGCACAGCTCCAGCAGTGTCACTCTCCCAGAGCTGAGGTCTCTTCCTCAGCACCCTCGGCCTGTTTGCACCCCTCAGCAGCATCCTCAGCACAGCAGGATGGGTGTCCAGCCTCCAGAGACACCTGAACTCTGCCTCCAGACCTGCTGTAACCTTCCTGCTTTTTGTTGTTTTCCAGACCTACATAGGCTCGGTGCTGGTGTCTGTGAATCCCTACAAGGAGCTGGAAATCTACACAAAGCAGAACATGGAGCGGTACCGTGGCGTCAGCTTCTATGAAGTTTCTCCTCACCTGTGAGTGGGTGCCAGTGCAGGTTTTGTCACTCCCACACAGCTGGGACACATGAAAAGAGGCAAACAGGACTTTTCCCTGTCCCAGTTGCAGCCCTGGGAATCCTAGGTCTGGAGAGGATCCTCTGGAGGGTGTGGTGTGAGGCTCTTTCTATTCCTGTTCCTCTCTCCAAAGAGGATGAGTTGCCTTTGCAAGAGCAGTATTTGGAAAGGGAGTTGGTTCCTTCCTGGCTGCAGGAACAGAATTGCTTACCCAGCCCTGGCAGGACAGGAGTTCATTGTTCCAGGGTTATTTGGGGTCTCTGTGTCCGGGGCTAAGTAGGGGAAAGAGCTTTTGGTGTGTGGGGGTTTCTTTCCTACCTCTGCTGTTCCTGCCTGACCAATATTTATCTGGTATTTCCCTTGTTGCTAAGATACCATCAGCCTGTTGGAACAAGGAATGTATTTATTTACATGGTCTGGCTTGGTGAGCATTCCCAATTTCCCATTTAAAAAAAAATACAGTTTGAGGTTTAAAGTTATTTTTGAAAGTGATTGAATTTTTTTTTTTTTTTTTGTCAGGCTGAAAGAAAAAGATGACTGAGACTTGAGGCCACAAGGCTTCAATTTTTATTTTTTTTTCTCAGGACTGAGAGCCAAATTCTGAGCACCTCTTGGAGGGTTTTTTATGTTGTGTTGTGTTTTGGTTTTTTTTGTTGGTTTTTTTTTTTAAGAGATCTTGGAAGAGTAAATGATATTATTTATGAGCAAATGATTTGGGTTGTTTCTTATTGCTGGCACATAGCCCAGGAGAGTAAACAAACCAGAATGTGCTGCAAGCACAGAGAGAGGGAGAAACACCATTAGTTGGGAAAGTCTCAGCTCTTGAATTTGCATTTGTTAGGACAAAAATGTGATTTTTACTTTGTGAATCCAGATGGGGCAGAATTAAACCTGCAAAACTCTGCATTCAAACATGCTCAGATCACTTTGCCTGTGGTCAGGGAGGGGCCTCTGTGCCCTTTGATGTGAATTTTGGGACTCTGTGGAAAATCCTTGGGACTGTGGCTCTGGTTTTAAGTGTGCAGTGGGTACAGGGTGATGACAATGCACGTGGATAGCATGAAGCACTGAGCAGGTGTGCTTTAATTCCACTTAAATCACAGTGTAGCTGATTATTTCTTAGGCTTTCTTTCTCCTTTTAACAAGTCCCTTCAGAAGCTGTAAAATGTGCAGCTCATAAGTGACCCCTGGAGAAATGTGATCCTGGGTACTGCTGCTCCCACTGGGAAAACAGAATTTTGTTAACTGTTTTTGCTGTTCCGTTGCATTATTTGATTATTTTATTGCATTATTTGATTATATATGCATTTAAAAATCCTCTGAGGAGCATCAAAATGCTCCATCTGCAGTGTAGTGCTCTGGGCTTCTCCTTTTCCAGTAACTCAGGTGTCTTTTTTCCTCTTTCTCCTCTTCTAAACTAACTCTAGAAAGCAAAAACACTTCAAGATCTCTATTCCAGTGTCAGGTAGTTCAAGTGTAGGCCTGAGCACTGGGTTTTCTGGGGAGTGCATCACACTCAGAGGAGGAAAGTTATCCCTATGGGCTTGGAACCCAGCATATTCCCAGAAATCTGTCACATCCTGTCCTGTTTATGGCCTGCAAATGGGACCATAAACATCTTTATTTACAGCGATTCTGTCTGTGCCTGCCTGGAGCTCTGGGGGCCATAAACCACCCCACAGAGGCACAGGGGCCAGAGGCACTTCTTCAAATCCAAATTAAATTTGCATGTATTCAGCTGTTTTCCAAAAGACTCCAGAGGCAGAAGCTGGATGGGAAAAGAGGGACATGATGTATTTTGTGGGGTGAGTTGTGTTGCCAAGGGAGCTCACTGGTGTTGCCTTAGCACCAAGTATTAATAGACTTGAGAAGGCCACGGATGTTGTTTTGGTGTGATTATTTCTAATTAATAGCACAGCAGGAGAGTAGGGAAAAAAAAAAAGAAAAAAATGAAAATTCAAAAAGCCAATCTTCTAAAGGGCTGTCAGGTGTATAAAGATTGGATACCTGGTTGCTCACCACATGTATGGTGGAAATGTTAGAGAGGCTGTCTGATGTGAGTTGTCCTTTTCCTCTCCCCCTGAGCAGTTGTCACCATTGTCACTCATCCCCTGCAGCTCTCTGAAGTTGTAGGAGTGTGTGTGACTCTGGGTGTGAGATCCTGTCTGCTCACGGCTCAGAAATGAAAGAAAAAGCAGCAAAGGAGGAAGCAGAAGGGCAGGGCCAGGCTCTGTGCAGGCAGGGGAAGTGCCTGGTGTTCGGGACAGAGGGCACCTGCAGGATGCTCCCTAATCTCTGGTGGCTTTTCCAGCTCTTCCCACCACCCAAGAGAAGCTCTGGAGCCACCCAGACAGCAAAATTCTGTTGTGACCTTCTGAATGTGTCATCACTTAGAAGATAAGCGTGAAAAAATACCGGTGGAGGACAAGGTGTTTCCTGAGTGTAAAACATTTCTGTCCCACGGGACCAGTGCTGAGAGGACGTTTATATTTAGAAAAGCCAATTGATCTGCACAATTTCGTCAGAAAAAAAAAAAAAAGGGGGCAGAAGAAGAGTCTCAAAGTCTCAACGAATTTGAGGATTTGTGTCCTGACCCTGCAGAAGCTTGGCTGGGTGGTTGAGGTGTGACCAGAGGTGCCAGGGCTGTCCTTTGTTGTCAGCAGTGTGTGATCTCACCCAGCCCACGGCCCGGGGCTGTTTTAGGGGATGTCTCTGCCGGGATTTCCCAGGCAAACCACCTGATCCCGGCTGTCCCTTCCCAGCTATGCCATCGCAGACAATTCCTACCGCTCTCTGCGCACCGAGAGGAAGGATCAGTGCATCCTCATCTCCGGCGAGAGCGGCGCCGGCAAAACCGAGGCCACCAAGAAGATCCTGCAGTACTACGCTGTCACCTGCCCTGCCAGCCAGCAGGTCGAGACCGTCAAGGACCGCCTGCTGCAGTCCAACCCCGTCCTGGAGGTAATTCCCACGGGATCCTGCCCACGAGTCACGGGGATGGTTCCATTTCCCAGCGCGTCCTGGGAATGCTGCGTGGGCACATCTCCGGGAATCCCGCTCTGATTCCCGGCCAAAGCGATCCTGGCCCTTTCCAGCCCGCCAGGAGCAGCTGGGGCATGGAGGGGGTGCGGGGAAAGAGGGGATTTGGCGTGGGAAGAGCTGTGGATCACTGCAGGGCTCTGCCATGGGGCACGTCCCAGTGGGCAGCTCAGTGAGGCTGGGCTCGTTTTATGGTGCTGTGGTGTCCTCTAGTGTCCAGCCCCAGCTGTGTGCAGTGTCCTGAGAGAGGGATCCCTGTGTCCTGAGAGAGGGATCCCTGTGTCCTGAGAGGGATCCCTGTGTCCTGAGAGAGATCCCTGTGTCCTGAGAGAGGGATCCCTGTGTCCTGAGAGAGGGATCCCTGTGTCCTGAGAGAGGGATCCCTGTGTCCTGAGAGAGGGATCCCTGTGTCCTGAGAGAGAGATCCCTGTGTCCTGAGAGAGAGATCCCTGTGTCCTGAGAGAGAGATCCCTGTGTCCTGAGAGAGAGATCCCTGTGTCCTGAGAGAGAGATCCCTGTGTCCCTGAGAGAGATCCCTGTGTCCTGAGAGGGATCCCTGTGTCCTGAGAGGGATCCCTGTGCCCTGAGAGGGATCCCTGTGTCCCTGAGAGAGAGATCCCTGTGTCCTGAGAGAGGGATCCCTGTGTCCTGAGAGAGGGATCCCTGTGTCCTGAGAGAGAGATCCCTGTGTCCCTGAGAGAGATCCCTGTGTCCTGAGAGAGGGATCCCTGTGTCCTGAGAGAGGGATCCCTGTGTCCTGAGAGAGAGATCCCTGTGTCCTGAGAGAGAGATCCCTGTGTCCTGAGAGAGAGATCCCTGTGTCCTGAGAGAGAGATCCCTGTGTCCCTGAGAGAGATCCCTGTGTCCTGAGAGGGATCCCTGTGTCCTGAGAGGGATCCCTGTGCCCTGAGAGGGATCCCTGTGTCCCTGAGAGAGAGATCCCTGTGTCCTGAGAGAGGGATCCCTGTGTCCTGAGAGAGGGATCCCTGTGTCCTGAGAGAGAGATCCCTGTGTCCCTGAGAGAGATCCCTGTGTCCTGAGAGAGGGATCCCTGTGTCCTGAGAGGGATCCCTGGGCCCTGAGAGAGAGATCCCTGTGTCCTGAGAGAGAGATCCCTGTGTCCTGAGAGAGAGATCCCTGTGTCCTGAGAGAGAGATCCCTGTGTCCTGAGAGGGATCTCTGTGTCCTGAGAGAGATCCCTGTGTCCTGAGAGAGAGATCCCTGTGTCCTGAGAGAGAGATCCCTGTGTCTTGTATCCCATATCCCTGTTCCCTGTGTATCCCTGTGCCCCGTATCCCTGTGCCCCATATCCCTACGCCCTGTATCCCAGGAAAGGTGAGTTCCCAGCAGCAGGAGAGCCCTGCAACCCCTCTGGCAGGGAGCTGTGGTGCCAGAGGAGAAGGAAAAGGCTGTCAGACATGACATATGCTGTCAGCAGTGGAGTGGCATTCAAATCAGCTTGCAGGGGGGATGGGAAGTGTTTTCTGAGGATTCTCCATCTGCCCTGCCTGCACGGGCTGTGAAGATCAGTATTAGAATTCAGGGAGCAATCTGTTTCCTTCTGGGTTTCCAGGAAGGAAAATCCTAGGCTGTAAATAAGTAACTGGCAGCTTCACCCAAGTGTTTATAAATAATCTGATTTGGTAATATTTTATTTTTCCGTGATTGTTTTCATTTCAGGCCTTTGGAAATGCAAAAACCCTTCGGAATGACAACTCCAGTCGGTTTGGGAAGTACATGGATGTGCAGTTTGATTACAGGGTAACTTGGAATCTGCTTTATATTTCAGGACTGGTCCCAGTTATAGGAGTTCTCTGTGTTCTTGTATTATTCTGTGTGTAGTGAGTGATTTGCATTTCCTTGGTGACAGCATAAGCAGAGCCTGTGGTAGCAAAGTTTGGGTCCAGAGGGTTTTATGGGATTCACTCTCCTTCCTTCCATTGCTCCCTTATTTCTCTCTATAAGGGGACACAGAGATCAAACCCTTTTATTTCCAGGGTATTTTATTTCTAGTGCTCTGTGCCAATGGATACTCCCCAAGTAAATCCACATAAACCAGCTGGGAGATCTGAAGATAATCCCTGTCCTGTGTAACTTTGCACAGTGTTTGTGTCCACTCTGATCCCAAGGTGGACACAGTATAGGAGCTGGGGAGCTCAGCACTGCCATCCTCCAGGCTTTTAGGTCTCCTTTAATCCCTCCACACTCCATTTTGGTGCTTTCTCTTTGTGGTGAATTCCTGGAAGGGATTTTAGCACTCAAATCACCCCCGTGCTGGAGCTGACATGGAGTTTGTGGCACACAATGACAGATCATTTTCTGTGGTTTTGTGGGCTTTTCCTTCAGATCTTGCCTTTGAACAGACAACCGAGAAGCAGGACACATTTTCCTCTGTGGTGATGAACTCTTTCCACGTGTCTGGTTTGGTTTAGGGGGCTCCTGTTGGGGGCCACATCTTGAACTACCTCCTGGAGAAATCCCGAGTTGTGCACCAGAACCACGGCGAGAGGAACTTCCACATCTTCTACCAGCTGCTGGAAGGAGGGGAGGAGGATCTGCTGAGGAGGCTGGGCCTTGAGAAGAACCCACAGCAGTATCACTATTTAGTAAAGGTGAACATTAATTATAATTCTTAAAATACTATATTACAGGACTGGGATATCTCCAGTTGTCTTTGTAATTTCTTTCCCTCACTTCAGAAATAACTCTGAGGTGACTGCTATAAAAAGAAACATGATGCATTGAGCGTGGATAATGTATCTTTGATGATCATTTGTTTATTTATATCAAACTGTGTCTTTTTAGGGTCACTGTGCAAGGGTCAGTTCCATAAATGACAAAAATGAGTGGAAGATGATGAGGAGAGCCCTGACTGTTATTGGCTTCAATGACAGTGAAGTGGAGGTGAGGTTTAGCAGCACAGATTTTTCTACTTTTAAGGATCTTTTCTGCTTTGATTTAAGATTTCTGATTGAAATCAGTGAATCAATTCAGAGTGAATGTATTCCCTACAAAAATCCTGAAAAAGATACAAAATATTCTCTTAAAAAGTGAATTAACACAAAAACCTTGTCGTGTGTTCATTCCATCATCCTGATTTTTGTTTGTTGCTTCCCTGGCAGGATTTGCTGAGCATTGTAGCCAGTGTCCTACACCTGGGGAATGTCCAGTTTGCTGCTGATGAGCAGGGGAATGCTCAGGTCACTACAGAGAATCAGATTAAATACCTGGCCAGGGTGAGTATCACCAATGGGGGAGATATTACAGGGAAGGTGAATGTAGAGGATTCCTTACTTTGAGCTTGATATCATTGTGTAATTTTAGACTGTGATTTAGAAGTTCTCATAAATTTCACTTTTATTTGACCTAAATAGAATGCAATTGTTGTCATCAAACCCATTTAATTGACAACTTCTGTATTTACCACCTCACCCACCACTGCCTTAAGGTTTCCACCTTTAGGCAGTGAGGTAGGAATGGACTCTGGAAGTTTTCAGCCAATTAATTTGTTAGCTCATATCCCTGCCAGAAAGGAGGGGAGGGAGAGATCGATGCTGCAGAGTTGTTCAGTGTGAGTAGGAAATGAAGGGTTGTTTCACTGGGATGGCATTTTAGGAAAAAGGAATGTACAGCTCCATAAATGAATTGAATGTCCTGCTTGCAGCTGCTGGCAGTGGATGGCTCTGTTCTTCGGGAGGCACTGATCCACAAGAAGATCATAGCAAAAGGGGAGGAGGTAAGAACATCCCTGGGGATTTGGGGGGGCAGAAGGGGTGAGATGAATCAGCTCTGGCAGCAGAGCTCATCACCTCTCACAGGAGGTTGTCACTGCAGGGGTCCCACTGGTGACTGTTCTGTTTTTGGGTGGCTGTTTAGTGATGATGAAGCAGGAAAAGGGGACCCCTTGGTTTGGGGGGGCTGCTGAGTGGTTTTTTGTGTGCTCCTGCCTGCAGCTGGTGAGTCCCCTGAACCTGGAGCAGGCAGCCTACGCCAGGGACGCCCTCGCCAAGGCCGTCTACGGCCGCACCTTCTCCTGGCTGGTCAACAAGGTCAACAAATCCCTGGCTTACAAGGCAAGTGAACCTTCTGTTTGTTCATTTCCAGCCTAATGGAAGAGCAATTCCCAAATCTTTCAGCTGCAAAGCGAGTTCTGTGCCTTTAGTCATTTCTAAATTAATTTGTTTTCCAAATTGTGCACTGAACGCTGTGATTCAGTGATGGAGATCCAGGGGTGGATCATAGCTGTGAGTAAATACCTACATTTGTTTTTTGCTCTGTTGCAGGAAGAGAAGTTTCCAGGCTGGAGAAGTACAACAGTTCTAGGATTGCTGGATATCTATGGGTTTGAGGTTTTCCAGCACAACAGGTTTGTTTTGATAAATTCTGAATTACATCATTCAATTATGGTGTTTTCTGTCCCTTGTGAAACAAGGTTTTATTCCATTTCTTAGTAAAAGAGGTGGCATTTAAGTGTCAGGACATCAGGTGAAAAACTGACAATCACAGGGCATCTAACACTTAGGACATCCAGCTAATAATTATCATTTACAGCTATTAATGGTCCTGGTATTTTAAATAAAGTGTGTTTTTTGGGTGTATTCATGCCTTACCTTGAGCTGTGCCTTTGTCCAGCTCTCCAGCCCAGGGGTGGCTGTTGTGGCATCTTCCCATGGTGGTGATGGACCAGGGGATGGGACTGGCAGAGTCTGGAACCTCCCAGGCAGGTAGCACTGAACCAAGACTCTCAGATTTGCAGTGTTATTGGGCCTTTATTCAAAGTTTTTGTGTTCCTCCATGTTCCATCCTTCATGTTCATTTTTCCCTCCTTCTGGAACTCTTTGAGTTTCCCTAAATAATAAATACAGTCAGTAAATAAACACTTCACAAAAATCTGTTTCTCTTGATTTACTGTATCCCAGCTGCTCCCACTGTTTGTACCTCCTTCTGTACAAACAGTGATTATTTTTCTGATTTTTCTTTGCAGCTTTGAGCAGTTTTGTATTAACTATTGCAATGAAAAGTTGCAGCAGCTCTTCATAGAGCTCACCCTGAAGTCAGAGCAGGAGGAGTACGAGTCCGAGGGCATCGCGGTAAGAGCCCAAATCCCCCCTTCCCTCTCCTCCCAGAGATCCTGGCACCATCTCCCAGTCAAGGAATTATAGAACTTTCCTTTCTCCCTTCTTTTTGAAACCCTGGTAGCTGTGTGAGACAGCTGGAAGTGAGTAATGCCATCTCAAGCTTTTACCCTGATTTTAATATAGGAGATGTTAGGAAAACAAATGTGATGAGTGAAAAACCTTTGACAGAAAGATTAAATCAGGTGCTCTCTGAAATGTTGTGAAATTTTCTTTTCCAGTCTAGAGTTGTTTTCACCTAAGTGTGGTTTCTTGTCTTTGCAGTGGGAACCAGTTCAGTATTTCAATAACAAAATAATTTGTGATTTGGTGGAAGAGAAATTCAAAGGCATCATTTCTATTTTGGTGAGTTAAAGACATCTTTTTGAATGAAAAATTTTGGGCAGTGTAGTGGAAAACAAGGAGGGAAACATGGGAAAAAATCAGTTAATGTTGGAAGTGTTTGAGTAGGTGGGAAAAGCAATAATATACTGAATAGTGACACCATGAAAAGTCATTGCATCACCTCCATGGGCTCTGGGGAAAGCAGCTCCCAATCCAGGCAGTCTGGAAGGAGGGAAATCTTTTCCAGCTCAAGAATTCTTCATTTATTGAGCCACCAGTGGAAAGGCCAAAGGGCCAAACTGAGGCAGAGTTTCAGTGAAGCAGAACCCAGTCAGAAATCTCTGGAATTTGTGTGTTTGTAGGATGAGGAGTGTCTGAGACCCGGGGATGCCACAGACACGACATTCTTGGAGAAACTGGAGGAGACTGTGAAGAACCACCCTCATTTTCTCACGTGAGTGTTCCCTGAGCTGAGGGATTACAGTGTGTGAATAACATCCTCACCATGCTGGGTCCCACATAAAAGATGATAAGTTTCTTTTGCAGAGAGATTTGATTGATATTTAAGATAATATAAAATAAATAGGTTGTCCACACTAAGTGCCTGACTGAGCTTCAGAATGCCATAGTGGCAACAAAACTCTTGTTACTGATTCACCTCTCACCTTGCAGATTATTTAGTTCAGTTTTGGAGCTCCATGTATCTGTGTCTTCTGAATGTTCTGCTTTTATTCTGAATGCTCAGTTTAGGATGTCTAATCTTATGTGCACACGGAACCACTCTGCAAGGAACACTGAAACTCCCCTTTTAATTAAAAATAAATACATTTAGTGACACTTCTATGATGTGCTGGTTGGGAATTTTATTTACCTGAAAATCACCAAGTTCAGTTTACATTCCTTGCTGACCTTTGTACCGTCCCACTCCAGGACTGAATGTCCTGGTGCTTTTAGAAGTGAATCCTGCAGGATTTTGTTTCTCCTGAAGGTTTTTTGCTCCCTGCCCAGGCACAAACTCGCTGACCAAAAGACGCGCAAGTCGCTGGGGCGGGAGGAGTTCCGGCTCTCACACTACGCTGGGGATGTCACCTACAGTGTAGCAGGTAACACAGAAAAAACAAAAATCTGGGCCTAAAATACATCCCCACATCATTTGATCAACCAGATGAATTTCAAATCTCAAATCCCTGCCTTGAAGTTCCAGTGGAGCAGCCTGAGTGGTTTGTTTTTCTTGCAGGTTTTCTAGATAAAAACAACGACCTTCTCTTCCGGAACCTGAAGGAGGTGAGTGTGGAGAGAGGAGGTTTCCAGGAGAGAATGAGGAGTTGGGTTTAAAATGAGGTGGCACCTGAGGGAAAGGATTCTTCTGGACTCCACCTGGAGGCTGTGTGTCCATAGGGCTGTGCTCTGGCAAGACTGATTGAGATCCCAGTGTTCATTTGGTTATTTTAAATAGTTTTGTCCTCAGGTTTCTCTGGTAGCTCTCTGTACTTCATCTCTGAAAACATCTCTCTCTTTGCAGACCATGTGCAACTCAGAGAACCCCATCATAAACCAGTGCTTTGATAGGACAGAGCTGACAGACAAAAAGAGACCTGAAACGGTGAGAACTCAAGAGCTGGAGGGGGCTGTGGCTGTTCCCTCTTTTTAAAACATGAAATCTCTGACATGATCTGAATGCAAACCCCTCATATTGTATTCTGCTGGTTTATAGCCAGATCCAAGTCATCCTTTTATGTGTAGTTTTCTTTTTTTTTTTCCTCCTAGGCAGCAACTCAGTTCAAAAACAGCCTTTCCAAACTCATGGAAATCCTAATGTCCAAAGAACCCTCCTACATCCGCTGCATGAAACCCAACGATGCCAAACAGGCTGGTATGGCCCTGGGGACAGAGGCAGAGCACTGATCCCAGTCAGGGAGGCACAGGGAGGAGCCACATGAAGCCCTGCACGATTCTGGGTTCATTTTGGGTCTGTGCCTGAGCTCCTGTAGGGAGGGGGGTGGCAGTGCCAGTAGCCAGGATTCACAACGGGAGCACTGCTCTTGGCTAGAGGAAGGACATGGTGAAAGTCAAGAATTACTGACCTGTGTAAATTCATTACAATGTCCTCATTCTCCCTCCGTTTTGGTTCCTCTGTGCATAAACATCCCAAAGGAAAACTTCATTTTGGAGCTAAATATGAATAATTAAAAAGGGATGGGAGGCAAGAGACACAAAGCTGTGTGGGACTTGTGCTGTGAGGATTCACTGGAGGTTAAAGAGAATTGTGTGAGATACAGTAAGAGCTGAACACTGCCCTTCCCTGGAGCAGGGGGCAGCTGTGCACTGATTGTGTTTCTCCATTTCCATGCCCTGCCAAGATCGATTTGATGAAGTCCTGATCCGACACCAGGTCAAATACCTGGGGCTGATGGAGAACCTCCGGGTGCGCAGGGCCGGCTTCGCCTACCGCAGAAAATACGAGGTTTTCCTGCAGAGGTGAAGCTACTTTGGAATTCTTCCCTCTGCTGCTCCCTGTCCCTGAGCTTCCTCCCATTGATGTTGAGCCTGGGAGCTGTTTTGAACAGCACAGGGGCAGCTTTACCCCACCTGGAGGGGTGGGAAGCTTGGGCCTTCCCGTGGCCTCTCTCCCTCCTTGGATTGCACTTCTCTCCCTAAGATTTCCTCTCCTGCCACTCCCCAGGTACAAATCCCTGTGTCCAGAGACGTGGCCCACGTGGGATGGGCGGCCCTACGATGGGGTGGCTGTGCTGGTGAAACATCTTGGATACAAACCAGAAGAATACAAAATGGGACGGTCAGTTCTGTGGTCTCAATTTAAGGTTGTGAATTGCTGCATGTCCCTGTTGTCCCTTTGAAATAAAATAAAGCTGCTCTAGTTAATGGGGGAAGATTACAGAGCCCAAAGGGGATGCCAAAAGCAAGTTGCTCCAGCATGTAAAATGTAATTCTCTATTTCTACTTCCAGAACGAAGATTTTTATCCGCTTTCCCAAGACCTTGTTTGCGACAGAAGATGCTCTGGAAGTGAGGAAGCAGAGTCTGGGTGAGGCACTCACACTTGCAGTGGATTTCTATTTTAAAAGTTGAGTCTTTTTCTACCAAAATGTGCTTGGTCACAGTTGTAAATTGCTGGCTTTTCTTGCAATTCCAGCCACAAAAATGCAGGCGACGTGGAGAGGTTTCTACCGCCGGAAGAAATTCCTGACCATGAAACATGCAGGTATGAGAGACACAGAAAGGAGGGAGGAGAGATGTTCCCTCAGCAGCTCCCACAGCAATTCCCATCCTTTTACTGACATTTATCCAATCTATCATATTATTAAAAACTCATATTCTTTCCCCCATGCCTAACTGAAAGCTGGTTATTTCCAGAATGGGTTTTCCTGAGCGTTTTTGGTGCCAGTTTTGTGTGGAGTCAGTTTGGGGATGAAGAAGCTCCCTTAATGAAAAATTTTTATGTTGTTTTTAGCCATCACCATTCAGTCCTGGTGGAGGGGAACCCTGGGACGCCGAAAAGCTGCCAAGAGGAAATGGGCAGTGGAGACAATCAGGAGGTGTGTGAAGAGTAGCCCAAGCCCTCAAACATCACATTCCTTAACAATAAGATGCTAAAAATAAACTTTCTTGTCACGACAAAGGGGGGGGGGGGGTTTTAATAAATTAAAACTATTTAAGAAAACCCAGGAAACAGAACCTTTAAATACCAGCAATTTTGATGACTTTTTAAATTTTTTAACAGTATTTTCCATGCCCACAGGTTCATTAAAGGTTTTATTTACCGGAACCACCCGCGGTGCCCAGAGAACGAGTATTTCCTGGATTACATCCGATTCTCCTTCCTGATGAACCTCAAAAGGAACTTGCCAAAAAATGTCTTGGACAAATCGTGGCCAACTCCTCCCCCATCACTCTGTGAGGTGGGAATGAGCCCTGGGATGTGGGAGGGGAATCCAGGCCTAGAGGATTGTAGCTTCTTGGAGCGTGGTGCTGTTACAGCACCATTTTGTCTTTTCATCCAGTTCTGAAATTCCCTTCCATTTTTCTCTTAACAAATTTAATTCCCTCTCTTGCTGTTATTATTCTGCATCTGCTTGGTTTATCTGCTCAAAACAAAATATTGCAAAAAAAACCAGTTACCCTATCCAAAGAATTGTTTGGATTGAAGGTACAGCTGGAAGGAAGGAAGGGCACAACAGTGCAGAGGAGGGATTATATGGTGTTTATTCCCCATTCTAAAGCAGCTAGAGAAGTCCCAGGGCAAACCCTCAGAGAGAAAGGCAAAAAAAAAAAAAACAAACTACTTATTATTTAATTCTTGCTCAGGAAACAGCTTTTTAAACCCAGCAGTGCATTTTCTGCTGCTCTGTTGGGTTTGTTGGTGATTCTGGGTCGTTGGGTTTTTATCCCTGTGGGTTTGCCCCTGGTTCTGGGCTGTTGGGTTTTTGTCCCTGTGGGTTTTTGTCCCCAGCTCTGACCCATCCCCTCTCCCCTGGGCTCCCTGCAGGCGTCGCAGCTCCTGCGCAGGCTCTGCATGCAGAACATGGTCTGGACCTACTGCAAGAGGATCAGCCCCGAGTGGAAGCAGCAGGTACAGGGCACCTCTGCAGGGTTTCCCTGACATTCCCAAGGACAGAACTCACAGGGAATGGGGGAAAGGAGCAGCTGGATGGGAGGGACTCAGGGCATTCAGGGTGTGAATTGCTGCTTTCTGGGGTGCCACAGGAACAGCGTCACTGGTTTGGGTTTAGGTTAGACACAAAACACTAAAAGCCTGGAATGTGCATAAGAAGAGACCCCATTCTATACATATTTCAATAGGTACTATTTAGACAGGCTGTGGAGCCAAGCCCCCACATAATTTCTCTATTGAAAGGCCCTGCTACTCTGCCCATGGAAGTTAAAAATATAAGAAGCTGCTTTATTCTGCCTGTACCATGTAAAATAGGGAGTAAGAATCCTGCAGACACAAACCCAGTCATTTTCCAAACAGAGAAGTTACAGGAGCAGTTTCAGCTGCTCTGTTGTAGCTAAAAATAATAAAAATTATACTGAGGTAGGGGGAGGGAGTTTTTGTATTTAAAAAAAACTCAGTAAAGAGACATAATTAGGGGACGTTGGCTGTAACTGCCATGAAGGTTTTTCTTTGCACAATCTCTCACCTCCTGCAGTGCATGGACACCTGGAATGAAAGGCTGGGGCTGAGCCTGTGATTAAGGACATGGGATTAGCTCAGCAAACCAGACTCACTGATAAGGAGCCTCTTTTATCCCCATTTTTCCTTGTAAATCATCCCAGGTGCCTTGTCCTGTGTCATAGCCTTGGCCCCAAGTACAGCAATGAGGATTTCCCACTTTCCCAGTCCCTGTTTTGTTCGTGGAGCAGAGGAGCCCAAGGCTCAGGTCACTGACAGAGGCTGGAACACCTCCAGGGACTGAAAGTTTAGGGTAACTCCTCATCCAAACAGGAACTAAATGATGAGTGCTAATAAAACCACGAAGGGAGTATCTCTTCTAACAGAAATGTATCTTTTTAATAAGGAGAAATTTTATACTAAACAAGAGAACTTCTTTTGTCCTTGCAGTTGGAACAAAAAGTAATTGCCAGTGAGATTTTCAAGGGTAAAAAAGACAATTATCCTCAGAGTGTTCCCAGGCTCTTCATCAATACTCGACTGGGTGAGTGGGGGTTGCCAAGTTTAACAGCAGGAAGGAAGGGGGGGAATTAATGAACTCTTTTCTTGCTGGAAATTCCTTTCTGACCCCCCACCTCTTTGGTTTTAATACAGGTAGAGAAGAAATAAATACTAAAGTCCTTCAGGCATTAGAAAATGAAGCACTTAAGGTGAGAGATGTGTCACAACACTTTCGTCAAGCTCCCAGTTATTCAGCAGAGGGGAAGAGTAGATTTCTGGAGAAAGTACAGCAAGAATTTTACATTGTATTAAGCTTGTAATACTTCTGAGGACAGTCTGGGAAGAGTTGATGGATTAGAAAGTTAAGAACTGAATGTGTTACAGCTAAAGGGGAAGGGGAAAACCCCCAGACTGACAGCAAACCTGGGTTTCCCAGTCCCTAGGCAGTGCAGCCACCAGGCTGTGTCCAGAGGAAGTTCTGGCACAGAGAATTTGCTACATTCCTGGTTTCCCAAGCCCTGGTTGGTGCCTGCTGGGGGCTGGCAGTGCCCCAGGTGGGATCTGGCCCTGCTCACTCGTGTTTCAGTATGCAGTGCCTGTGGTCAAGTACGACAGGAAGGGCTACAAGGCGAGGGCTCGGCAGCTGCTGCTCACCCAGAGCTCGGCCATCGTCGTGGAGGAGTCCAAGATCAAGCAGCGCATCGACTACTCCAACCTGACAGGTGGGAATGGCACAGGGGTGGGACTGGGCACCCCCCTCACCCTGCACCTCAGCTGCCCTGTAATATGTTCCACTACACACTGCACTTTGTCCTGGACAAGAAGGGGAGGAGCTGATCCTGGCAAGCAGTTTAGTGAAATTGCATTTTTCTCAAATGAATCTGTATAAAATGTCACCTAACTGACTCAATTCATCTGCCTCAACCCTCCCAGAGTGATTTCCCAGTTGCAGGGCAACAGGGGAGTTGCACCATTCCTGCACAGCAGCTGCCTGGGCCACTGCTGCAGCTTTTGGCCCTCGGAACATCTGACAGGGACCAGATTCTTGGGGAGGGGGAAACTGCCGAGCCTGCAGTGGGGTCAGGGGAGCCTTGGGCTGAAGCCTCTCCCCCGAGCCCCCTGCAGCCTCTCAGCTGTGCTGTGTGGAACAGTTGCTGCATTCCTGGGAGAGGCTGAGCCCTCCCCAGGTCGGGGCAGTGCCAGTGACGCTCAGGTCTCTCCCCCAGGCATCTCGGCCAGCAGCCTGAGTGACAACTTGTTTGTGCTGCACGTGCACTGTGAGGACAACAAGCAGAAGGTACCGAGGCTCAGCCCATCCTCCTGCAGCCCTCTCTGGAGAAAGGGTGAAAGGCACAGGGAACACATCCAGCTGGGAGGAGGGGGGGGACAAGGTGACAGGGATGCGACTTTGTGCCAGCTCTTCACTGTGTTCTCAGCTCAGAGAACAGGGGGATCAGCAGTGCTTGTTTGCCCCCTCTGGTGCTGTCCCTGTCCCTTACAGCAGGGCAGTTTTGGTACAGTGACACCAAAGCCATGACCCTAAAGCATGGACTCTCCTCCCAGGGAGACGTTGTCCTGCAGAGTGACCACGTGATTGAGACACTGACAAAAACAGCCATTCTGGCCAACAAAATCAACAATGTCAACATCAACCAGGGCAGGTGAGTGACACCAGGGCCCTGCTCCTTCTGTACCCCGTCACAATGTACCAAATCCACCTCAAACAAGGCTCCAGAGCAGATCTGCAGCTCTGGTACCTCCCAGCTCCTGGAGAGTCACCAGGACTGTTCTCACCCTTTGCTCTTCACAGCATAAAGTTCACAGTGGGACAAGGCAAAGAAGGGATCATTGACTTCATCTCGGGATCAGAACTGCTCATAGCCAAAGCCAAGAACGGGCATCTAACAGTGGTGAGTGTGGGCTGGGATCACTTACCCTGGATCCAACCCAGCATTCTGACATGGGACACATGCCATGGGACGTTCCTGCCAACAGCAGTGCCCTGCTATCCCAGCCTTTCCCCCAGTTGGAGCTGGGCACCAGGCTCCTGCAACCCTGAGGGGCTGCCAAACTCACACCCACCAAGGGCCTGTCCTAGCACTCACCTGTTTTTTTTTCTACCCCCTAAGATTCATGTACTCCATAGTGTATCAAATTTTAAATGCATTTAAAAACCCAAGACAAAATCCTCTCCCCTTCTCAGCTTGTTTGAGGTGATCCTGGCAGTTAAGATCAGCCCCACAGCTGATTTATGCACTATCACACCCAGCTTATTCAGAAATAAATCCAGAACAAATCCAGACTGCACTGACTCCCCTTCCAGCAGAGCTCAGAGCTCCCATTAGGACCAGAGGCTGCCCAGCCTCTGCCTGTTCAGGAATTTAAACTTTTGCAGCATTTTGAACACAATTTCAGACCTGTCCTTCTCCTGCAGGTGGCTCCTCGGTTGAATTCCCGATGATGACAAATTCCCTGCTCCAGGACCTTTCCCTCCACGGAATTGGCTGAACGTTGTTCCCAGCAACCCCACCCTCCTCGCTTTGCTTTTTCTGTTATTACCAAAGACCTGCACTTTCAGAACCACCACAAAATACATCCTTGCTCTCTTGTCTTACTCTCCAAGTCCCAAACAAAGGCCTTCTCCTCTCCTCCTTACCTGACTGAACATGGGGTCCAGCACAGCATCCCTGCAACCACAGCTCAGGACCTTCAGCTGGGCTTTGAGGGAAGAGTTTAAGCCCTCATGGAAATGACCAAAACTTGTGCTTATCATCACCAAAAAAAAAAAAAGCACATTCAGAAAACAAGTAACTCTGCTGCTTTCTCAGCCAAATCACTGAAATGCCAAACTTTGTATTCAGAATGTTTTATGAAGAATTTTGCTCGGAGATGTTTTAATGCTTTGTGTTACAAATATAGTGAAGCCATATCGTGTAAATGAGTAAAACCTGTAAATACTTTATAGCCAAGGACGAGATGCACTACTAGAGATGGAGTTGATGTGGAAACTTCTGTTTTAGATTTGGAATTTTTGTTGTTTTTAGTTTATGGTTACAAGGTATAAACTGAAAAACCTATCATGTAACTTCACTGATCCAGAGCCAGAGACTTTTATCTTTTTTTAAAGTCAGCTGTCCCATTTCTTGCTATTTTTATACCTTAGGACTTTTTCATATCCACACAAACACAATGTAATACAAACTGCAGAGGTTACTACTGCTCTGGGCTGGCCATGGGATGAACATGAGCTTCTCCCTCCACCTTTCTTTCTCTGTCTGGGAGTCCCCACTGCCCCTTCCTCACACAGCTCCGCAGGCTCAGAGCAGCACCTTCAGAAAAAATGGCTTTTCCTCTTGTTCCTAGGCATAACTGGAAGTCTGATTCCCACAGTATTTATACCAGTGCCTCTGTGCTGCCTTTCCAGGGAGGGCTGGGCACTGCTGCTGCCCCACAGAGACACAGGGCTTGGGTGCTGGCTGCAGCACAGGTTCTTCCTCGGCACCTTCCTTTAACCCCAACAGCTGCAGGGTGCAGGGCTCCATGGGGAATTGCTGCTGCATCCATGGCACAGCTGCACAGCCCAGCCTGTGCATCCTGCTCTACTTGCCTTAGACATCCTTCCCCTCCCTCCTGCTGCAGCCACAGCCAGCCCTGAATGATTCTCACCCACTGCTGCCTCTCACCCTCTGCTCCGTTTCCTGACATGATGCCATTGTCCAGCCCTGCTCTGGGCTGGAATGTGGGATAAACTGCAGGCATCCCCCAGATGTGCTCAGTGTGTGCAGAGCACGTTGCAGATGTTGGTGTATAACCTCTGCCAGACTACGCTGAATAAATTTTTACAAAAAAAAAAAAAAAAAAAAACAACCCCCCCCTTGTCTTTGGTGCAGTTTCTTTACGTGGTTTAGGGGGAGGCTGAGCCCAGCCCCAGCCTGGTGTCCATTCCAAGGAGCAGGTTATTCCCAGCAGAGCAGATAACCTGTGTCCCTTCTCTCCTAGGGAACTGCACTGGATGAGAAGTGCTGGAACAGCAGGTGAGAGGATTCACCAACCATTTCCCAGGGGTTTATATATGAAAAGACTACAGGATAAAAGGGCTGCTCCCAGCAGCACAACTCACGCTCAGACCAAATCTTCCTTAGCTCCTGTCTGAAGAACAAGGCTGTTCCTGCTGCTCTCTCCCCCTCCAACTGTTCCTAGTACAAGCAACAAAGCAAAGTTATTCTTCTAACAGAAACTCATAGTGATGGTTGGCATTTTTAATTTAGGTTTGTTTTATTTAAGTTTAATGTTAATTCCATGCTGTGTTTCAGTAAGAACAATACAGATTCTGTATCTGTGGCTCCAGTCAGATATCCAGTAGTACAAATTAGCTTCAAGTTACACATACTGAACAAAAGAGGTTGAGCGAGCGTAGGGAGATGGGGAGAGGGGAGGGAGAAAAGAAAAAATATTGAACACGCATGCAGGCTTATCAATGCCACCTTCAATGCTAACCTGCTTGGAGGGAAAGTAAAGAACAGGCAAGAATGAGCAGCCACGGATTGTTGAACTGTTACCAGCACCATGATTTTCAGCAACATTTCAGCAGTTTGGAAACTTTTTGTTTTTATACAGTAAAACCACTACAATAAATGTCCCAAATGCAACCTCACAACTTCGAGCTAAACACCCAATTAAGTTGAAACATTGGTATAAAATTCAGTTTAAACAGTTATTAAAAAAAAAAAAAAAAAAAAAAAAAGAAAGATGCCACCACATGAGCACTACCTGGCCAGGACCAATCTCTCCCTACGCGGCCTTCAGGTGTCACATCCAGGTCTGATGGCAATGTCACCACAGCTGGCAGAGACAATACAGTAATGCTGAAAGAGCCTTTATGCAGTCCTGTTAGTGTCTTAAAGAACCTAAAAGCTGGCACCAGTAAAATCCACAGAAATTCACTCTTGCCTTTAAGAACTTTTAAACTGTGTAAAAAAAAATAAAAATAAAGAAACCCAACAGGGCAGGAACCTAAATTCTGAGACCCAATGTAAAAGTCAGATTTGGTGGTTCTCAGAGTGACACTGAGGGTTTTTGTGGGGAAGGGGGAGGGTGGTCAGAGATGGGTTCTCTTGTTGGCCTTTGTGTCTCACTGGTTTTCATCTTCCACATCCTGCAACGCTTCTTTATTCTGTTCTTCACCTGTGGAAGTGGGAAGAAGGAAGGAAAACGTTACCATTAAAAACTGAGAGCTGCAGAACAGCTTCACAAGCCCCTAGAGATTAATATTTTCATGCAACACACGCTCACTCTCCTACTCCACACTGCCAGCTCCGGAGTGAGGCGTTCCCATGGAAATCAAGTCTTGGAATCACCTGCACCCTCACACACAACTGAAGCCAGGCCATTAGAACAGTGAGGACACAAACAACCCCAGCCCTGAGAACTGCCACCACACAGGTGAGCAGTCTGCTGAGCCAGGGTTGGACAGCCCAGGCAGAAACCATGGGAACTGCTGTGGATCAACATCCTTGGATCAGGAAATCCCTTCCCCAAACCCTGTTCTCTCTTTTTCTGTCCAAGCCCACTCAAGCCTCAACAGCACAGTACTTCAGGCAATTTTATATAGTTACACTGATGGCAGGAATTACCACAGGTATGAAAAACAACCTACTCCAACTCCAACCTGACAGGAAACCCTGGGCTTGAGGTTATTAAAGAAAAACCATCTTGTGGAAACTGATGTCTCTGTTCAACCAGGCTGTGCCATGCAGTGGAATGGGGTCTGTCCATGGGACTCCTGCACTTTGGCTCCATTCCAGCTGCCCCACAGAACCCCATGCAACACCTTCTGCAAGGCTTTCCAAAATTCTGCTGCAATTGGCCAAATTCCAGGTACCTCAGCTGATGCCATCACACATGCACAAGTCACTTAATTGAGGCTAAAAAAATTGCTTACAATTATCTGTAACCACATCAGATGGGACTCTCTTAAGGGTAATAAACTAAGTAAAAACTGGATTTGCAAAATGAGATTGATAACTTCCAGCAGATAACCAGAATGTCTGCTCAGAGCATATCCAGATTCAGGATGACCACCAGGTTCAACAGAAGTAGATTTTAGAAGAGGGGCCTAGGAACACAGGACATTCAACAAAACTGAAGTTTATAGATAGAATTCCAGATCAGATTATTTAAGAGAGAAAAGTAGAGGCCCTAACCCAGATTAGATCTGAGCATGCTCTAACCAACACACTTAAGCAAATACTCCTCTACCAGGCTACTGTGAAGTACTTCCCATGCCCAAATATTCTTCTCTCCATCCAGGTTTGCAGCTCAACTCCCCAACATGTGAGTTACTCTGAATCTTAGTCAAGCACATCATCCCTGGGCAGGGACAGGTGCCACAGGAGTGGCAGCAGGGACACAAGCGTTTGTCAGCAGCAGGTGACAGAGGCAGGCACTGTTAGTGACAGGAAAACTGACACTGAAAACTCCAGTGAGCCACAAGAGACTTACAAAGTAGAGTTTTTAGGAAATGAACAGTTGGATTTCCTTTAGGAATCTATACAGCAGGAAAGAAGGGGAGAACAGGAATCATATAGAGATGACATTACAAGCGTGGAAATAAAACTCAGCACTTGTCTGGGCCATGGGAAAGCTACAGGGATTGGGATGGAAGAGCAGCAGCTGGCTCATGGCTGGCTTTACACCCCTACATGGCTGAACTGGAAACAGGGAAAAGCTGAGTGCCAAAGAAAAGCCCTTTCCAAGCCTCTCCCACCCCTTGGAAACTGCTAATTGTGCCACTACTGACTTTTTGTTCAAAGGCTTTGCTCATTTGGGAATATGGAGCTCTGGACACATCAGCTGGAAATGCACTCAGAGTATTGGCAAAGTATGAGGAAACTCAACTTTGCACCTGTGTCTAAACATTCTAAATAAACACTTTTTCTTCCTGGATCTGAAGAATTCCACCACGGTTTTAGGCAGTCCTACAGGATTTTCCATTCTGTAATAATTATCTTTCTGGCACCAGTAACCACAATAATCTCAAATACTTCAGGAATCAAAATGTCTATTTTCCATGCTGTGGAGCAAGAAATTTATAGATCTCCATTTCTTTTTTCAAAATCTAAAGAGCCTGTAAATAATCCTGTGGAACTTCTACAAGATCCATGAGTGACATCAGCTATGGGCAAATCAGGAACTTTTACAAGACAATGTTGAGAACATACTTGTACTACCCCACACTGACCCAATCTTTTTACTCCACTAAAATGCCTTCCACAGAGCACCAGAGTACTGGGCTCCAACAAAAAAAAGTAAAGGTTGTATCTAAATTGTGGGAATTTGAAACACATTTCTCTTCTCCAATGCCTACCACCCATGGCAAGGAAAGGCATTCAACACCTGCAGTGTTTACACATCCATCCAGGGTCCATCCTGCACAAGATTATAATCCTTGAAAAGGGAGTTGCAAGAGCTTTAAACATTTGGATGTGGAATAAACCAGGAGCCAAGACCCACCCATTTACAGCATTCCCAGTCTCAGCAGCCCAAAGATCAGAGTGAGAAGCTATGGAGTAACACCACCTCAAAATAAGCCCATGATCCTGCATAAAAACAGGGAACTGGGGAAAAGTTAAGATTCTGCATTTACTTTCAAATGGACACACCACCAATGAAGCATCCTCAGGAATGCTGTGTGACTACAAGAAACAGCTTACCAAAAACTTAACACACACACAGATTTATATGAAGTTCAGCAGTATTGTTTCTAAACTCTGGGCATTTGTAGGTACCCAAAATAATCTGAACAGGAATTAGTTCTTCCTTTCCAAGTTAAAAGTAAAGAAAGTCAGCTCTTTTCACTTGTCTCTCCAAAAGAGAAACCCTAGAATGAGTAGATTCATATGTATGTCAAAGTTAAGTGCTGGTAAACTCCATTCAGTGTGCCAAAACCACTTCAAAAATTTGTACTTTCCCTTGCTAGTGAACAGAAGCAATCCATGCCCCACCCTCTGGCACTACCAGGGGACTTATCTGGCATTTGCTCTGGCAATGAGAACATGGAGTGACCCGGAATGAAAGGGAACTAAAGCATTTGCAATGCTTCCTCCTGCACTGGAGGTTCACATCTGGTTGGAATGAGAGCCAGAGAAGAGCATGACAAGCAGCAAGAAAGAAAAGATGAAATAAATTAAGTCACTGCTTTTAAAGCAATTACAGCTGCCACGTGGGGAGGGAAGAACAACCAAGTGCTGCTAATTCCACACCTCCTTCCTTCAAGTGATTGCTGAGAGGCTGCTCAAAAGGTACCAGTGGCACCCTTATCACCTGACCCAGTGTTAAGGTAGGACAGGAGGGTCATTACCAAGAGAGACAGAAGCAAACCATCAAAGCCTCTCCATCTGCACGCTCTGTTCCCTGGATCAGGATGAGCTTTCCCAGCAGGACTCACTTACCATCACCCTGCATGTCTGAAGTCCATAGTGTCAGGTTATCACGTAACAACTGCATGATAAGTGTAGAGTCCTTATAGCTTTCTTCACTCAGTGTATCCAGTTCTGCAATAGCATCATCGAAAGCTGCTTTTGCCAACCTGCAATGACACAACAAATATTTAACAAATATTGCTGACACAATCCAGAAGCATAATTTAACACCAGTCATTTTGTGCTTGAAGATATCTTTTACTCAAGAATATTGATTTCATGAAAAACATTTCTACATCTTGATTAAGGGCTGCTAAAAACTAAAGTGTAACCTGCAGTGACAGAAGATAAATGCTATTTGCTTCAATCACTGCCACTCTGTAAATGCTCACATGTCATAGAAATCAGTGCCACCATCCCTTCCAGCTTGTGCAGGAGATGTGAAATCACCTCACACCTTGGGCAGTTTACACAGTTAACCTGGCAAGCTGCTGAACTACCATTAGATAATTCAAGTTATCACTGTCCTGCTTCTCCCACCATTACTCCCCACACATGGCTCTGGACTCCAAAGAAAACAGTGATGCTGAAAATCTTCCCAGTGAATTTGACATCAACCAGAGCAAACAACAGCAGGAAGAAAGCAGGAGAAGCAGTTACCCAAGGAGCAAGACTTCTGGCTTGTCTGGTATTCACACAACATTCCCATATTCCCACTGTGCCAGTCACCACCTACCTGCAGGCACGATCAGGAGAATTAAGAATTTCATAGTAGAATACAGAGAAGTTGAGCGCAAGTCCTAAGCGGATGGGATGTGTTGGTGGGAGTTCTGTCATTGCAATATCACTAGCAGCTTTGTAAGCCACCAAGCTGTTCTCTGCAGCCTCCTTCCTGTCATTTCCTGTGGCAAACTCAGCCAGATACCTATGGTAGTCCCCCTTCCTGAGAACAGAAACAGTAGCCAGTCAGTAATCCTTGTTTGCCCACCAGCCATTAAATTAAAAATACAATTAAAGTGGGTTTAGACATTCACAGACTAAGCACTCTGCTGCTCAGTTACTGTCTACACAACACTGCACCAGGAGCTGAGGGAATTTTACACCAGCACTACAGGACGCACCTTACTTTCTTCTCTTTACTCAGCTCATGCAAAATAAAAAAAAACCCAAGCAGGGATTGGGATTTCTACATCAGCAACCCAATTTAAGTTGTTGTTTCTTACATCTAAGAGCTGCACAACAGAATATATTAAGTTCTCATTACAGCTACTTAACTTCTGTTTCTATTTCAGGCCTTTCCTCTCAAGAAGGTACTTACATTTTGTAATAGAAAACCTTGGACTCGCCAGTGTTAGCTGCTGGAATGAGGTGTTTGTCCAGTACATCCAGAATGTCACAACAGATTAACTTCAGTTCAGTCTCAACCTAGGAAAAAAAAAACAAAAATAGAAGAGGGAGTGAGGTGAGCACTTAAAAGACTAAAAGCTGTTCCAAAATATCAAACAGGTAACATAATGAAATTCTAAAGAGGGGTAGGACAGAGGAAAAATAAACAAAATTCAGCTGCTCCACAGGTGCATTAAGCAAAACAGCTCTGCACATTTAGCTGGCACACACAAGAGGCAGGGACTGATGGATGATGAAATGTGGAACTGAACAGTGGAACTGTAAATTCCTTAGAAGACAACTTGACAGATAAGTTTGACTCAGGATGTAATTCCTTACTGCAAGGCTTGCACAACTCAATTCCTTCAATTTTTGATCCTGGAAGGCTGCCTTAAAAGTGGCAACAGCAAAGGGGACAATTTGAAGGTAATTAACACAAAAATCAGCTCAACTCCATTATACCCCCGAGTTAAATGGCACCTTCACAACAGTTTCTAGTGAGTCCTTGGAGGCAAAGCTCTAGAAATAAGGCCTTAAGACAAATATCATGGAGTATCAGAACAGAATCAAAATGTGCCACACAAAGGTCAGATGCAAGATGAACACAAGCTCCAGAAGCAGGTGAAAAAGACAAAGCACATCAACTCAGCAAAAAAAGAGAAACCATCAACACCAGCAGTGAAATCCGTGGCCAAAATACAGTATAGAAAAACCTCATCTAAAAACAGATACTGCATTTGAATAATCTGAACTGAAAACAGTCACATGAACCTTCATTTTTAACAGTTCCAAACATAAAGCAAGGTCTATGAGGTCAGGGTTTACCACAGAAGAGTTTCACACCAGCAAGCACAGAAACTGAGCACACCCAGAAAAGCTGAACCCCCTCCTCTGACATCAGCACTGCCCAAACCACACTGGCTCTCAGCCTCCCAGCTCACTGCAGCAGGAGTGGTTGGTTTAATGCACACAGTCACCCATCCATAGCTGCTTTTTCATGATTTCACAGGAACTTGCACAGCTACAGCTGAAGAGAACTCTGGCTCAAGCCAATTTCACAGAAAGAGATTTCAAGCAAAGGCATTAAAGAAACTAAGCAGGAACTGCAGGTGTTGGATCACAGGAGCAGCCCCACTCAGTCCATCCCTTGCTATCCTCCCACCCAAGCATGTGCTTTCCTCCTTTCTTTAAGCATTTTCCTTGCCATGTAATCCTTTTATCACCACAATGCTCCCAAACTATCAGGGTTTGTAACCAACAGCAGTTATACCCAAAAGGTGTTAAAATTACAGATCCAAAATAAAACTGGCACATACATACACATACTGACTTGTACAAAGTAACAGATTTGCAAAAATTCCTTTAGCGAAATTAACTGACAGCAAATTTCATGTAAAATGTCAGAATGCCCTGACATTCACAGGAAGAGTAAGATGCTGTACTTAATTATGTGACAAATGCTTAAGAAAGGTGCTGAAATATGGTCACTTGAGAAGAATCTACTTGATATATTCTCGGGCTACAAGAGCTATAAAACCTTTGGCCAGCAGTCAGTTCCTGCAAACTTCTTTCCTCTTGATCCTCTTTTTCAATGACTTCTTTTGCAGAGAGATCTTCAGCAAAACTGCAAAGAATTAAATCAGTTTCTAATCCTCTTTAGTTAAATAACCACACATGTACAAACTTTTATTTCATCTCAGACAGACCTTTTCCAGCCTTGCTTAAAGGATCAGTCACAGTTATCAGAGATCAGCTGCTGTCCGGGGCAATGGAAATGCCCTGAGCAAGCTTAGCTTAAAAAGATTTAATATAAATTAAGGTGATTAAAACAAACAAACAAAAAACCCACAACTAAACTAAAAGCTCTTGTACAAAACAGATCTGTTCCAGACAGAGCGGCTCAGTGAGCACTTTCTAAGAAGGGAGGATGGAGGAGAGCCTGGCAGCTGCCCCAAAATACAGCCCAGGTTGGAAGTCAGAGCCCTGGAAACACACATTCCATGTGCCACACCTGCACAGCAGGAAGGGGAAGGTCAATACCTGTGCTATGCTGTGGAAATGATTTGGTTTGACTGCAAGGGAGGGAACTGCACTGTGTGTGCAGCCACACACCACTTCAGCCTCTCAAGGGTGCACAGCACAAGCCTCACTGTGCTCTCATCAGGGATGCAGCCAGATGAGAAATTCAGGGCCTTTTGTGTATCCAAATGGCCACAGGAGCCAGGAGAGCAGCCTGTCTACAAAGGAAGCACGCAAGTGGCATTTTCCCTCTTGGCTATGGATGTGTTTGGCTCCATTCAGCTGAAGTGGTTTGGGAAGAGGCACAGTCTGGTGTCTTTCATCTCTCACTACTGCCCAGTGCACACTTGAGACAAAGCCAGCCCAGCCCTGCCCTCCAAACGCCTCTATCCCTCGAGCTCTGCCCCAAGCCATGCTGGCCACTAGCTCAAAACACCCAACGTGAGCCATGAGCTGAACTATAGTCAATACTGACATACACCAAACCCAACAAAGAATTACTTTCACAGAAACTGCTACAGAAAATTTCTATTTCTACTGGAGCAGCACTCCACAGCTGAGCAAGGTCACAGCTGCTTCTGGTGGTAGGTGAGAGATCTATCTTTTAGAGATGCTGGCTCTCTACAACTCCTCAGGGCTATAAACTTGGCCTTGCTGGTCCCATATATGGTTTGGGGGTTGAGGGAGAAGGTTTGTCTGGTTAGGGTTTTTTCCTTCCTTCTTCAGACCCTTTCACAACTGAGCAAAGTTCAGTGTTGGGAAAACCCAACTCTGGAAAATGCCACAATAGGCAGAATTTGCTGACAAGGGAATCATAATGACCAGAATTCTGCTGGAAGCTGTTTCTTCAGGGCAGCACTGAGCACAACAGGGCAGGAGTGCTACTGTTCAGCAGTGACAGTGAGCAGCAGCATCCAAACCTTTGCCATGTTCCTCAGGCCCTTCCTGCTCCCAGGCCATCCTGCCAAACCCATTCACACTTCCAGAGCAGAGGCCAACCCATATTTAAGTCTCCTAGCAGCTACTAACAGATCTGGCTTTCAGCTACAGGTGATGCTCAGGAACCTCTGCTAACACTCCCTGTGGAGCTGGGCAGACACAGCCACCCTTCCTCCTGTGTGGAACCAATGACAGCACTCAGTGCACTGCTTCCTCTCAGCATTTAACAGCTGAGCACCCTCTTGGCATGGCACTGACTTCATGTGGCCTCTCCATGTCTTCACACAACTCAAACTTGTACTTCTTGCACCCCAGTCCATCCAGAATGGCACATGTCCTTTACAAAGAGAGATGCAGAATAAAGGCTATTTCTAGAGTCCTTTCAAAATCAGGAAAAGAGTCTTTTCATCATTAAAAATGTTCTGGCAGAAGATGATAACCACCCACAAAAGAACCTGGAAGCACACAATATAAAGCAAATTTAATCACTGCATGGCTGTTGTCTTGTTTTCTATGTTCTGTTAGGAGATTGTAGACACCCATCAATAATAGGTTATTTGGGACTGTATGTAACTGGCAGAGTCTCATCCCATCAGCATGCCAGCATAAAATTAGAAACTCACAACTTTAACAATTCCATGGAGCAACAGAAACCCTGCGAGTCAACTGAAAGTAGTCCAGAGCCATTCCTGGGAGAAGATTTCCAAGCCAACATCATTTCCATTGCTGGTATATGAATCAGTGCCAGGTGATATAACTGACTCCACTGTTTCTCTGGAAGTGAAGATGTGAGCCATGTGGAGTCACTTGTCCTCAAATAATGGAGATGAAGTGTCTGAAGAAATGTGTGGGATTTAAATAGTATGGAAGCATGCCTGCTCTGTGCTAAACCATCATTTAGGGCAGGGGGAACAACAACTCACCAAGGGCTGGAGGTTTCATTAGCCCTTACCAATGAAAGTCAGAGCTTGCTGCAAGTTCTCCATTTTAGGTAAAGCTGCCCACACTAAGTCAGCATGAAGTTATGTGGATCAATTTTTCCCTCTCTCTTCAGAGAGAAAACAAGGTTGCTGCACACTCAAGTTTCACAGCTGGGATGACCATGACATGCCCAGGAAAATGGAGTGACAAAAGACAAGGAGCCAAGAAGAGCCTCCCTCAGGGACATTTCAAGTGTTCACGTTTTGAACTCTCTAGGACAGAGAACAGGAATCACACAAAGTGTCACTGTATGACACAAAGCAACTTCTATGGGAAGTGGAAGCTTAACAGCCAAACACCTCCTTTGAAAGGGTTAATTAAAAAAGAAGTTGCTTGGGGTCAGGAAGGCTGGAGGGGAAGGAATGAGACCTCCTGAGCAGCTGCAGCCTCACACCTGAGTAAGCAGGGAAGTGGCAGTGCAGTTCAAATGCTTGGCAGAGCTGTTGATGCACTGAGGGAAAAGCCTTCCCCCTCCTGAGCCTGCTGCCCTTCTGAGTGTTTACAGCAACACCACAGCCCTCCCCTTCACCCAGAGATTTACTCTCCAGATAAGGAACAAGCTCCAGCCCTCCAAGGCTGTCACCCTACGCCAGGTCAGCACAGCACAGGCACTCTGGAACACCAGGGCAGTTTATGGCAAGGGGACCAGGACTAAATGACATTTTGCTGCAAGACCAACTCCACCTTACCATTTGCCGATATTCCCGAATCATTTTTAATTTGTCTTCTCCACCTTTGTTTTCTTCTTTCTGTTCAATGCTGCTGATTATTCTCCAGGAAGCTCTCCTGGCTCCAATCACGTTTTTATATGCAACAGAAAGCAGGTTTCTTTCTTCCACTGTCAACTCCACATCCATTCCAGCCACTTTCTTCATTGATTCAACCATTTCTAGGAGGAAAAGGTCAGGCAATTATTCTCACACCTGAAGCATCTTTCAAATAATTCAGTACAACTGTACACTAATGAGAGCTTAGGAAATTAGGCTCCCTCCTCCTTCAATCCAGCTACTCCTCACTTTCACCCTGGAGTGTTCCAAACAGATCAATCAGCACACACACAAACAAAGTATCTGATGTTCATCTGGTCTTTTACAAGGATTCCAGAAATTCTTCGAAGGTATTTTAGCTTTCGCTTTGGGTTTTGGTTTGTTTGTTTTTTTTTTTTTTTAAACAGACAAAAAGGATGTAGCAGCAAGAACATTCTCCTACAGTGGGTAACAGCTATGAGCACAATCCTACAGCAGTGTGTGCTCTCCAGAGTGCTTTGGAGAAGGCAGAGAACAGTGAGAAAACATGAGCAAGCGTGATGTGGCTCTTGGCATAGTCAGGATAAAAATGAGGAATTAAAGGATGCTCCACTGATCTGTCAACTGGAACACAGTGTAATATGGTAATTAGGAAAAATACAAAATCCAGATTTGAGTACATGTAGAGATGTATGAGTACTGTTACTAGGAAACTGAGTCAAAGCTGCAAGATGAACTGCCAAAAGAAAAATTTGGTTCTTGGAGCAGTAACAAAAAAAGTCATCCTGAGTGTACCCACAGCAACCACATACACCATGCCAAGCAACCATTTACACTGAAAAGTAACACATGAAATATGAATTAATGTATATTTGTATTTGAAGCTTACTTAAAAGTATTTCTAAACCTGAGGTTAAAACAACCATTACCAGCTTTCCTACACTCCACTGGAAGCAAAGACTGAACTACTCAAGGGAGGCTATAACCCTTTCATTACCTAACCACCACACTGGGATTGTTCAGGACACATTAGAAGAACAGTGTTAAATATACAAATGAAGCTCACCTATCTTTTTCTTCCCCTTTAGATGTCAAAATCACAACCTTAACAGCTACTTCAGCAAGGGAGACTGTAGGCTCCCTGGCAGGAACAGTGTTTTATCAGTTTCCAACAGGTCTCCATATGTGGAGGCCAAAATTTTAGGGTGGCTTTATTTTTATCAGCAGGTTTTGCTTCTCCGAATCACAGAAAGCAACAAAAAAAATCCACCAAGGATTTGATAAAAAACTTATTGAAAACACCACTCTGCAACTGCAAAATGGTGAGCAGCTTTTGCTCAAGAATCTGAGAGCTGCCCTAGAACACTCCCTGTTCACACAATTAATATTAACATAAACAAAATTAAGTCATTTAAG
Organism: Cinclus cinclus; assembly: GCF_963662255.1. NCBI lineage: Eukaryota > Metazoa > Chordata > Aves > Passeriformes > Cinclidae > Cinclus > Cinclus cinclus. The sequence continues at coordinate 5,081,920 of NC_085067.1, forward strand.
CCACCTAAGTTACAGGCAATATAATCAGAGGTACAATTTACTACTTAAATAAATCAAGTACTGTTACTTATTTCCTGAAGAATGACCCTACCATCCCAAAGAATCTACTTAAAAGCTGTGAATTTTTAAAATCATGCAAATTAAACCATCTAGTATTTTTAAATTTATTAAAACAGAGCTACACTCAAGATAAGATATTCTAACATTTCTTGTGGACAAAAATGACAATTAAGAATTGAGACTTTCAGTCTCTATGACCTGGGTCTCTTTGTCAAGCTCCAGCAAAAAACGCAGGTCTTGTTTTTAAGCCTAGTATTTGATTGCCTTCAGAGCAGCAACCCACAGGTTACAGAAGATGCTGCCTTTTTTTTTTAACAATTTGTATTATTTTTCTTTATCCACTGGATTAAGAACACAGCACTTCAGCCACACTTCTGGATGTAAGCAACGCTTTTATAGAAAACCTGCCTCTTAATGAAGACAACAGAAATCTATTCACACTTATCTCACAGAACAATGATCTACATGGAATAATTAGTCCAGAAGTGTGGAGGTTGAGGAACATAAAAAGTAACAGCTTCCAAGATTTCTGCCCTGTATCAGGAAATTGCAACAACTGGGGCAAAAAGGGCACCTTTTACCAACTGTTCTACAGGTCTCCTTTACCATCTCTTCCCTAGAAGCACATCTGTCTAGTGTGACAATTTAAAATAAACTACACACAAGACTTGCTGTTCCCTGTAAATGAGTAGCTGTTTTTAGTGTACATTCAAAAACATCATTACCAATTTAATCAGTTGCTTGGCTTCTGCAGGACTTGATCTATCTATTACCAGTCTGAAGAGCTACAAGCCCTTGAAACAGAGGTTTCAACACCTCTGTGCACTGGAGGATAAACCCAATTTAGCTTCGCAATAGCTGGTACCAAGCCAAACCCAAAACCCTGCCCTACAAGGAGCTCCTCTGTCAGTCTTTTAGCCTTGTTGCATCTCTTCAGTCTGCTGGCAAAGGAGCTCATTAACCACCCTCCTGCAGAGCCACAACCACAGAAACAAGTGAGCCAAAGGAGAACAGGCACCTGCTCACAACTGCTCCCATCAGCAAACAGCCCTTATCACACAACATTTTTATGGCTGAGTTGTTAGTAAGTTAAACAGACTCCCTGACAAGTGTCAGCCCCTGGGAACAGGATGCTGGGGGATGGGGGAGCACCTCAGGTTCCTGCATTTGTTCTGAAGCACAAAACCCTCAGCCTCACCACCCCTCACACCGGGTACACAATCTCCCAACACCCTGACAACAGGAACTGAAAGGTCTCCTCTGCAAAATCCTCATCCTGTCACTGAGTAACCATACAACCACAGATTAGAATCCCACCCATAAACAACTGTCTTACCCAAAGAGAAAACATTTATCAGTCTATCCACAAAGCTGTTGGAGAAAAAGCTTTCTAGTTTATTAAAGAAATCAGTTTTACTTACAAATACAAAAATCTGGGCTGGTACTTCAACAAGACAAAATATTATGCACTTACCTTGGTCTTCCATGGTAAAGCCATAATCCAGCCCTGAAAACTGAAGCCTGATGAAAAATCTTAAGAACGCAAAATCTTAAGTACAAAAGCAAGGGGACAACATATCTGTATCTCCTCCAGTAGAAAACAAAAATAAAACTATCTTTCCCTGTCAACAGAACAAATATTTTTTTATTCTGAATGCAGTCTGACCTAACTAGAAGTTTCCACAAGGAAGTGGAAAGTTCAGTCAGAGACCACTCAAAACGAAACACAAGTCTGAGATTACACTTTATTAAGAAGGATTATTGCAGTAATGACAACTCATTGCATACAAAACCTAGAGATGCTCACTGCATTATGGAAAAAGCAGTGTCATGCAGATTCAGAGACACACAGGCTGTATTTAAGTGGTTAAGTTCCAGCCTCTCAGCTGATTGTGGCTGTCACCTTATGCTACTGTCAGATCATGCCACTATCAGAGCAGGAAATCCCAAAAATGTAAATTGTGGATGGAGAGGGGAATATTCTGGAGAATGACATGCTTGCCCTAGATTTGGATCCTTCCCAAGCACCTGCTGTTGGTTAAGAAATACCTCAACACACAGCCACTGTCTGATCAGGTTTGTATATTCTTAAGGAAATGCTGAGACTCCAAACAACTGCCTAAGATACTACAAATCTGTAATGATGCCCAGACTGTTTTTTAGGTTCCTATATTCTACTACTACAATTAAAATGCTGGTTCCCCATTGCAAACCCTGCTGAGTCACCTCCAGCCACCAGGAGGGACACACAGGCACAGACTGGAAAGCACAAAGGGCTGGTACAGAGGTGGCCACCTACAAAAGGTTTGTGGAACAGCAAGGTGCATGGTTGGGATTGGGGTTTAAAGTGAAAGACAGAATAAACCTTAGTCTAAGCTAAGAAGTCATGGGGAAGTTTACAAGTGTTGAGAAACATGCTTGATAAGCATCCTTAGGAGCCAAGCCACGGAACAAAGGTCAGAGCTGCCAAGGCCACAAAATAATTACTGCCTCTTGACCAGAGACAAATGAGAAGCTAGTTATTTGTTGCTTCTTAAACTCTAGAAATCCAGAAAACCCAGAGGAACTGCAATATCCCTAGGTAAGGAAATAAGGAAGTGGGTGATGTACAGCAAATTCAGTGGAAATATTAAAAACCTTCCCAATATAGGTTTACAAAAGAAGAAAAAAAAAAAATTAGACCCTAGCAAGAGAATAGCCAGTATCTGGCAGTTCTGTCAAAATTTGTGATTAGGCCAAGTGGTTTCTGTTACAAACAAAGGTTGGTGCACTAAAGAAAGCTTGTTAAGGGAAATCTACAGCGTCTGAACTTGTAGTTCACTGCCTGAGTCTCACTAACCAGGATGCTACAGGGTCAGATTTTTTGGTGACTTTAAGCAATACACAGGATCTACTTCAACCTTAATGCTGAAGTAACTCCCCCTTGCCTCCACACACATACATAAACTGTAAGAATTTCAATGCTACCACAGGAAAAAACAAGAGCTAGAAAACCCCTCAGTGGTGTGCCTCCCTTCCAAAAGGGGAACTACTTAAGAAGGAAAGCTAATTAAGAACAGAAAAAGAACTTACTGAGTAAAGGGGGGATGAAGATGATGAAATGGTCATCATACTCAAATCAAAATGAACCTTAAGAGAACCCAGTAAGTTGAATTCTTACATATTATGTAATGAAGAGCAGAAGCACTGTCTTAACTCTCCGTTTAGCAGCAGCAGAACATCAGCAAACCGAAGTTGTGCTTTAAGTTTAATCTTTTCTATTGCCCTTAGATAAGGGCAATAAAGCAAACCAAGATCTTCGAGCTTCTGAGCTGCTACTCAATACCTACTTCAGTGTTTCAGGAGCTGAAAGATGCAAATGAGCATCCTGCGAGCTGTGAGGGGGTAGAGGACACAGAAGAAAAAACAAGTCTTTCCTTGTGTCCACCACAGATGATCACACACCAATAACAGTATTCAAAGACTCAGTACAAGTGTTAAGTCTTGTACTTGCTCATTCTTGCAATGAACACAAGATCAGGAACAGGTCACAAGAACTTGAAGTATCTGACCCTAAACTGTTGTAATCTCTCAGTCAGGACTTCAACAGCAGCAGCAAACACAAAGTGGTTTACACTGTTCATTTGAGAAGGGTTCCAGCAGACACTCAAGGGGACCTACAAAGCCATGAACCTAATACCCACTAGTGGTCAAGTTAATGGCAATTACATTTAAAAAAATCCCTGGAATGAGTGGGTATATACACACACATTATATTGTAGAGCATGGCCTTCCATTATGCCTCACAAATCTACTGGAATGCTTTGAACAAGTGAAGCACGTGGACAAGGAAGACGTAATTGGAATAGTCTACCTGGATTTCCCAAAGGCATTTGACAAGGTCCCTCACCCAAGGTTCTTTAAGGAACTCAACTGCCATGGGATAGGAAGGGAAGTCCTCACATGGATAAACACTTGGCTGAAAGACAGTAAACAGGGTATGAATGAGACTCCAGTGTTGAGAACAGAGAAAGCCCACCAGTGGAATCACAAAGGATCGGTGCTGAGAAGCAGGCTAACATTATTGAGAGAGCAGAAGTAAAAAAGAAAGAGCAAAAGTTTGCTTAGTAGCAGCAAACTCCTAGGAACAAACATGGGAAAAACTGAAGAAATGGGAGCCAGTGTATTTTCTTCAGGAAGAGATGAAAGTAACTGTGCAGATTAATGCCCACAGCTACAGACCTCCACCTAGCATCAGTGGGCACCACCCTACTCACTACCCTGATGAGCTCCAAGTTCAACCAAGTGGAAGTTCAGCTCTTCTTTCCATCCATTAGGAACTCCTCTGAACACACTATGACACTGCCTGCATGAGGTTTTACTGTTCTCTTAGGGAATCCTGTATTTGGCAATGAGGACTCCATGGATGGCTGAACCCACCCCCATGGATTCCCTCCTGCCTCTGACCTCTCAACTGGCTCATTCAGGTCACCAGCTCAGACAACAATCCACAGGGAAAAAAAATTAATCTTGCTTCTAATTTAGAGAACTGAACTGATTCTAAGGGTCAGACCAGAATTCAAGCACAAATGAGAAGCATCCCACACTTACCACGATGTATGTTTTACACAAACGAGCATAAAAGAACCAAACAGGTGGAATCCCAGTTAAGACAACCAACAGGTAGAGGAAGGAAAAAAAAACCACCAAATAAGCTGCACAGTGGCTTGATGATGATTTTGTGGACAAAGCAGAGGGTTACACTGCTACTCCTTGTGTAAGGTTTGTAACAGTTGGTGCAGTCAAAACCCTTCCAAACCTGACAGCATGACTCTGCAATCAACAGTCCTGTACCTCTGCACACTTGGAGAAACACAGGTTAGGGCCAAGTTATCCAAGCAACAGTGGGATTTTCTGCATAACCAATTGTATGGTCTACCACAAGCCCTTCTTGCAACATTTTGAATAGTTCCTGTGATTTCTTCAAGCTGTGGACATTTAATTTTCTAAATCAAGACGATTTCCCCACTACTTCTAACACACATTTCAGTTTGAAAGCAAACATCTCAAGCCTAGGCCTCATCATAAAGCTCTCCCCTTAACTGAGATCTGCTACTGAGCAATCCTCTAATACTGGACACCAGTTCAGCTTCTTGGCTCCTTACAGAGGACCTCACCATCCAATTGTAGAACTCTGCCTCCTTTGTCTGCTCCTGGTACCTCAGGAAATTCAAGAAGGCCATTACAGACAAAGGACGTCTCCCACTCAATTCCTTATAATCACAAGCCAATTTATGTCCCAGTATGTACAACTCCCACTTAAAAATGTACAGTCTTACTCCTTTAGCACCGTCCTGCCAGTATTTTAACCCTTGGATTCCTCCAATTCCTAGGGATATGCTGAGATGTTTCTGCCTTTGAGCTCAGAGACAGCAGCCACACCCCGTATTACTACACCAGTAAGACCTTAGACAAGGTAAAGTGGTAGCCATTACTGGGGAGAGGAACCCAAAAAAACTGAAGCATGCTTGACATCTGCTTGAAAGAGACCAATCCTCTGCAAACCAAAATTAATACGCAACCTCAATTCTGATTTGTGACTTATTGACTCCTCATCAGGCTCTAAGCTGAAGACCTGTTACTAGGAGACAGTTCTTCCTAAAAAGGGTTCAAATCTTGAACTGAACCCACTGCTGCACCCGTTCCTGCCTTCATGATAAAGACACATTTCCCTGACAGACAATTTCTAAAGACAAAGGGAGCCAGCTGTTAGCTTGCTGTACTGGGAGGCACAGACCTGTGGTGGGTGGGCTCTTGTTCTCCTTACCTGTACCTTCCCCTGTTCTCTGGTTTAGGGAGGGAAAACCCCACAAAAAACAGAATACTGCACCTATTTCACCTCACCCAAGTAATGTAAATCAAGACTTGTACAAAGCAGCTGTTGGAAGTATCTGCTCACAGTCTGCCTTGAACCATACATAGCTTGTTCTCCACCTGAAACAAAGATGTTCCCAGCTTCTACAAAGAGGAATTGGTTTCAATATTCAGCAGCAGTTTACAGGAATTCTCTACATCCTCTTGATATAAAGAGCTCCACAGTATCACTTACTCCAATTGTTTTCCAAAAAAAGGAGTCCATTTAATCATGTATTATTCTACCAATAAGGAACAGCAAGTGAGATTTCTCACCAAGCTTCCTGTACTGCCAGTAAGTTCCTGGCATTTTGAGATTTGCCATAACATGCCTAAGCAGATCTGTGAAGATAGCCAGACACCCAAATCTCTTAGTATCTCTGGAGATCAGGGTTTAAGTGCTACTTACACTGCAAAAGTACCTAGAAAGTTGTCCTCTTAATCTGGGCCATCATCCTGAGGACAGTACAGACACAGGACTAGATTCCCAACCACTCACAAATGCAGCTCCCAAGACTTCAGAAAT